>NC_041390.1:359774386-359791658 GCF_002162155.2 Triticum dicoccoides | reverse complement strand
CGAGCATGATGCCCGCCCCCGGAGCGGGCGCAGGGGGGCGGGCGCTATCGAGCGATGGCGGCGCTGCTGCTAAGGAACTGACACCACTCGGGGTTCCTGAGGTGCCGTCCCCCGGGACCTTGGAGAGTCGTCCTGAGGAAGCGGCCTGGGGGACGATGCAGTCCAATGCTCGCATGGCCGGAGCCGCCGAGGCCCTGGTGAACTGCCATGAGGCGAGTACCGAGGTCTCCTTGCGGTCCAGCACCCCTGAGGTCGCCTCCTCAGGAGTCACACCATCTGTGCTCGGTCTTGGTGACCGCGCCCAGGGCTTCAGCCACGCTCCACAAGAGGAAGGGCTCTCCAAGCTGCAATGGTGACGCCTACCGGCCATTGAAGTAGAGGAAGTACATTGCTATTGACGAGTGAGTACCTTATCTTTGTAATTTGTTGAGTACCGCTTCCCCTCCTGACTGTGGTTCCTCAGGGTCCCTTCTGCTAAGGTGACGAATTCTCCTGAGAAGCAACCTCCTCCTGCCTTGAGTCCTCTGCTAACCTTGACCGCCCCAAGCCAGCCGACACAGTTGGCGTGAGGTCGGCCAGAGAGGCAAGCACGCCGGCTTGGCGTCTCGACCCCATGTTCTTGCTGTCCGTCCTTTGTGGCCTTTCCTGGGATGCAAGAAGTGTGCCAAGGGCTCCTCCTCTGGTTATTGATCGCGACTAGGTGGCCTCGGCTCTGGCCTCTCCTTCGGCTAACGAGCCTCTGCCCCTCCAGGCCCCCGACGGGGCCCGAAGGACGACTGGAAAGGTGCCAGCCTCCAGCCCCCTGATGGGAGGAGGCGAGCCACCTCTAACCTCTTCAACGACTCCCGGAGTGGAGGATAGACCCGGTCGTGCTTTCGAGCTTTCGCGCAGGCAGGGTGCTATCCGTCACGAGCTCTTCCAAGAAGCAATGGGTGCTCTAAGCCGACTTGGGGAAGAGCTCGTGGACATGGACGCCCGCCTTGAAACTGAGGGTCTTCGGCTAGTGGATGAATGGCGTTAATTGAAGGTGGCCATCAACCTCGGGCGCCTCCAGCGTGAGCACGCCAATGCAAAAGCGGAGGCATCCCTCACAACCTCGTGCGAGGCCAGCTCCCAAGCCTTGGAGGAGGCCAGGGAGGCAGACCACCGCTACGAGGTCGCCGAGAAGCGCAGGAAGGAGCTACAGGCCCTGAATGCCTCCCTGGAGCAGCAAGTGGAGACACGTAGAGCTGCCTTGGCATCAATGAGGGGGGCGCTGTCCAACGAGGAGAAGATCTTGAAGCACGATGAAGCACTAATGCTGGAGGCCACAGAGCGCGGCCTCGAGCTTGAGTGGTTGGAGACGAGGGTGCGTCAGGTCGCTCGGGCGGAAGAAGCCGCCAGCAAGCGCGAGGCCGGGATCCAGGAGGAAGTGGACCATAGGGTGGCAGAGGCTCGCGCTTGATATGTCTCCGTCGTATCTATAAATTTCGATTGTTCCACGCCAATATTCCACAACTTTCATATACTTTTGGCAACTTTTTATACTATTTTTGGGACTAACATATTGACCCAGTGCCCAGTGCCAGTTCCTGTTTGTTGCATGTTTTTTGTTTCACAGAGAATCCATATCAAACAGAGTCCAAACGGGATAAAAACTGACGCAGATTTTTTTTGGAATATATGTGATTTTTAGGAAGAAGAATCAACGTGGGACGATGCCCGAGGGGGCCACGAGGCAGGGGGCGCGCCCCAGGGGTCAGGCGCGCCCTAGGCCCTCGTGGCCACCCCGTAAGGCGGTTAGTACCCTTATTTCGCCGCAAGAAAGCTAATATCCGAATAAAAATTGTGTCCAAAATTCAGCCCAATTGGAGTACAGATCTCTAGGAATTTAAGAAACGATGAAAGGCAGAATCAGGGAACACAAAAACAGAGAGAGAAAAAGAGACAGATCCAATCTCGGAGGGGCTCTCACCCCTCCACCACCATGGAGGCGATGGACCATAGGGGAAACCCTTCTCCCATCCAGGGAGAAGGTCAAGCAAGAAGAAGAAGGGGAGCTCTCTCCCCCTCTGTCCCGGTGGCGTCGGAACGCCGCCGGGGCCATCATCATCACCACAATCTACACCAACAACTTCACCACCGCCATCACCAACTCTTCCCCCTCTATGCACTGGTGTAACCCCTGTTTTACCTGCTTTAATCTCTACTTAAACATGCTGCTCAATGCTATATATTGTTTCCCAATGATGTATGGCAATCCTATGATGTTTGAGCAGATCCGGTTTGTCCTATGGGTTTATTGATGATCGTGATTGGTTTGAGTTGCATGTTTTTATTATAGGTGCTGTCCTATGGTGCTCTCCATGTCGCGCAAGCATGAGGGATCCCCGCTGTAGGGTTTGTAATATGTTCAGGATTTGCTTATGGTGGGTGGCATGAGTGGTAGAAACACAGACCCGAGTAAGTAGGTTGTTTGCACATGGGAATAAAGAGGACTTGATACTTTAATGCTATGGTTGGGTTTTACCAAAATGATCTTTAGTAGTTGCGGATGCTTGCTAGAGTTCCAATCATAAGTGCATATGATCCAAGAAGAGAAAGTATTTTAGCTTATGCCTCTCCCTCAAATAAAATTGCAATAATGATTACCGGTCTAGTTATCGATTGCATAGGGACAAATAACTTTCTTGTGTGACAACAAGCTCTCTACTAAAACTAATTTAGTTGTGTCTTTATTGAAACAGCCCCTACTTTTTATTTACGTGCTCTTTATTATCTTGCAAACAATCCAACAACACCTACAAAGTACTTCTAGGTAAAGTAAACGTCAAGCGTGCGTAGAGTTGTATCGGTGGTTAATAGAACTTGAGGGAATATTTGTTCTACCTTTAGCTCCTCGTTGGGTTCGACACTCTTACTTATCGAAAGAGGCTACAATTTATCCCCTATACATGTGGGTTATCAAGACCTTTTTCAGGCACCGTTGCCTTCGAGTTATAGCGTGGGGTGAATATTCTCATGTGTGCTTGTTTGCTTTATCACTAAGTAATTTTTATTTGCTGTTCTAAGTTGTTCTCTATCTTTAGTTATGGATATGGAACACGAAATAAAAAAAATTAGGTTTGCTTGCTACTCATGGAGATGGGTAACCTTCTAAAATCCTCGATGCTCATTATGTGAAAGATATTATGTACTACTTTGATAATCCTGAGAAAACCTCAATCAACTTTATAATGGTTGTAACGTTCGATCAACGTGAATACTTTAGGGATTATCGCTTGACTCAAAAATGGAAACTATTATCGGATCAAATTTATATGTTGCATTGGTATGCTCGGCAACTATGCTTGAGATACGATTATACTTGGTGCTCTAGGATGAAGGCTCCACACCTTCCCTTTTCATGTGAATTTAATGATGATGAAACCTTGGCTTCTTATGCTAATGGTATATACGATTATTATGATGTGGAACAAATAGAAGAATTCATTGCTTTTATGGGTGCTTATGAAATTGAATCTTTGTTTAAAGAGATTGAAGATTTTGGTGATTCAGTTTATCGACCTGAAAATTTATCTATCCTTAAATATTTCTATGAGAATTATAAATACAATTATGATATCTAAGAATTTATTGAGAAAGTGTCCGCTGTCCGAGAAGAGAGTAATATTTTGCAGGAGTCTATGGAAGAAGAAATTGAAGAAACTGTGAGCTCATTGAATGAAAAAGATGATGAGGAGAGCAAAGAACAAAAGGAGGAAGACCGGATTTTCTACCCGTTCCCACCTTCTAATGAGAGTAACTCTTCAACTCATACATTGTTTAATTTCCCTTCGTGCTCACCGAAGGATGATTACTATTATGATTGTGATGATCCCGTTGATTCTTTTGAAATATCCCTTCTTGATGATGCTTGCTATGTTTGTGGCCAAGATGCCAATATGAATTATGCTTATCGAGATGAAATTGCTATAGTCCCTTATTTTAAACATGAAATTGTTGCTATTGCACCCACGCATGATAGTCCTATTATCTATTTGAATTCTCCCGACTACACTATATCAGAGAAGTTTGCCCTTATTAAGGATTATATTGATGGGTTGCGTTTCACTACTACACATGATGATTTTGATAGATATAATATGCATGTGCCTGTTGCTCCTACTTGCAATTATTATGAGATAGGAACTACATCTCCGCCTCTCCATGTTTCCAATATGATAAAATTGCAAGAAACTGTTTATACTATGAATTGGCCTTTACTATGTGTGCATGAATTGTTCTTTTATGACATGTCGATGCATCGGAAGAGAGTTATACTTCGTCATTACATGATATATGTTCCTTTGTGCTCACTACTAAATCACAAATCATTGTTAATTAAAATTGGCTTTGATATACCTTGGGATCTGGGTGGATTCATTACTTGAGCACCTTATGCCTAGCTTAATGGCTTTAAAGAAAGCGCTGCCAGTGAGACAACCCGGAAGTTTTAGAGTGTCATTTATTTCTGTTGAATGCTTTTATATAGTTTAATAACAAAAAAATAAAGAGGGGAACCCAAAACTTTTCAAAAAGGAAAGTGAAAGTGAGAGAGACAAGCATTGTTGAAGTAGGGGAGCTCCTTGAACTTTGTTCATGCTCACGGAAACTTTGTAAATCTTGGTTACAGAAACTTTTCAAGAAAAGTAATTATCCCCTTGTAAAATTCCATTGTATTATAACAATAATGTGCCAAGATTTGCCTTTAGGATGTTTACATTGCTTGTTGGTTTGTGCGGTGCAAAACAGAAACTTTGGCTGTAGTGCACGATTTTACATTTTTTACTGGAACGTCAAACGGATCTGAAACTTTTTGCACTGTATTTCTATACAAAATGTTTATTTTTCATAATTGTTTCAGAATTTTGGAGTACCAAAAGTATGGTGAATGTTCAGATTACTACACACTGTCATGTTTAATATAGATTCTTTTTTTTGATGCATAGTTTGCTTGTTTTGATGAAACTATCAATTTCTATCAGTGGTTTAAGCCATGAAGAAGTTATATTACAGTAGCTATAATGAAAAAACAAAATATTAATTGTTTTGAAACAGTACTTAGAGTAGTGATTTGCTTTATTATACTAACGGATCTTACCGAACTTTCTGTTAAGTTTTGTGTGATTGAAGTTTTCGAGTTTTGTGTGATTAAAGTTTTCAAGTTTTGGGAGAGATCGCGATTGATGAAGGAATAATGAGTGGCAAGACCCTAAGATTGGGGATGCCCGAGGCACCCCAAGGAAATATTCGAGGACTCCCAAGCAACGAAGCTTGGGGATGCCCCGGAAGGCATCCCCTCTTTCTTCTAACAATCATCGGTAATTTTACTTGGAGCTATATTTTTATTCGTCACATGATATGCATAAATCTTGGAGCATCTTTTGAATTTAGTTTTCATTTTTTTATCTTATGCACCATGCTGGTATGAGATAGTCCATGGTTGATTTATAGAATGCTCTTTTTACATCACTTATATCTTTTGAGTATAGCTTTATAGAATGCTTCATGTGCTTCGCTTATATCATTTGAAGTTTGGATTGCCTATTTCTTTTCACCTATAAAACCTCCATTTGTAGAATGCTCCTTTGCTTCACCTATATTTGTTAGAGCATGGGCATATCCTTTGTAGAAAAATTAAACGCTCTTGTTTCACTTATATTTATTTAGAGAGATGACAGGAACTGGTCATTCACATGGTTAGTCTTAAAATCCTACATAAAACTTGTAGACCACTGAATATGATATGTTTGATTCCTTTCAATAGTTTTGTGATATAAAGATGGTGATATTAGAGTCATGCTAGTGGGTAGTTGTGGATTGTAGAAATACTTGTGTTGAAGTTTGTGACTCCTGTAGCATGCACGTATAGTGAACCATTATGTAACGAAGTTGGAGCATGAGGTATTTATTGATTGTCTTACTTATGAGTGGCAGTTGGAGACGAGAGATGGTCTTTTCCTACCAATCTATCCATGTAGGAGCATGCGCGTAGTACTTTGTTTCAATAACCAATAGATTTTTCCAATAAGTATGTGAGTTCTTTATGACTAATGTTGAGTCCATGGATTATACACACTCTCAACCTTCCATCATTGCTAGCCTCCTTGGTACCGTGCATTGCCCTTTCTCACCTCGAGAGTTGGTGCAAACTACGTCGATGCATCCAAACCCCGTGATATGATATGCTCTGTCACACATAAGCCTCCATATATCTTGCTGAAAACAACCACCATACCTACCTATTATTGCATTTCCATTGCCATTCCGAGATATATTGCCATGCAACCTCCATCGTCATATTCTATTCCACATATTGTGCTATATCCATGGCTCACGCTCATGTATTGCGTGAAAGTTGAAAAGGTTTTTCAACATCAAAAGTATGAAACAATTGCTTGGCTTGTCATCGGGGTTGTGCATGATTTGAATATTTTGTGTGGTGAAGATGGAGCATAGCCAGACCATATGATTTTGTAGGGATAACTTTCTTTGGCCATGTTATTTTGAAAAGACATGATTGCTTTTTTATGATGATTGATGTATTATTGTCTTAATGTCAAATGATAGATTATGGCTTTGAATCACTCATTTCTTAATGTTCATGCCATGATTTGATTACATGATCAAGATTATGCTAGGTAGCATTCCACATAAAAAATTATCTTTTTTATCATTTACCTACTCGAGGACGAGAATGAAGTAAGATTGGGGATGTTGATACGTCTCCGTCGTATCTATAATTTTTGATTGTTCCATGCCAATATTCTACAACTTTCATATACTTTTGGCAAATTTTTATACTATTTTTGGGACTAACATATTGATCCAGTGCCCAGTGCCAGTTCCTATTTGTTGCATGTATTTTGGTTCGCAGAAAATCCATATCAAACAGAGTCCAAACGAGATAAAAACTGATGGAGATTTTTTTGGAATATATGGGATTTTTGGGAAGAAGAATCAACGCGAGACGATGCCCGAGGGGGCCACGAGGCAGGGGGCGCGCCCGAGGGGATCGGGCGCGCCCTGGGCCCTTGTGGCCACCCCATAAGGCGGTTGGTGCCCTTCTTTCGCCGCAATTAAGCTAATATCCGGATAAAAATAGTGTGCAAAATTCAGCCCAATCTGAGTTACGGATCTCCGGGAATTTAAGAAACGGTGAAAAGGCGGAATCAGGGAACGTAGAAATAGAGAGAGACAGAGAGACAAATCCAATCTCGGAGGTGCTCTCGCCCCTCCGCCGCCATGGAGGCCATGGACCAGATGGGAAACCGTTCTCCCATCTAGGGAGAAGGTCAAGGAAGAAGATGAAGAAGAAGCGGAGCTCTCTCCCCATCTCTTCCGATGGTGCTGGAACACCGCTAGGGCCATCATCATCACCGCAATCTACACCAACAACTTCACCACTGCCATCACCAACTCTTCCCCTCTCTATGCAGCGGTCTAACCCCTCTTTAACCCGCTGTAATCTCTACTTAAAATGGTGCTCAATGCTATATATTATTTCCCAATGATGTATGGCTATCCTATGATGTTTGAGTAGATCTATTTTGTCCTATTGGTGAATTGATGATCGTGATTGGTTTAAGTTGCATGCTTTATTATTGGTGCTATCCTATGGTGCTCTCCGTGTCGCGCAAGCGTGAGGGATACCCGCTGTAGGGTTTGCAATATGTTCATGATTTGCTTATGGTTGGTGGCGTGAGTGATAGAAACACAGACCCGAGTAAGTAGGTTGTTTGCATATGGGAATAAAGAGGACTTGATACTTTAATGTTATGGTTGGGTTTTACCTTAATGATCTTTAGTAGTTGCGGATGCTTGCTAGAGTTCCAATCATAAGTGCATATGATCCAAGAAGAGAAAGTATGTTAGCTTATGCCTCTCCTTCAAATAAAATTGCAATAATGATTACCGGTCTAGTTATCGATTGCCTAGGGACAAATAACTTTCTTGTGTGACAACAAGCTTTGTACTAAAACTAATTTAGTTGTGTCTTTATCTAAACAGCCCCTAATTTTTCTTTACGTGCTTTTTATTATCTTGCAAACCTATTCAACAACACCTACAAAGTACTTCTAGTTTCATACGTGTTCTAGGTAAAGAGAACGTCAAGCGTGCGTAGAGTTGTATCGGTGGTCGATAGAACTTGAGGGAATATTTGTTCCACCTTTAACTCCTCGTTGGGTTCGACACTCTTACTTATCGAAAGGTACTACAATTGATCCCCTATACTTTTGGGTTATCAAGACCTTTTTCTGGCGCCGTTGCCGGGGAGTTATAGCGTGGGGTGAATATTCTCGTGTGTGCTTGTTTACTTTATCGCTAAGTAATTTTTATTTGCTGTTCTAAGTTGTTCTCTATCGTTAGTTGTGGATATGGAACACGAAATACCAAAAAAATTAGGTTTACTTGGTACTCATGGAGATGGGGAACCTCCTAAAACCCTCGAGGCTCATTATGTGAAAGATATTAAGTACTACTTTGATAATCCTGAGAAAACCCCATTCAACTTTATAATGGGAGTAGTTGGATGAACGTGAATACTTTAGGGATTATCGCTTGACTCAAAAAGGGAAACTATTATGGGAACAAATTTATATATTGCATTGGTATGCTCGGCAACTATGCTTGAGATATGATTATACTTGTTGCTCTAGGATGAAGGCTCCACACCTTCCCTTTTCATGTGAATTTAATGATGATGAAACCTTGTCTTCTTATGTTAATGGTATATATGATTATTATGATGTGGAAAAAATAGAAGAATTCATTGCTTTTGTGGGTGCTTATGGAATTGAATCTTTGTTTAAAGAGTTTGAAGATTTTGATGATTCAATTTATAGACCTGAAAATTTAGCTATCCTTAAATATTGCTATGATAATTATGAATACAATTATGATATTGATGAATTTATTGAGAAAGTCTCCGCTGTCTGAGAAGAGACTAATATTTTGCAGGAGTCTATGGAAGAAGAAATTGATGAAATTGTGATTGGATGAAAAAGATGATGAGGAGAGCAAAGAACAAAAGGAGGAAGAGCGGATTTGCTACCCGTGCCCACCTTCTAATGAGAGTAACTCTTCAACTCATACATAGTTTAATTTCCCTTCGTGCTTACTGAAGGATGATTGCTACGATGATTGTTATGATCCCGTTGATTCTTCTGAAATATCCATTTTTGATGATGCTTTCTATGCTTGTGGCCAAGATGCCAATATGAATTATGCTTATGGAGATGAACTTGCTATAGTTCCTTATGTTAAACATGAAATTGTTGCTATTGCACCCACGCATGATAGTCCTATTATCTATTTGAATTCTCCCGACTACACTATATCAGAGAAGTTTGCCCTTATTAAGGATTATATTGATGGGTTGCGTTTCACTACTACACATGATGATTTTGATATATATAATATGCATGTGCTTTCTGCTCCTAGTTGCAATTATTATCAGAGAGGAACTACATCTCCGCCTCTCCATGTTTCCAATATGATAAAATTGCAAGAAATTGTTTATACTATGCATTGGCCTTTACTATGTGTGCATGAATTGTTATTTTATGACATACCGATGCATAGGAAGAGAGTTAGACTCCGTCATTACATGATATATGTTCCTTTGTACTCACTACTAAATCAAAAATCATTGTTAATTAAAATTGGCTTTGATATACCTTGGGATCCGGGTCGATTCATTACTTGAGCACCTTATGCCTACCTTAATGGCTTTAAAGAAAGCGCTGCTAGCGAGACAACCTGGAAGTATTAGAGTGTCATTTATTTCTATTGAGTGCTTTTATATAGTTTAAAAACAAAAAAATAAAGAGGGGAACCCAAAACTTTTCAAAAAGGAAAGTGAAAGTGAGAGAGACAAGCATTGTTGAAGTGGGGGAGCTCCTTGAACTTTGTTCATGCTCACGGAAACTTTGTGAATCTTGATTACAGAAAATTTTCAACAAAAAGAATTGTCTCCTTGTACAATTTGTATTATAAAAATAATGTGCCAAGATTTTCCTTTAGGATGTTAACATTGCTTGTTGGTTTGTGCGGTGCAGAACAGAAACTTTGGCTGTAGTGTGCGATTTTACATTTGTTACTAGAACGTCAAACATATCTGAAGTTTTCTGCACTATCTTTCTATACAAATTGTTTATTTTTACTAATTGTTTCAGAATTTGTGGAGTACCAGAAGTATGGTGAATGTTCAGATTACTACAAGGGGAGCTCTCTCCCCCTCACTCCCAGTGGCGCCGGAACACCGTCGGGGCCATCATCATCACCACAATCTACTCCAACAACTTCACCACCGCCATCACCAACTCTTCACCCCTCTATGCAGCGGTGTAACCCATCTTTTACCCACTGTAATCTCTACTTAAACATGGTGCTCAACGCTATATATTATTTCCCAATGATGTATGGCTATCCTATGATGTTTGAGTAGATCCGTTTTGTCCTATGGGTTAATTGATGATCGTGATTGGTTTGAGTTGCATGTTTTATTATTGGTGCTGTCGGATGGTGCTCTCCGTGTCGCGCAAGCGTGAGGGATCCCCGCTGTAGGGTTTGCAATGTGTTCATGATTTTCCTATGTTGATGATTTGCTTGTGGTGGGTGGCATGAGTTATAGAAACACAAACCCGAGTAAGTAGGTTGTTTGAATATGGGAATAAAGAGGACATGATACTTTAATGCTATGGTTGGGTTTTACCTTAATGATCTTTAGTAGTTGCTGATGCTTGCTA
This sequence comes from Triticum dicoccoides, assembly GCF_002162155.2. NCBI lineage: Eukaryota > Viridiplantae > Streptophyta > Magnoliopsida > Poales > Poaceae > Triticum > Triticum dicoccoides. Next base: position 359,780,886 of record NC_041390.1, on the reverse strand, counting down.
GAGTTCCAATCATAAGTGCATATGATCCAAGAATAGAAAGTATGTTAGCTGATGCCTCTCCCTCAAATAAAATTGCAATAATGATTACCGGACTAGTTATCGATTGCCCAGGGAAAATAACTTTCTTGTGTGACAAGAAGCTCTCTACTAAGACTAATTTAGTTGTGTCTTTATCTAAACAGCCCCTACTTTTTATTTACGTGCTCTTTATTATCTTGCAAACATATCCAACAACACCTACAAAGTACTTCTAGTTTCATACTTGTTCTAGGTAATGCGAACGTCAAGCAAGCATATTTGTTCTACCTTCAGCTCCTCTTTGGGTTCGACACTCTTACTTATCGAAAGAGGCTACAATTGATCCCCTATACTTGTGGTTTATTAGTGCTAATCTTGCCAATAGGTACAACCTGACGCTGAAGCTTGTGGAAGATGAAGTTGAGGGCAGGACCACCGCCCTCAAGACAAGGTTGGCTGAGGCGGAGCAGCGCGAGAAGGCTGCTGCAACTGCCTTGATCTCCGTGCAGGCCGAGTTGGCCTCCGCCCGTGCTGAACTGGTCCCGCTTCAGTAGCGAGTTACCGCTTCTGAGTACCTAGCGCAGCCGAGCGGGGAGGAGGCGATCCACTGACAGATGTTGCAGCGCAAACACGCCCCCATGCTCCAGGACATTAGGGTGAGGGCCAATACCAGCCATCTTCGCTTCTTCACCGACATTGTGATGCGCTTGGAGGACCGGGCTGAGATGGATCGCGAGCTTGCTGAAGAAAAGAGCCGTGGCCTCCTTGGGTGCGTGTTTTCCCGCGTCTTCAACCATCTTTAGAATGATGACCCCAACTTCGACGCCACCATCACCCTAGTGCCCGGAGCTATCTGAGACAACCTGGCACGCCGTGTGGATGATAACCTGGATGCTTTGGTCAGAGCTTTCGCTTCTAATGACGATGAAGTGGTGGTCGTGGTGGATGAAGGAGACATGGTCGATGATGGTGACAACTACGCTGGCGACAACGCTAGTAGCATGTCCAGGAGCGATTCCGAAGATGCTGCGAGCGACATGTCCGATTGAGCCTGCGCTCCTTGTTTTGAACCTGCGCACAAAAGCTTGGGCATGGCCCCCGAATATGTAAGTGCATTTTGGGGAGGGAGAGCCCCTCATCTAATCAGAGTATTGTTTTATTCCCTGAGCCAGACTTAAGGCGTGCTTTTGTGAGATCTCAAGTTCCTCCGTGAGCTTCCTGCAGTAACTTACGTCAGTCTAGGTAGGCCTGAGACTATCCTTGTATTTTTCGATGTGTAGTTCTATTGAGGGGAGTCGTCCACGGGATCGCGAGGTTTCGGGCTTCTGAGGAGCCTGCTGGTCCACCCGAGAGGGCCTTGCGAGAGACGAGCGTTAGATCACAGTGAGATCCGCGCGCATACCACGCCCAGCCCCCACTAGTGAGGCGCTCATAAGGGAGGGGCAGTAGGAGCTAGCCTCGAAACAAGGCACGGAGCCAGAAAACTCACGAAATCGACGTGAATGAGAAAAGATGCCCCCATGCTTGCCAATGAAAATACGACTGCGAGTTCAAATCCAAAAGGCGGCAAATCGAGCTACAGAAAAGTGGTTGAAACCAAATGGCCGTGTCTGGCACCTAGCTATTCTTCTTTTCTTCTCACCAGCGCGGAGCCTAGTGCTATCACTGGACGTGAGCATAGTCATTGAGGGACAATGTCGACGGCCAGTGCTAAGCATGGTTCTTCCACTAGGACGTGGGCGGGTGCCCCCGAGGCCCGAGGGCGGCTCTTCGGAGACTCCGGGGCCTGTACAGCCCCACTCATTATTATGTGAGAGTGTCACGGCGGAGACCTTCACAGGCGCGAGCCTTGCTTCATATCGCCAGACGAGGGCCTCGCCTTGCGCCACCCTCGACCACCGTTGGGGCGTCCGGAAACGAGGATGATGCCAAGGGGCAAAGGGGATGCTAGCGGCGCCCTCGGCGACCACGGGCCCTCTGCCGGGGGGAGGGCTCGCCGACACCTCCCCAGCAGAGGACCTACCTCTGAGCGACGCCTTGCCCCATGGGACATGTGGGAGGGCCTTGCTCCGGACCCCTTCCGTGCAGCCCCCAGTGCGCTGCCCCTAACTGGAGTGGGGCTGCCGTGTTGGCGTCGCTATTCGCCGCTGCGGCCTGGTCAACCTGCGACCCATGGTTAGCATAAGCCTGCTCCTGAGATATCAATGGTACCCTGTGGTGGTTGTCGTTGGTGTGGTCGGTGAGGCTCCTGGGTAGCTCATGGAAGGCCTTGGCTTCCAGCATCTCTCCTTCCCAGCCCAGCTCGAGGAATGTGCAGGGGTCGTCCTCTCGCAAGTACTCCTGATCCACCATGCGGGGCACATAGGCTTCATGCGACATGGCCACAACTTGAGATGTAAGTAGGGAGCAGAAAGGCGGCGTACCCCTGGGTGCAGCATCGAACAACTCGGCGACATGTTCCAGCAACACGTCGTGGCCACTCTCCATGAGACGGCACCGCAGAGCTCCCGCGCCACCACGAGCGCGGCTCGCATGTTCGCCTGTTCCCGTCGAGTGTCTGGCGCCGTCACTACTGCGTAGCTTGAGGATCTTGCGGCGGCCCACGGACGCCGCGGTGTGAGGGTGGAAGGCATCGGTCTGCGCCGCCCGCGTCCCGCGGAATTCAGCGGTGTGCGGGCCGCCTTGAGCGCGGAGTTGAGGTCTCCTTGGGCGGATGGTGCCGCACTGACGGGCCAAGTAGCTCACTGGTCGGCGTTGGTCCTCGCGTCGCTGGACATCGAGAACGCAGGGTGTTGGCGGATCAGCTGACGGAAGAGATGCTTCAGCGCACCCCTACATGGCATGCCAAATGTTGGATTACAGGTTCCAACAAACCCTTGAGGTTCAAACACTGGGGTGCGCACGAAGATCTCTCTCCCCCTAGCTCACACTCTCGCCACGATCTCAAAGCCTAGCACGCCGAACCCTAGGAACAAGGGACACAAGAGTTTATACTGGTTCGGTCCACCGTTGCGGTGTAATACCCTACTCCAGTGTGGTGTGGTGGATTGCCTTGCAGGCTGCGGATGAACAAGTAAAAGGGAAGAACAACCTCCTGAGGGGAGGTGTTCTTGAGCTCTGTGAGCTTGTGTGTTTGTGTGGATGGTCTCATTTTTCTCCCCCTTCTATGGTGGTGGCTAGCCCTATTTATAGAGACCCGGGTCCTCTTCCCAAATATTAGGAGGGAAGGGATCCCACAATAGCCAGTTTGAAAGGGGAGAACTAGTACAATCTATCCTGACAAAAGGTGGTCTTCGGCTGCCAAAGGCTCTGGTGGTGACGTCGTCGTGGGCTCCGCGATGACCTCCTTCCTGCCACCCTGCTGATCTTGGTCTCATTGCACCGATATGGAAACCTTTGAATGATGCCTCTGTCCTCGTCTTTGCATGCCCCTTTAGCATCAAGGAGGCAACTTGTACTCTACAACCCCTGGCGCCCGCCTGGCCTTGGTTATCATGGCTCAAGTCACGGGAACCTCACGAGGTGCCCCTCGCCTTGATCTCTCCGCTCCTCGTGAGCCAGCCTAGTGATGCTGTCCCTAAGGAGGTCTTGTGTCGTCTGCCTCGCGAGGGTGTTGAGTGTTTACTCATGAAGATAGGCCGTACCAGGCCGCTGGATGAGCCACGCCCTGGGCCGCGGGCAAGCAAGTCTGGGTACCCCCGTTCCCAGGACGCCAACAAAAAGCCTATCCATGGCGGTGCTGACTCGATAGCAAACATTGAGAAACCTGGTTTTAAAATTACTGTAAATCCAAAACTGGCCTCAAAATCATGAAACATTGCATGGTGTTATGACATTGCAGCAACATGTTGTGGTAAAAAATTAGTCCAATTTGGGACAAGTTTTGGTGCAAACTTTGTACAAACCGGAGCTTCTCTCAAAAAGGCTCATGGTTCCGAGACAGACCTTGTCACCTATGTGTGTGAAACGACATACGCTGTCTCTTCCCTCCTTGATTTATTTTACAAAGGCAACATGCAACTATATATAGTAGTGCCGTCCTAAAAATATGAAATTATTCACGGTTCGTTTAGCCTTTCTATACATTATTTGAGTTTCCTAGGCATTTTGGAACATACTTTCGTGTGTGCAAAGGTCATGTGTGTACTAGCAACATATGTAATTCGATGTTCAATCTATTTATGGAATCAAGTCCTTATAAGTTATAAGTCAATATGTTGTTGTTCTGTGTGCAATGACATCGCACACGGACAATATTGGGGAACCCATCGGTGATGATTTCACCAGTTGCTGACAATTGTATACCACCAAGCATTTGCCCACAACACACACGGCTTATTAGTAGCAATCATCTGTTCTATTATCGATCTTCGCACACATTTCTGATTACAGACCTCTTTACCGTGTATCACACACATCTTCTTATATTGAACCATTTCTATTCTCTTGGCTCAAAGAAAATAGTTCATCCGAGTGAACCGCATGCTGTATATCGCACACACCTTCATCTGGCTGGCCGTTTCTTTTGTGTTGCCTAATCACAAACAGTTCATCTGAGTGAGTCGTATGCTGTATATCGCACACACACCTTCATCTAGCTGCCCATTTCTTTTGTTCCTCATCATCACAAACAATTCATTGAACTAAACTGTATGCCTTGCATCGCACACGCAAGTAAAATCTGAACCGTGTTTGATGCATCCTCCAGCGCAAACGTTTTGCACCTTTTTGATGAGTTTTTTACATCCCCGTTTGCAATTAGTGCATCGCACACAGTTTCGTGAAAGGGTCTCTGATCGTAGTGTCGCGTTAGCAGCATCCTGCAGTAGTGACATCTCGTAATGTGTTTCAACTTGAAATTTTGTGTGGTAATAAAACATCAACCTCTTAACATCCCTCATTTTTTTCAAAATTTTATGAAACTTCAAAACATCTTTTTCTCGTGGTTTTCACCAATTTCAACCGAATGTTGGTTTCCGTATGATATTCTCCCCCCTGCTGCACGCGTGATCTGAGTCGTGCGTTTTGATTGGCTAGAACCCAAATCCCACAGATCGTACGTGTGCACCATTGGATGCTCCTAGATCAAACGTCAACCCCGAGCCCTTTCGACAGCACATGAAGTACATGGGTAAGCAATGTGTGCATGCGTCGTGTAGCTCACGCCTCCTTCTCTACTAAGTTTTCATTCAAAATAGCACATGCAGTTCATCTCATCCAAAATCAATTAGTTTCATAAAAAATCTATTTTAAGATTCATGGAATTATCCATTGTAAAGGTAAAAACAAAAAGTGACAATTCATTTAGAAAAAAATTGGGCAATTAAGATATGGAAGATTCTAGAGAACAAAGGAGAAGTGCTTGTGTTTTGAGGTTTGTGCACTATGCTTAAGTTCAACCATGGAGTCTTATAAATTGTACATGTGGTAGAATCTGGTGGAATGTAGATGATATCCAACGGCCAGTAGTGCTCGGATTTGCCATCTATGTACCGTCAGATTGGTTTCATCCAATGACCAACTTTCGAAGTTATTCACACACTATATAGGTGTATAGGTGTGTGTGTGTGTGTATGTGTGTGTGTGTGTGTCTGTCACATGCTAGACAAAATAAAGTTTGAGCGCGGGATGACCCCATGTAACATCCCGGATGTAACATTCCATAATTGTAACTCCAACTCTTGCCATTTCCGCCTATGTTTTATGTTTGTCCTCCGTGGTTGGGTTTTATCTTCGTTTTGCATTTTGTTCATGCCATGCATTTCATATCATGTCATCATGTGCATCTCATTTGCATTCGTGTTCGTCTCATGCATCCGGTCATTTTCCCCGTTGTCCATTTCGGAATCCGACACTCACACATGCACCCGTTGCACCTCTCAGATCTCGTTTCATGAGTGGCAGAAAAATGTTCTCGGAATGGGCCGAGATTTGTCAAGTGGACTTGGTAAATCACCGATAGGCCTCCTGTCAAATTTCGTTCCATTTGGAGGTTGTTTGATGCCCCAATGGTTAACCGTGTAACCGCCGAAACCCCTCTCTCCTTGTAGCCCAACACCCCTCCACAATAGCCCACTAGCCGATCTAAACCCCCTCCATGCTCTCCGTCGTTGGATCACGATCGTGTGGCGAAAACTACACCAAAAAACTCCTCTCCTAGCTCCCTCTACCTATAAAATGGCCTCCGCCATCAAAATCCTGGAGCAAACCCTAGTTCCACCCTCTCCCTCCGCACCGGACACGTCGGTCGGTGTCGGACGCATCCAGCCGCCACCCCGGGCCAACCCCGTCACGCCACGTGGCCTCCGCCTGCTCCCACCGCCACCAGCCCAAAACGCCCGCGCGGGGCCCTCCCGGCCCGCGCGCCCGAGCCGCCGCCCGCCTCCGTTGCCGCCTCACCCCGCTCCGGCCACCGCCTGCCGCCTCGCCAGCCGCCGCCCGCGCCCGCCTGCACCGCCATCCGCCACAGCGCCCCTCGCCAG
>NC_041390.1:359697334-359773619 GCF_002162155.2 Triticum dicoccoides | reverse complement strand
TCGCCAGCGTCGCCTCCGGTTAGATCCGAGCCGGCGCCGCCCGGATCCGGCGAACTGGACCTCCCCGGCCATCTCCGGCCACCCCCCTCGTCGTCCACCTCTGCACCGGCCGGCTCCGGTGAACTCGGCCTTGCCTCGGTTCGCAGGCCTGGACGAACCCTAGATCTTGGGGTAGTTTTTCTCTGTAAGTCCCCAGGAAACCATCTCATGCGTGCCCCTTTGACATACCATAACTTCGTGCTCGTAGCTCCGTTTTGTGCGTATGATATGTCAAAATGTTCATCATGTGATGCTCTTCATACTAGTGTCATTTAGATGCATGTTACTGTCCATATTGATGTCCTAATCATCCTTGCAAAAGTGCTAAATGATGTTGTCTGCTGGAATCCATCATAACTTACTGATTTGTCTTTTTCATAGCATTTTGTGCGTTCTTCTTTTCAGCATCATGTCTACATGTTTTAGGAGCATCTTCATGCCATCTTTACATTGGTGCAATCCTTGTATTTTTATGTGCCCTATGGTGACTAGCAAAAGCATGTAAAGTAGGCCACTTGATGTTGTTGTTTTCAGCTACTTAGTTTTTCTGCTATCTTGACTTGTTGCCACAAGTAAATCCGTGCATTTTTGAATGAAGTTCAATGATGGAGTTTTGATGATATGGTTATGCTCTATCCATTCATGTCTCTATTTATAATTATGGGGTACTGTAGCTTGTCATTACCATGGTCTCCTTTTGCTAAATATTGTTGCTGTCAGTTTGTTAACATGAAGTGCATTTTTCCATGTGTTTTTGCTAGTGATCCATGCACCCTATGACTATGCTCTTACCATGTTTAGCTTCATAGATGTGTCTTATTACTGGTACTTACCTTGTGATGCCATGAAATGCTTTGTGGTGAGTTCCATGAGCTTCCAATGTTGCTATCATGAATCTGTTTCTGACATGTCTTGTTTTTCCACTGTCTGAATCTGTTCATATCACTTGCCATGTTTGCATTGATGCTACCATCTTTCCTATGCATCTTTGGATCAAGTTTAGTAAGGGATTTTTTTCATTGCCTTTAGTACTAGCATGTCGTGCTCAAGTTTTCCATGATAGGTTCTTGTAGCATGTAGTTTACTAGCTCTAAACTTTGCTACCTGATGCTGTCTATGCCATGTTCAGGATTTTCCTTGGGCCTGCAAGCTATTGCCGAAGATTTGTTGAGAATTTCTCAAAGATTGTTAAGCCTCTTTCCAACCTCCTCCAGAAGCATGTCAAGTATTCCTGAACTCCTAAGTGTGATGTTGCTTTCAACACTCTCAAAGAGAAACTCCTCACAGCTCCTGTCCTAACTCCTGATGAGTCCAAGCCATACGAAGTTTTCTGTGATGCCTCGTTGCAAGGTCTCGGTGTGGTGTTAATGCAAGAGAAGAAATTTGTGGCCTATACTTCTCGTCAGTTTAAGCCGAATGAAAGGAACTACCCCACTCATGATCTTGAGTTGGCGGCAGTTGTCCATGCATTAATAACATGGAGACATCTCTTGTTGGGAAGGCAAGTGGACATTTTCAGCAATCACAAGAGCCTCAAATATATCTTTAATCAACCCAACCTCAACCTCCAGCAAACTCATTGGGTCGAAATGATTCAAGAGTACAATGCAAGTATTGAATACACTCTAGGCAAGGCTAATGTGATTGCAGATGCTTTGAGCAGAAAGGCTTATTGCAACAGCTTAATTCTCAAGCCATTCCAACCAGATCTTTGTGAAGCATTTCGAAAGCTCAACCTCCAAGTTGTTACTCGAGGTTTTCTTGCAAACCTTCAAGTCACTCCAAATTTGGAAGATCAAATTCGTGAGGCACAACTCCTTGATGCCATGGTGAAGAAGGTGAAACAGGGTGTTGCCAAGGGCTTACCCACATACATGTGCTATCACATTGATGACAAGGACACCTTATTCTTTGAGGACCGGATTGTGGTTCCTAAAGGTGATCTAAGGAAGGTCATAATGAATGCAGCACACAGTTCTATTCTTTCCATTCATCCAGGTAGTTCGAAGATGTACCATGACCTCAAGCAATCGTATTGGTGGACTCGAATGAAACGAGAGATTGCTCAATTCATGAATGAATGTGATGTCTGTCGAAGGGTGAAAGTAGAACATCAACGACCAGGTGGTCTCCTCCAACCTCTTGCTATTCCGCAATGGAAGTTTGATCATATTGAAATGAACTTTGTCACTAGATTTCCCAAGTCCAAGCGTGGGAATGATGCTATCTTCATTGTCATTGAGAACGTTACTAAAGTGGCTCATTTCCTTCCAATCAAAGAATCTATCACGGCAACTCAGTTGGCAGAGCTATATAACTCTAGAATTGTCTCGTTGCATGGAATTCCGCAATTGATCTCTTCAGACCGTGGAAGCATTTTCACTTCCATGTTCTAGGACTCCTTCTAGAAGGCCATGGGCACCAACATTTGCTTCAACAGGGCTTTCCATCTCCAACAAGTGGCCAAGTCGACAGAGTCAATCAAATCCCCGAAGACATGCTGAGAGCTTGTGTCATCTCTTTTGGTATGAAGTGGGAAGATTGCCTCCCATATGCCGAGTTCTCCGACAAAAACAGCTTCCAAGCAAGTACGGGCAAGGCCCCATTTGAAATTCTTTATGGAAGAAAGTGTCGTACTCCTCTCAGTTGGTCCGAGACTAGTGAACGCCAACCTCTTGGCAATGACTTGATCACAGAAGCTGAAGAAATGTGTAAAGTCATCCGTGAAAATCTCAAAGCCACGCAATCGTGCCAGAAGAGCTACTATGATAGCAAGCACTGTGACTTGGCTTTCAAGATCGGAGAGCATGTCTACCTCCAAGTCTCTCCCATGAAAGGCACTCAAAGCTTTGCTATCAAAGAGAAGCTTGCTGCGAGATACGTGGGTTCTTTCAAGATCATTGCCAAAAGAGGCGACCTCGCCTATGAACTTGAGCTTCTGTCCAACTTCTCAAATGTGCACGATGTGTTTCACGTGTCACAGCTTCACAAGTGCTTCAAGACACCCGAGCGCACTGTCAACTTCAAGGAGATTGACCTCCAAGAAGACTTGTCTTATCATGAGCATCCCGTTGCCATTCTTGAAGAAAACGAGCGCAAGACTCACAACAAGTCAATCAAATTCCTGAAAGTTAAGTGGTTCCACCATTCCGACCAAGGAGCTACTTGGCAGCGCGCGGATCACCTCTGTTCTGAATATCCGAAGTTCTTTCAGTCCTAGATCTTGGGTCAAGATCCTCTTGTAGTGGTGGAGAGTTGTAACATACTGGATGTGACATTCCATAATTGTTACTCCAACTCTTGCCATTTCCAGTTAGGTTTTATGTTTGTCCTCCGTGATTGGGTTTTGTCTTCGTTTTGCATTTTGTTCATGGCATGCATTTCATATGATGTCATCATGTGCATCTCATTTGCATTCGTGTTCGTCTCATGCATCCGGTCATTTTCCTTGTTGTCTATTTCAGAATCCGAAACTCACACATGCACCCGTTGCACCTCTTAGATCTCATTTCGTGAGCAGGAGAAAAACGTTCTCAGAATGGACCGAGATTTTTCAAGTGGCCTTGGTACATCACCGGTAGGCCGCCTGTCAAATTTCGATCCATTTGGAGGTCGTTTCATGCCCCAACGGTTAACCGTGTAACCATCGAAACCCCTCTCTCCTTGCAGCCCAACACCACTCCACAACACCAACTAGCCCATCCAACCCCCTCCATGCTCTCCGTCATTGGATCAAGATCGTGCGGGCATAAACCGCACCTCAAAACTCCTCTCCTAGATCCCTCTACCTATAAAAAGTCCTCCCCCGTCAAAATCCTAGAGCAAACCCTAGTTCCACCCTCTCCCTCCGTGTCGGACGCGTCCAACCGCCGCCCAGGGCCAACTCCGTCGCGCCACGTGGCCTCCGCCCGCTCCCACCGCTGCAGGCCCGCCAGGCTCGTGCTGGGCCCTCCAGCCCCGCGCGCCCGAGCCGCCGCCTCGCTCCGCTTCGGTCTCCGCATGGCCACCGCCCGCCGCCGACTGCGCCCGCCTGCACCACCGTCCACCGCAGGACCCCTCGTCGGCGTCGCCTCCGGTCAGATCCGGGTCGGCGCCGCCAGGATCTGGCGACCCGGACCTCCCCGGCCTTCTCCGGCCACCCCCTCGTCGTCCACCTCCGCACCGGCCGGCTTCGGCGAACTCGGCCTCACCTTGGTTTGCACGCACGAGCGAACCCTAGATCTTGGGGTAGTTTTTCTCTCTAAGTCCCTAGGAAATCCATCTCATCTGTGCCCCTTTGACATGCCATAAGTTCGTGCTCGTAACTCTGTTTTGTGCGTATGATATGTCAAAATGTTCATCGCGTGATGCTCTGCATGCTAGTGTCATTTGCATGCATGTTATCATCCACATTGATGCCCTAATCATTGTTGCAAAAGTGCTAAATGATGTTGTCTGCTGGAGTCCATCATAACATGCTGATTTGTCTTCATAGCATTTTGTGTGTGCATCTTTTGAGCATCATGTCTACATGTTTTAGGAGCATATTCATGCCATCTTTACAGATATGCAACCCTTGTATTTTTATGTGCCCTGTTGTAACGCCCTCGATGCGGCTATATCTCCCACATGTCGAAGCACGACTTAGAGGCATAACCGCATTGAAAGCAATGTCGCAAGTGAGGTAATCTTCACACAACCCATGTAATACATAAGGGAAAGAGATACATAGTTGGCTTACAATCGCCACTTCACACAATTACATGAATAAAGCATTACATCATCCAAATACAATCAAGGCCCGACTACGGAGCCAAAATAAAAGAAGAACCCCAAATGCGACAAAGGTCCCTGATCGACCCCAACTAGGCTCCACTACTGATCAACTAGAACAAAACAACACAAAGGACAAGATCTTCATCGAGCTCCTCCTGAGCTTGGTTGCGTCATCTGCACGGACTCATCGACACCTGCAAGCTGGTTTTGGAAGTATCTGTGAGCCACGGGGACTCAGCAATCTCGCACCCTCGCGATCAAGACTATTTAAGCTTATGGGTAAGGTAAAGGTATGAGGTGGAGCTACAGCAAGCGACTAGCATATATGGTGGCTAACATACGCAAATGAGAGCGAGAAGAGAAGGCAAAGCACGGTCGATAAAAAGTATGATCAAGAAGTGATCCTAGAACAACCTACATCAAGCATAACTCCAACACCGTGTTCACATCCCGGACTCCGCCGGAAAGAGACCATAACGGTTACACACGCGGTTGATGCATTTTAATTAAGGTCAACTTCAGTTTTCTACAACCGGACATTAACAAATTCCCATCTGCCCATAACCGCGGGCACGACTTTCGAAAGTTCAAATCCCTGTAGGGGATTCCCAACTTAGCCCATCACAAGCTCTCACGGTCAACGAAGGATATACCTTCTCCCTAGACATTCCGATCAGACTTGGCATCCCGGTTCTACAAGACAACTTCGGCAATGGTAAAACAAATCCAGCAACACCGCCCGAATGTGCCGACAAATCCCGATAGGAGCTGCACATATCTCGTTCTCAGGGCACACCGGATGAGCAGTCCGTACAACTAAAACCAGCCCTCGAGTTTCCCCGAGGTGGCGCTGCAAGGGGCTCTAGTTTGGACCAACACTCAGAGGAGCACTGGCCCGGGGGGTTAAAATAATGATGACCCTTGGGTGCGCGACCCCCAAGGGAAAAGAAAAGGCTAGGTGGCGAATGGTAAAACCAATGTTGGGCATTGCTGGAAGAGTTTTATTCAAGGCGAACTGTCAAGGGGTTCCCATTATTACCCAACCGCGTAAGGAACGCAAAATCCGGGAACATAACACCGATATGACGGAAAACTAGGGCGGCAAGAGTGGAACAAAACACCAAGCATAAGGCCGAGCCTTCCACCCTTTACCAAGTATATAGATGCATTAATTAAATAAGATATATTGTGATATCCCAACGAGTAAACATGTTCCAAAAAGGAACAACATCTCCATGTTCCAACAAGGAACAAACTTCAATCTTCACCTTCAACTAACAACGCTATAAGAGTGGCTGAGCAAAGCGGTAACATAGCCAAACAACGGTTTGCTAGGTCAAGGTGGGTTAGAGGCTTGGTTCAACAATATAGGAGGCATGATAAGAAAGTGGTAGGTATCACAGCATAGGCATAGCAAAAGAGCAAGCAACTAGCAAGTAAAGATAGAAGTGATTTCGAGGGTATGATCATCTTGCCTGAAATCCCGCAAGGAAGAAGAACGAGTCCATGAAGAAGAGAAACGTACACAGTCGAACGGGTCCTCACAAACAACGACATTATCGGAACCAACCTGAAGAAGCAAACACCGGAAAGAAGCACACAACATAGTAAACAACCAACACATGAACATGGTATGATATGCGGGATGCGATATGCGATGCATATGCATGATTTGCAACGGAAAGAATGAACCTGGACTCAACTTGGAAATCCAAGAGTGCCACTGGAAAGAGGAGATGATTTCGATTGAAATCGATATAAAGATCACCGGAATCGGATGCACGGTTTGGGAAAGGCAAGCAAAACAAATATGGCACCGGTCTGCGATAAACCGCAAGTAGCCATCTAAATGCATCAAGATAATTATGCTACAACACTCAAACATGGCAACAAAATACATGGCAGCGATCCACTCATAATGCTTGACAAAAGATGAACACTGAGATACGGCCAATTCATCCATTAACAGGTTCAAACATGCTTATGTGATGGTTGTTTACTATGTTGTTTGCTTTTTCCGGTGTTGCTTCTTCGGGTTGTTTCCGATAATGTCGTTTTGTGAGGATCCGTTGGCTACGTCCGTTTGTCTTCTTCATGGACTCGTTCTTCTTCCTTGCGGGATTTCAGGCAAGATGACCATACCCTCGAAATCACTTCTATCTTTGCTTACTAGATGCTCGCTCTTTTGCTATGTCTATGTTGCGATACCTACCACTTGCTTATCATTCCTCCCATGTTGTTAAGCCAAGCCTCTAACCCACCTTGTCCTAGCAAACCGTTGTTTTGGCTATGTTACCGCTTTGCTCAGCCCCTCTTATAGCGTTGTTAGTTGCAGGTGAAGATGAAGTTTGTACCTTGTTGGTACATGGATATGTTGTTCCTTGTTGGAACATGTTTACTTGTTGGGATATCACAATATCTCTTATCTAATTAATGGATATGTTGTTCCTTATGCCTGGTGTTTTGTTCCACTCTTGCCGCCCTAGTTTCCGTCATATCAGTGTTATGTTCCTGGATTTTGCGTTCCTTACGCGGTTGGGTTATAATGGGAACTCCTTGACAGTTTGCCTTGAATAAAACTCTTCCAGCAAGGCCCAACATTGGTTTTACCATTCGCCACCTAGCCTTTTTCTTTCCCTTGGGTAGGCCTGCCTAAGGGTCATCTTTATTAAACCCCCGGGCCAGTGCTCCTCTGAGTGTTGGTCCAAACTGAGCGATGTCTAGAGCTACCAGAGGCAACTCTAGGCTGGCCCCCCGATGTCTGGCTCATCCGGTGTGCCCTGAGAACGAGATATGTGTAGCTCCTATCGGGATTTGTCGGCACATCTGGGTGGCTTTGCTGGTCCTGTTTTACCATTGTCGAAATGTCTTGTAACCGAGATTCCGAGTCTGATCGGGTCTTCCCGCTAGAAGGAATATCCTTCGTTGACCGTGAGAGCTTGTGATGGGCTAAGTTGGGACACCCCTGCAGGGATTTGAACTTTCGAAAGCCGTGCCCACGGTTATGGGCAGATGGGAATTTGTTAATGTCCGGTTGTAGAAAACTTGAAGATGACCTTAATTAAAATACATCAACCGCGTGTGTTGCCGTGATGGTCTCTTCTCGGTGGAGTCCGGGAAGTGAACACGGTGTTGGAGTAATGCTTGATGTAGGTTGTTTTAGGATCACTTCTTGATCATAGTTTCTTGATCGTGCTTTGCCTTCTCTTCTCGTTCTCTTTTGCGAATAGGTTAGCCACCATATATGCTAGTCGCTTGCTGCAGCTCCACCTCATACCTTTTACCCTTCCTATAAGCTTAAATAGTCTTGATCGCGAGGGTGTGAAATTGCTGAGTCCCCGTGACTCACCGATACTTCCAAAACCAATTTGCAGGTGCCGATGATACCGTGCAGATGACGCAACCAAGCTCAAGGAGGAGCTCGATGAAGATCTTGTCCTTTGTGTTGTTTCGTTCTAGTTGATCAGTAGTGGAGCCCAGTTGGGGTCGATCGGGGATCTGTGTACCATTTGGGGTAGTCTTCTTTTATTTTGGTTCTGTAGTCGGACCTTGATTGTATCTGGATGATGTAATGATTTATTCATGTAATTGTGTGAAGTGGCGATTGTAAGCTAACTATGTATCTCTTTCCCTTATGTATTAGATGGGTTGTGTGAAGATTACCTCACTTGCGGTATTGCTTTCAATGCGGTTATGCCTCTAAGTCGTGCTTCGACACGTGAGAGATATAGCCGCATCGAGGGCGATACAAGTTGGTAATCAGAGCCTTCCCCGACCTTAGGAGCCCCCTGCTTGATCGAATCGCTGGCGTTATTGAGTCTAGAAATGTTTTGAGTCATTCGGAATTATATATCGGATATTTTAGGAATTATTTTTACTCCTCAGTCCCTTCGTCGCTCTGGTGAGGCATCCTGACGGAGAGTTTTGACTCTTCTCTTCTCAAATTTCACTAAAAAAATTTAGTATCACGCGGGTATCTTGGAATCATTCCGATGGTTTTGTGACGAGAACATTGTTCTTGGTGCCTCCTGTCATTTAGGGGTTCTGGCAGTGTCCCGGGGAGTTGAGCTCCGAGGTGTTGTCGTCACAATTTTATCGTTGCAGTTCTGGAATACCTGAGTTTAGTTTCGCGGACATCGAAAATTTCTTTTATGCAGTTGTTGGTGAGATAACCTCGACGCCACCCAGTACTGGGGCGGGAGTTTGGGAGTATTGCCATAACTCGTATAACGGATGCTTTTCGAAGGTTGAGGTAGATGATTTCTGAAGGTTTCTTGGTTATGTGTTGAAGGATGGTGTCGGGGAGACTGATCCACGAACACCTATGGGGCCGGCGGACCGGGCCCCTTTCGGTTCGGCGGGGGGGCGGAGATCGCATGAAGAGCAGATCGAGGCGAAGCACACGAGCTGTTTACCCAGCTTCAGAGCTCTCCGGAGAGATAACACTCCTACTGCTTCTTGTCTGGTTGTATTATGTTCTTGCTCGCGAGAGCTAAGTGTTTTCTGGCTCACGAATGAATCGAACTGAACCCCCTCTACGTTGCGCATGGGCCTCCTTTTATATGCTAAAGGGGTCACCGATAGGTGGCAACGCAGAGAAGGGTACAAATGTAAAAAGCGAGGTGGTTGGTACAGTTACTTGTACAGTGCACCCTACCTAACCCTGACGGCAGGGGACAAGGGCATTAAATGCCCGTCTGGGTCGCCCAAACAGTGCAGAAAAGGACCGTTAGGGGCGCCACCGTTCGCCCCGATGGCGATCTTGTCAGCTTCGCATGCCACTGCGCACCGCTGGCTGCACAGCCTCCCGCCACGCGCGCCTGGAGAGGCCCCCAGAGCGACACGTTGGTGGATGCGCTGGAGCGTGGGCACAGATTGGCCGCCTGCCGCGGCAAGCGCCTTGCCCCTGTTGTCATCTTGTCGGGTCCGGAAGCTTGTCGCTCACCGGGCGTCGAGGTACCTTGGTTGGTCTTCCCGGCAAGCTCCTCTTGCCGGGGCCTTGTTGCCTTGCCGGAGCGCGTGGCGCGTCGCGGCAAGTTCCTTGGAGTGCCTTGGTTGGCCTTCCCGGCAAGCTCCTCTTGCCGGGGCCTTGTCTTCTGAGCTTAAATACTTTGTTCTTGAATGGCTCCAAGGGAACCACGGAGGATCTTGGTGTTAGCCCGGCAAGCCTTGCCGCGGGGTGCTGCAACTGCCCGTGCACAAGTTCGGGGTAGTAGGGTACCCCTATTCTAGTACACCGACAGGAGCCGCCGGGCCTGGGCCAGACACGGTGCCGAGCGTTGTTGGGCCAGGCCCAAGACAGTGCACGGGCACATGTGGACTGGGCCACGCCGAATCTCGCTCCGTATCCACCACGCTCTCCCCTAACGGCACGTGTTGAATGCGGCATCGTGGGAGAGATCATGGGTGGTTCTTTATTCGGAAGGGCGAAACGTCCGCCCCGTCCCTCTTTATAAGCAGAGGAAACATGGCTCCGAAAGCCGACAAGGGAAAGGGCATGAAGTCGGCCGAGGCGCAGCGGCTCGCGGTGCTGCGGAAGGAGCGGGCGATCTTCTCCCCCCAGCTCGGCGTGAAGGAGCTGAGGGAGTACTTCTACCTCTTTTGGGCGACGGAGACGCGTGCGCATCCGCGCACGAGGGTACTCCCGGCTGCTGCCTCGGAGCTGGCTCCAAACGGGTACCCATTCTTCGTGCTATTCTTCTATTGCGGGCTCTGCCCGCCCTTCTCGGAGTTCTTCTGCGATATCATGAACACCTACGGCTTCCGCCTCCTTGACTTCACCCCCAACGCCGTTCTGACCATGGCAGTTTTCGCACATTTGTGCGAAAGCTTTGTCGGAGTCCATCCCAATGTTGCCCTTTTCCGCCACTTCTTCATACCTCGGGTAGAGAGAGGAGAGCCGCTTGCCGGAGGGATCGCCTGGATCTCGAGAGTCGGCAAGAAGGAGGCGTACTTGGAGGGTGAGCTCCGCAGCAAGTGGGATGAGTGGAGAGCGGAGTGGTGCTGGATCATCGAGGAGAATCTGCAGCCCTTCACCGCCGTGCGCCAAGCTCCGATAGTGCGCGGCAATGACTGGAGCAACGTGGCCCCGGAAGACGAGAGGCTGAAGATCGCCATTACTAGGATCCTTCGCCTCAGGCTTGCCGGGCTCACTGTAGGCGCTGTAGGTGCAGATTTCCTCCGCCGCCGCATCGCCCCCCTGCAGGAGAGGGGGAGGCCCACCTGGGAATTCAAGAACTCGGCGGACATCATGAGGCTGCGGCCGGGCCTCAAGTACAACTTCACCGTCTTGGAGCTGGATGCAATGCTCCTGGAGTTGTTCAAACGCGACCCCCAACACCCATTCATGCTGCCGAGGGGCGTCGTCCCATTATGCAACAATTCTTCGCTTGACCGGATCCGCGCCATGATGCCGTTGTGCGATTCACACAGAATCGTTCCAACTTGGCAAGAGCCTGCAGATGACGTCGTGCAAGCGTTCTTCGACAACTTGGAAGAAGTGTCGGTCCACGCTGACGAGCAGAAGAGCCTCACCCGTGACACCACCGATGAGGAGCTGCAGCGCATCGCCACTAGGGCGGAAGAGGTTGCGGCCGCAGCTGCCGCGGGCGTGTTCGGGTTCACCGTGGAGGAGGCGGAGGCGGCAGAGGTGAAAAACCTTGCTGAGCGCGCGGAGTTCATTGGCGAGGAAGAGCCTGCCGGTTCTGAAGCTGAGCCGAGCGAGGCTGGCGAGGAAGAGCCTGAGCCTTCAAAAGGCTTGCCGCAGGCGGAGCCCCTGGCCCCGCCAAGAAGGCGTCTTCACAGGGGCACGGACGTAGCGGGGCGGCAGCCGGGTTAACAGCCGCCGAGCCGTGCGACGCGCTCTACCGCGGCAAGCAATGTTGCCGCGGGAGCGCCCCACGCAGCAGCGGCAACTGGAGCGGGATCTTCCCGGGCCACCGCCACCCCCGCCAAGCGGGCAAGGGATCCTACTCCTCCGCCTCGCCGCACCGGAGGAGGGCCGGACTTCGATCTTTCCGCGCTCAGCTCCGACTAGGAGGAAGAAGAGTAAGTTTCTTTGGTGCTCTTGTAGTTCTTCAATCTTGCTGTTTATATCTTGTATCTGACTTGTTTCAATCTGGACTCCTTTCTTTTCAGGACGCTGGCCCAGAGAGCGGCGAAGAGGGCCAAGGCCGCGGTGATTGTCATCGACGATGACCCCACCGTGTCAGCAGGAGGTGGGTCCGAGACCACCTTGACGGACCCAGCAATCACTCCTCAAAGCAGCCCCCAGCGTAAGTTCATAGTTAGCTTTCTGTTGTCGGGTGCGCATGAGTGCTTTTTCCATTGTTGATATCTTGCTTGTTGATTTGTGTAGGAACAGAGCAGCCACATCAGGAGCGCCCGGAAGCTGGTCCCGAAGTGCCATCTGCTTCGACTACGCCGCCAAGGGAGGGGTTCCCGGTAAGGGAGCGCTCTCCGGCAAGGGAGAACTCTCCGGCAAGGGGCAGCACCGTCGATTCTACGGCGGCCGAGACCGCAACTGCAGATCTTGGCGCAGGTAATTCACTTGTCCAAAAACTTTCCCTTGGGTTCTTCTTCTTCTGATTTTCTTCTCTTGGATTTTTGATTGATTTTTCTCCCTTCTTCGTTCTTCAGATGTCACATCCCTAGCTTCTGGTGCTGCCTAGTGCTTGCATCATGTCTAAATTTCTGAAATTTGAACTGAGGAAATTTGGAAGCCTCAAAGATTTAAATAAAAGAGGGGCAAAAACCCTAGAAATCTCATTCATTGCTCCAAAGTGCTCTTCTTAAATGTTTGATAATTTTTGGTAAGGGTTCTGGTCCCAACCAAAATATTGAACATTTTTAAGGATTTATTTTTGGGACTTTGGATTTAATTCATTAGCTATTTGAATTTGAATTATATTAATATAATTAGAATATAATTTCAAATACCCCTGTAATATTTTATAAGCTTTTGGAAAAGTCCTTAAGCAGCATAAATATTTTCAGAGGAGTTTTGGCATTGTTTGAATTATTTTCAAATTCAAAACAGTGGCAAAACAGATTAAATAAAAGAAAAACAGAACGGAAATAAAAAAGGAACAGAAGCCTACCTGGGCCACTTACCTGCAGCCACCTAGCGCCCCACCTGGTGGCCCAGCAGAAGCCGGCCCAGCCCACCACTGCAGCCCTCCGTCGTCTTCCTCCCCTCGCCCCGAAGCAGCTGCGTGCTCGCACGCGCACGGCCGCGCGGCCACCTCCTGCTTGCCGACGAGCCCCTGGCCGCGTGGACGACTCCTGCAGGCCGTCCCGATCCCGCTGACCGTTTCGCTCACTCTCCCCCCTCGACCCTCCCTCCTCTGCTCCCTCTCTCCCGCCTGGACCGAACGGAGCCGCCGTCACCGACGAGCTCCCTCGCGGCCACAGCCACCACCTCGCTCCCTCTCCACACCCCTGAGCTCCGTCCCGACCCCATGAAGCTCCACCACGACGCATGCAACGCCGGGTGCCCTGTAGCCACGCCATCACCGCCATCTTCATCGCCACGGCCGGCAATCGCCGCCGTTCGATTCGCCGCCGACAGGATGTCCCCGAGCCCACTCAGCGTCTCGTCCGACTCCCCGTGAGCTCCTCTTCTCTTCCCCTCACTCCCCGCACCTGATTTCGTCCCCTAGCTCCATCTTCCACCACGGCCGAAGCTCGCCGCCGCCGTGCCTCGTCGCCATCGTGGCCAGAGCCACTGTGGCTCGAAGCCGGGCACACCATCGTGCTCCACACCTCACCAGGAGCACGTAGCACGCACCAACGCCTCCCCTAGCGCCCTGCATCGCCTAACCCGCCGTTGGCCGAACTCCGGCCGCCGCTCACGAGCTCGCCGTCGTCGGTACCGGCCACCACAGGCACGGCCACCACCACCATTCGATGCGCACCAGCAAGGGCTCTCCAACGAGCCCAAGCACAGCCTCGCCCGTGCCCTGTAGCGCATTTCCGGCTCGCGCCGCCGTCTCGGGCCTCGCCGGCGTCATGTCGCCGGTGGGTTTGACCCCACTGACCCGGGATTTGACCCTGCTAATTAACCCTGTGACACTGACAGCAGGGCCCCACCTGCTAATTAATCCTAGATTAGTTTCTGTTTAGTTTTTAACTAATCCTAGTGGCCCCACGCGTCAGCTTTGACTAAGCTGACGTGGCTGTTGACTGGGCCCACATGTCAGCGACACTAATCAGCCCCAGTCACTGACCAGTGGACCCCACTGGTCAGGTTTGACCTGAACCTGCCCTGTTGACCTGATGACGTCAAGGTGATGTCATGCTGACGCATTAAATGATTTTCTGGATTTAAAATAAATCAGAAAATCCAAAAAATAGCTAAAACTTCTAAAAATCATAGAAAATTAACCGTAACTCCAAATTAAATAATTTATATATGAAAAATTATCAGAAAAATTCAAGGAATCCATCTGTACCATTTTCATGCATGTTAGAACAACTTATAGCTGCTGTTTAGCACAAATCAATTAAATGGCATTTGAATAATCACATATGGAGTTTAAATTTGAATCTTGGATTCAAACCAACTTCATTTAATCTGTCGCTAGTTGCATTAGCCCAAAACACATTCATATTGCCATGTCATAGCATGCATCATATTGTGCATTGCATTGATCGTGTTTTTCTGTATTTGCCGGTAATTGTCCCCTCTCGATAGACGTGTACCGATGATGTGATCGTTGACACTGATGAAGACCCAATGTTATCTTCAGAAGTGCCAGGCAAGCAAAACCCCCTTGTTCATTCCGATACAATCCTACTCTCTCGCTCGTGCTCTCTTTTACTGCATTAGGACAATATCGATTCATCTGTTACTTGCTGCGGTAGCTGAACCCCTTTATCCTCTGCATGACCTGTCATTCCACAGTAATTAGATGAAACCCACTAGCATGAGTAGGAGTTGTTTGAGCCCTGATGTGCCTACTCATTCATGCTTGTTTGTCATGCCTGCTACTGCTTAGAGTTGAGTCAGGTCTGATTCATCAGGGATGAATCAGAGGCGTGTGAACATGTCCTACTGTGTGTGAGCTAAGTGTGTGAACACGATTTGGTAAAGGTAGCGGTGAGAGGCCATGTAGGAGTACATGGTGGGTTGTCTCATTGCAGCCGTCCTCAGGAACTGAGTTCTGTGTTTGTGATCCATGATTCAGCTACTACCACGCATTGGGCCCGAAACCAATGGACCCTCTCGGCTTCTTGATCACCCTTGTCCTCTGTCCAGGAGTTGCAAGTAGTTTCTGGTGTTTGTAGTATGCTGGAGGCCGTGGGCAGCGCTGACCGTAGGGGTGGGCTGTGATGTGGTAGGCACGTGGCACGGTGTACCGGGCGCCCGTTTGGTGTCTCGGGAACCCTGTTCACATCGTTTGGGGCTGTGAGCGAAACTCCGGCCGGATCTCCTCATGGATGGAACCCGAATAGGCGATAAACCTGGACTAGAGACTTAGGTGATTAGGTAGGTCGTGGCCGACACCCACGTTGGGCTTCCGCTTGAAGGTTGCCGAGTACATGTCGTGTAAACGGCGGTAAGTGGTGAGAGCGTGTGTGAAGAAGTACACCCCTGCAGGGTTAACCTAATCTATTCGAATAGCCGTGTCCGTGGAAAAGGACTTCTGGGTTGCTTATATCAGTTCATAGACAAGTGAAAGTGGATACTCTAAAATACGCAAGATAAGCGTGAGTGCTATGGATGGCGTTCTCGTAGGGAGACGGGAGTGGTTCCATAGTGGTGTATTGGTTGGTGAATATGTGGACTCGTGTGCGCCACCTCAAAAGCTCGCAGTCGTAGTTCAGGATAGCCACCGAGTCAAAGCTGGCTTGCTGCAGTTAAACCCCACCACCCCTTTGTTGATAATGATGCATATGTAGATAGTTCTGATGTAAGTCTTGCTGGGTACATTTGTACTCACGTTTGCCTATTTTATGTTTTTGCAGAGAGACTTCAGTCTCACTAGTAATTCCGCGTGGTCTTCGACGTTTAGCTTGTTACCTCAGCTACGATCTTGAGCCCTCGGCAGGATCTGGTAGATAGTCAGGCTTCTCAGCCTTTTTCATTTATAGATGTCTGTACTCAGACATGATAGCTTCCGCTTGTGCTTTGATTTGTATGCTCTGAATGTTGGGTCGTGAGACCCCTGTTTGTAATATCTCGCTCCTCGGAGCCTATTGAATAAATACTTGAGTCGTATAGTCATTTTGTGATGCCATGTTGTATTGCACATATCGAGCATATTGTGTGTATGTTATTGAAATGCTTGGTATGTGTGGGATCTGACTATCTAGTTGTTTATCTTTAGTAGCCTCTCTTACCGGGAAATGTCTCCTAGTGTTTCCATTGAGCCTTGGTAGCTTGCTACTGCTCCGGAACACTTAGGCTGGCCGGCATGTGTCCTTGTTCGTTCCTGTGTCTGTCCCTTCGGGGAAATGTCACGCGATGAATACCGGAGTCCTGTTAGCCCGCTACAGCCCGGTTCACCGGAGTCCTGCTAGCCCAGTGCTACAGCCTGGATTCACTCGCTGATGACCGACACGTTCGATGTTGGGTCATGGATGCCTGTCCCTGTAAGTTTGTGCCACTTTGGGTTTACGACTAGCCATGTCAGCCCGGGCTCCTTACCATATGGATGCTAGCGACACTACCATATACGTGTGCCAAAAGACGCAAACGGTCCCGGGCAAAGGTAAGACGACACCCGTGTGAATACCGTGCGTGAGGCCGCAAAGTGATATGAGGTGTTACATGCTAGATCGATGTGGCATCGAGTCGGGGTCCTGACATCAGACCCATCTGCAGCTGAGCCAATGGAGACAGAGGGTGCCGGCGGGGAAGGCGTGCATGGCAGCACTGACGACGCCGCCGCCAACGAAGAAGGGGCCGGTGCTAATGAGACCGCCGGCGATGAGGCCGCCAAGGCTGCCGCCGCAGAAGCTGGCGAGGGGTCGGGCGATCGCACTGACGACCCTGAGGCCGCAGGAGCGCCAGGCGCTGCGCCGACCGCCGATCCCTCTGCCGCTGCTGCGGGGCCGGGTTCCGAGGAGCCCCAGCCCGGCGCCTACTTGAAGGCCGGTGACGATATCTTCATCAAGCTACCCTGGGCGTCGAGCTCCAGGGTGCCGGTCGAGGGGGAAACTTTCGATGGGGAGGTGCTCGCCTCTGCTGGACTGTCGTTGGTCGACACGCCCAGCAGCAGCAGTGGCGAGCCTGAGGAGGAGCAGCTGCTGCGGAAGCTGCTGTCACTCTACCACGCCCGGCAAGCCAAGCTGGCTTCCCGGGAAGCGCTTGTCACGAAGGCGGGAGTTGACATGGAGAAGCGCGCGGAGGAGCTCCGGGGCCACAATCAAGAAGCTCTCCGGTCCCTGGCACAGGAGCGGGAGCGACTCGACGAGGAGCGCACGGCCTTCCTTCTCGAGAAGGCCGAAGCTGAGGAGGAACAAAGGCTGGCCGCCGAGAAGCAGTCCGCGCGAGAAGGTGAATTGGTGCAGCGGAAGGCCAACCTCGACAGCTACGAGGAGGAGCTCGCCGAGCGCGAGCAAGCACTTGGCGGGGCGCTCAAGGAAGCAAAGGACGCTGCCGCGATCGCAGAGGCCGCCAAGGAAGAGCTGGAGGAGAAGGTGGCGCAGCTAGAGGCCAACATTGGGAAGAGCGGCGAGGAGCTTGCCGCGCTCAAGCATGAGCGTGAGAAGGATGCTGCCGCCTACGGTGAGCTGCAAGGTCTTCTCGCTGAGAGGGGCAAGGAGCTCAGCGCCACCAAGGATTCCAATGCAGACCTGGAGCTGAAGCTGGCCACGCTGACGCAGACGCTGGAGGCCGCCAAGGAGCGGGAGAAGACATTGTCGGAGAAGGTCAAGGCTAACAAGGCGCTACTGGAGAGCATCGCAGTTACCCAGAACTCGTTCAGAGATACTGTGGAGCACTGGACCGAGGGTCTGGTGAATATTGCCGCAGTCATCAACGAGGAGCTGGCGCAGCTGGGGATGGAGGACTTTGGGTATCCCTCCGACGAGAATCTCCAACCCAGCGCCAAGCTCAGCCTGTTCTTCAAGGGCGTGGCGACGGCACTCCAGCGGCTCCGGGAGAGGATCCCAAAGCAGCTGGCCGACGAGTCGCGCAAAATCTGCGCCGGGGTTCTCCAGAAGGTGCTGATGAAGGTGGCCTTCCGCAATCCAGGCCTCAGCTTCACCAACGTCCTCAAGTCCTTGCCGCCAGACGCCGATCGGGACGCACTCAAGGCCCTTGTCGCACCCATTGTGGACAAGGTGAGTGAGATCAAGAGGGTCGAGGGCGGACGCGTAGACTAGGCCGCCCATTTCTTCTTTTCCCTTGTCGCTGCTAATCATGTTATGAAAACATTCTGTTAGAGCTGCGACAAGTTATCTTGTAATATAACTTTATTTCTATTATCAATTGCTATGTTATTTCCTCTACTAGATTCCTTCCTTTGATGTTTCTACCCTACGCTTCTAGGGAACTTGTCGGCGCAGGCACCTGAGCCGCGAGCGCTGAGTGCGGAACGATCAGCAGCCTGCTGGCGGCGCTGCTTCCGACAAGAAACCTTGTCGCGACTAGATGCAGCACACTTAAGTTGTTGAGCGAACTCGAAACAAAGTAAAGGCGCAACTAGCCACGAGTTGGTTCCTTCGCGCACAGGTTTTCCATACAAAGCAGGGTCGTTCGAGGAAGATAACTCAAAAAATTAAAAAATTGATTGCTCAAACTTTGGCAACTTAGCTTTTCTGTCGTTTGCTTCCCGGCAAGGCAAAACTTTGCTTGAACGACGCCTGGTCCATACCACAATCTTCTCCTTCCCCCTGGCAAACTTGTGTGCGAGGGAACCTTCTTTTCCTTTGTTGAAAAAGAAGAAAGAAGAGAAAATAACGATATGGAGCCTTTCGGCTCGTTATTGCTTACCGGATGTAGGTGCCGCACAAAGTGTCAGATAACGCATGCAAGAAAGAAACTAATGAATGAAATGGACAAGTTGTGCGGAGCACATGGGGTTCTATTTATGCACGGGATCTGCGCCCGGCTTTGTACAAAGGATTACATGCAACAGCGGCAAGACTTGTACAAAAGGTGGTTGCCGGAACGGGGTTCCGGCAACCGCGCCCTACGGGAAAAACTTACGAAGACGTTCTATGTTCCAGGAGTTGCTCACCGGAATGCCATCTTCGGTCTCAAGGCGGACAACGCCGGGCCTTGTGACTTGTCTCACCCGATAAGGGCCTTCCCACTTCGGCGTCAACTTGTTGGAATTCTTGGTGGACTGAACGCGCCGAAGAACAAGGTCGCCTTCCTCGAAGCTTCTGGCCTTAACTTTGCGGCTATGGTAGCGGCGCAAAGCTTGCTGGTATCGAGCAGCTCGTACAGCAGCCTGAAGACGATCTTCCTCAAGGAGCAGCGCGTCGTCTTGTCGCAGCTGTTCTTGCTCAAGCTCATCATAAGCGAGCACTCGCGGCGATCCGTATATGAGTTCCATGGGGAGAACTGCCTCTGCTCCATAGACTAGAGCGAAAGGTGTCTGGCCAGTGGCTCGATTTGGCGTCGTTCTGATCGACCAAAGAACCACCGGCAGCTCCTCGATCCAGTTTCTTCCGCACTTGCGCAGTCTGTCGAAAGTTTTGGTCTTGAGTCCGCGCAGCACTTCAGCATTTTCCCTCTCTGCTTGACCGTTGCTTCTCGGATGAGCAACAGAAGCGAAGCAGACCTTGGCGCCAAGGTCTTGGACATACTGCATGAAGGTGCGGCTCGTAAATTGCGTGCCGTTGTCGGTGATGATCCTGTTAGGGATCCCGAAACGGCAAACAATTGACCTGACGAACTTGACTGCTGACTATGTTGTCACCTTCCTCACTGGCTGCACTTCCGGCCACTTTGTGAACTTGTCGATTGCGACGTACAAGTACTTAAAGCCCCCGATAGCTCGGGGGAAAGGGCCGAGGATATCGAGCCCCCAGACCGAAAATGGCCAGGATAAAGGGATCATCTGGAGAGCTTGAGCTGGCTGGTGTATCTGTTTGGAGTGGAACTGGCACGCTTCACACTTGGTTACTTGTGCAGTTGCATCCTGGAGGGCTGTCGGCCAAAAGAAACCTTGCCGGAAAGCTTTGCCGGCAAGTGCTCTTGCGCCAATGTGGTGGCCACATATGCCTCCATGTATCTCTGCCAACAGCTTTTGTCCATCTTCCCGACAAATACACTTCAATTTCACACCGTTAAGTCTTCTTCTGTACAGTATGCTATCGACAAACTGGTACATACTTGACTGCCGGGCTACTTTTTCCACTTCTTCTTGCTCTTCGGGAAGTTCTCCTGTCTGAAGGAAATGGACAATCTGCTATGCCCATGCTGGAGCTTGTGGCTCGACAACAAGGACTAAAGGCACATCTGCTGCTGCGGGAACATCCGCTGCCACGGCAAGGACTTGCGGCCCTGCCGGAGCTTGATGTTCTCCGGCAAGCTTGCCGGAGCAAAACTTGTCGGGAGCGTCTGCTTCAACAGAACAAACCATAAGGCTTGCCGGAGCAGACTGCCCCTCAGCAACCTTGGTGTTGATCTTGGGGACTTTCTTGGCGGCGGCTTCGGGGAGCTCTGCCGAAAAGTAGTCACCAGAAATCAACTTCCTCTTCTTGCTTTGTCCAGTTGATGGTGTTACGGATGGTTGAGTCAACTTGAGCACAAAGATCCCTGGTTCCACAGGTAACTTTAGTGCGGCGCACTTTGACAGGCCATCAGCAGTGTCATTCTGAGCTCTTGGGATATGCTCCATCTGTAGGCCGTCAAAGTGCTCTTCTAGCTTCCTCACTTCATCAACATATGCTTCCATCAATGGACTCTGGTAGTTCTTGTTCACTTGGTGGACGACAAGCTGTGAGTCACCCCTAACAATGAGCTTCTTGATCCCAAGGTCTGCTGCAATTCTGAGACCGGCAAGCAATCCTTCATACTCTGCAGTATTGTTGGTTGCTTGCTCCTTGGGAAAGTGCATCTGGGCTACGTACTTGAGGTGCTCTCCGGTGGGCGCGACAAGCAACACGCCCGCACCGGCTCCTTGCAGCGAGAAGGCACCATCAAAGTACATCAGCCACTCTTTGCTTGCTCTTTGACGGGGATGCTCATCTCTGGAAGTTCTTCATCTGGGGTTGGCATCCATTCTGCTATGAATTCTGCCAATGCTCTGCTTTGGATAGTTGAAGTGCTCTCAAACTTGAGGCCAAAGCTTGACAGTTCCAGCGCCCACTCGACAATCCTGCCTGTTGCTTCTGGATTTTGCAGTATCCTCTTCAGCGGAAAGCGAGTGACGACTGTGATCTCATGTGCTTGGAAGTAATGCCGCAGCTTTCTTGAGGCCATGAGGAGGCCGAAAAGCAACTTCTGCACACCAGAGTACCTTGATCTAGCCCCCTGTAGAAGGGAACTGACAAAGTAAACTGGACGCTGCACCATTCTCTTGTGCACCTTGTGATGCTCCTGCGCAGATCCATCTCTGTCGGGACCAGAGCTTGTCGGCGAAGCCCCTGCTAGTCGCTGGATGCATCTGCCGCGGTTATTGGCTCATCATCTGCCTCCCTCTCTGCCACTAATGCAGCATTAACCACTTGATTGGTTGCCGCTATATACAGCAGCAACTTCTCTTGCGGCTTAGGTGCGACAAGTGTTGGAGTGGAGGACAGGTATCTCTTCAAGTCCTGCAGCGCAGCCTCCGCCTCCGGAGTCCATTTCATTGGACCTGCCTTTTTCAAAATTTTGAAAAATGGCAGGGCGCGCTCAGCAGATCTAGAGATAAACCTGCTGAGAGCAGCCACGCAACCAGCAAGCCTTCGTACATCCTTGACGCACTTTGGTGCTTCGATCTGCTCAATGGCCTTGATCTTGTCAGGATTGGCTTCGATTCCCCGCTGAGACACGAAGAACCCAAGAAGCTTGCCGGAAGGGACTCCAAACACGCACTTCTCGGGGTTAAGCTTGAGGTTGATCTTGCGCAGATTTGCAAATGTCTCGTCTAAATCTTGAATCAGGGTCGCCCTGTTCTTGCTTTTGACCACTATGTCATCCATGTAGGCTTCCACATTTCTGTGCATCTGCGGCTCAAAAGCGTGGTGGACTACCCTTGCGAATGTTGAACCAGCATTCTTCAAACCGAAAGGCATCCGTACGAAGCAGTACGTGCCACACGGGGTGATAAATGCGGTTTTCTCTTCATCCTCTTCTGCCATGAAGATCAGATAGTATCCTGAGTATGCATCAAGAAATGAAAGCAAATCACATCCGGCTGTGGAGTCAACAATCTGGTCAATACGCGGCAAGGGAAATGGGTCTTGGGGACAAGCTTTATTAACATCAGTGAAGTCAATACAAATCCTCCATTTCCCGTTAGCTTTGCGCACGACAACAGGATTGGCCAACCACGTGGGATGGAGCACTTCTCTGATAAGGCCTGCTGCTTCCAACTTCTTGATTTCTTCTGCGATGAATTCTTGGCGCTCCACTGCCTGCTTCCTGACTTTCTGCTTGACGGGCGGCGCATGAGGACAAATGGCAAGGTGGTGCTCAATTACTTTCCTGGGAAACCCGGGGATATCAGACGGTTGCCACGCAAACACGTCGACATTCGCCCGCAGGAAAGCAACGAGCGCGCTTTCCTATTTGGGGTCAAGAATGGCGCTGATGGTGAAGGTACCACCAGTGCCGTCCTCCTTGGCGGGCACCTTCTTGGTCTCAGGTGGAGCTGCCATTGCCTTCTTACACTTGCCGGTGGAGCTCGATGGTGCGTCCTCGACGGTAGTGCAGCACTCCGAAGAGGTGCGCTTGCCGAAGTGGGCATCAGAGCTCTTGCCGGACTTGGTCTTCTTCTTCCCCCCGGGAGCTTCAGCGGCAAGTGTCTTGCATTCTACTGCGGCTGCTGCTTCCCGGTAGATCTTGTCGGCACATATAAGGGCATCCTTCTTGTCGCCAGGGACAGAGATGACACTTATCGGGCCTGGCATTTTCAGTACGTTGTACGCATAGTGAGAGGCTGCCCTGAACTTGGCGAGTGCCGGATGGCCAAGAATTCCATTGTAAGGTAATGGAAAGTCAGCAACGTCAAACGTGATCCTCTCAGTCCTGAAGTTCAGCTCGCTGCCAAATGTTACCGGCAACGTGATCTTTCCCTTCGGCTTGCTCCTTCCCGGGTTGATTCCTTGAAATGTTCCGGTCTCTTCGAGCTCGCTGTCAGGGATCTGGAGTTTCTGGAGCACCGCGGAGGAGATCAGGTTCAAGCCGGCCCCGCCGTCAACTAGCATCTTAGTGACCTTGAGGTTGCGGATTGTTGGTGAAACCAACATCGGCAAGCACCCGACCGCAGTTATGCGATCAGGGTGGTCGTCAATATCAAAGATGATAGGCGTGCTGGACCATTTCAGAGGCTTGCGTGACTCGACGGGTGGTTCCGCTGCATTAACTTCCCGCACCCACCGCTTGAGCTGACGGTATGAGGTATGCACAGAAGCACCACCGTCAACGCACAGGACTTCTGTGGCCTTCTGGAACTCCTGCTCATCAGTCTCCTCATCATCCATGTCTTCATCGTCGTCGTCATCTTCATCCTTGTCGCGGCCGCGAGGAGGTCTGTCTCCTTGCTGCTGCTTGGCCTTCCCGCGGCGTCCTCCTCGGCCGGGACGTTTCTTGCCGGATCCCCCAGCACCTTCCTGGGCCTTCTCCTTGTCGCGCCGCTCGTATTCAGCTTTCTGTTGCTCAACAAGCTGCTCGACTTTTCTTACAGTTCTGGAGATCATGGCCCTTGGTGCGGTGGATCTTGCAATACTGCTTGTTGGTGCCGTCCTGCTTGTCGGCGACCGCCACCTCCGTGGCAACCTCCTTGCCGGAGTCACCAGCTTTGGCTTCCTTGGCGCCACCACCGTTGCCGGACTGCTCAACAACTAGCACTTCTTTGCTTTTCCTCCTTCTGTTGTTCCGCCGCCGGTTTTTCCTTGCCGGGGCAGCATCTTCACTGTCAGATCCTCCCGCTCCTACATTCTCTCCGGGGAGTCTCCTCCCTTCCTCAACACGTGCACACTTGTCAGCCAGTGCATATAACTCACTGACGTCCCTGATCTTGCACATCGCCATTTCCTCCCACATCCTGCGGTTTCGCACATTCTGATGGAACGCGCTGATCACCGCGGCAGGGTGGACGTCTGGGATGTTGTGCTGCACACTGCTGAATCTCTGAATGTACTTGCGCAGGGGCTCTCCTTCCTTCTGGGTGAGCAGATGAAGATCACTCTCCCGGCCATGAGGCTTGTGTCCGCCTGTGAAGGCGCCGACAAACTGATGGCACAGATCAGCCCAAGAGGATATGGAGTTGTCCAGCAAGTGCATGAGCCAGGACCTGACATTGGGCTTGAGTACCAGCGGTAAGTAGTTGGCAAGGATCTTGTCATCCCGTCCCCCAGCAGCCTGCACCGCAATGGTGTAAATGCTGAGGAACTCCGACGGATGTGTCTTGCCGTCGTACTTCTCCGGTACGTCTGGCTTGAAGTTCTTCATGCTGGGCCACTGGACTTGCCGCAGCTCACGAGTGAACGCAGGGCAACCTACCGCGTACGGCAGATCGCCTGGTTCCCCTGGCGCATGCATGTCAACAGAGGGCCCAGCGCGCTTGTCGGATTGACGTCGCGCTTCTCTTTGACGCTCGATGCGAGTTCGAGCGTCTTCTTGTTGTCGATCATGAAGAACTTGGCGTTGATCGCGACGAACTCGTGGATCCGACGATGCGGTGGAGTCGCTGTCGAGGTGGATCCGGCGAGTCGGCGATCTTGGCCTTCGGGGTGGTGATTGCATGGTAGTTGTACCTCCACCCGTTTCGTCGCCACCGGCTCGCGCCCGGCAACCCTGCCGCGGCGGCGACGCACTCGGCCGCCGTGGAGTGCCGCCGTTGGCGTAGCCGATGAGACTCTGAATGGTGGCCCTCCATTCGTCGATCTTGTTCGACGTCGGAGGGTAATCTAGGAGAAGTTGAGCTCGCGCCAAAGCTTCTGCTGGAGTGGTGGGTGGCAGTGGCGGACGGCGCGAGGAGCGGGACGTGCTCGAACTTCTAACTATGTTAGAAGGAGCATTATCCCGTCCAGGCGACCGTGCCCCGCTCGTGCCAGCACGCTGGCGTGCATGCTGGTCTTGAGCGCCCCGAGATCCACCAGCTTGGTCTTGGCCTATCATGCGTATGGCACTGCAAGTGCCATGACGATGTTGGTCTTGCGCCTCCTGAGAGTGGCGTGGAACATGTACAGTCGCTGAGGTTTGTGCAGCCTTGTTCTTGGATCTGGCAGCATCATGAGCTTCCTCGTCAACGTCCATTCTTCCGCCGGCATCCATTCCACCACCCGTTTGCTCCAACGGTGGCGGAAGTGACGTGGACGGAGCGGCTGCCGCCGAAGTCTTCTTCTTCGGTGGCATGTTGATGAAGGGAATGAAGATCTAGCTCATGTGAACGCCGGATCAGGTTCACACAATCTCGACGCACCCCCTACCTGGCGCGCCAAAGATGTCAGGGAGACTGATCCACGAACACCTATGGGGCCGGCGGACCGGGCCCCTTTCGGTTCGGCAGGGGGCGGAGATCGCACGAAGAGCAGATCGAGGCGAAGCACACGAGCTGTTTACCCAGCTTCGGAGCTCTCCGGAGAGATAACACTCCTACTGCTGCTTGTCTGGTTGTATTATGTTCTTGCTCGCGAGAGCTAAGTGTTTTCTGGCTCACGAATGAATCAAACCGAACCCGAATGAGTCGAACCGAACCCCCTCTACGTTGCGCATGGGCCTCCTTTTATATGCTAAAGGGGTCACCGAGAGGTGGCAACGCAGAGAAGGGTACAAATGTAAAAAGCGAGGTGGTTGGTACAGTTACTTGTACAGTGCACCCTACCTAACCCTGACGGCAGGGGACAAGGGCATTAAATGCCCGTCTGGGTCGCCCAAATAGTGCAGAAAAGGACCGTTAGGGGCACCACCATTCGCCATGATGGCGATCTTGTCAGCTTCGCATGCCACTGCGCACCGCTGGCTGCACAGCCTCCCGCCACGCGCGCCTGGAGAGGCCCCCAGAGTGGCACGTTGGTGGATGCGCTGGAGCGTGGGCACAGAGTGGCCGCCTGCCGCGGCAAGCGCCTTGCCGCTGTTGTTATCTTGTCGGGTCCGGAAGCTTGTCGCTCACCGGGCTTTGAGGTACCTTGGTTGGTCTTCCCGGCAAGCTCCTCTTGCCGGGGCCTTGTTGCGTTGCCGGAGCGCGTGGCGCGTAGCGGCAAGTTCCTTGGAGTGCCTTGGTTGGCCTTCCCGGCAAGCTCCTCTTGCCGGGGCCTTGTCTTCTGAGCTTAAATACTTTGTTCTTGAATGGCTCCAAGGGAACCACGGAGGATCTTGGTGTTAGCCCGGCAAGCCTTGCCGTGGGGTGCTGCAACTGCCCGTGTACAAGTTCGGGGTACTAGGGTACCCCTATTCTAGTACACCGACAGATGGATACAGCTGGATGTAGGATTTGCTAGTTTTGGGTGAGATATTATGCTTCCCATGTATCCCCAACACCTGATTACATAACCGGAAAAGTTTCGGGAGTTTATAAGTGGTAATTCAAGTAGCTCTTAGGATATCTTTCCGACAGATGTATGATATGAAATTGGGGTTCGACGTCTAGTGGTCCGCCTATTCACGGTTGGTTTTACAATGGTCTCGTTGTGTCTTAAAGAGTCCTTGGCTATGCCGACTCGGGGATGCTTTGTATGTCATGTGCACTGCCTTGTACATGATGGTGATGTACGATCGAGCCCGTGTAGGCCCCACCACGAAAACTTCGGACGAAATCTCTATCATATGTTTGTTCCGGCTTATTCTGCAAGCCAATCCTTTGTTTTTGTTTTGAGTTATGGTATTCGAGTTGCTTCGAAGTCAAATGTGGATTCCATACCTTTCCTAAATGGTGTTCTCATATTCCTATGTGAATACTAATCCTTCTCGATCATCGAGTTTGTCATGTCAATCCTTTTCACAGGTGTGCTTCTCTTCAAGTGGATCCAATCATTTCAACATCCGCAAGATCAATTATCAGTTCTTCTCAACGGTGTTTGTTTCAGCCGTCTCCAAGTTTCCTTTGTTTATTCCCCGCCCTCCCTCCCTTGTTTTCTCCGAGGACTCAGAATTTTTACTCAACTATCATTTTATTGATGGGAAGCCTCTCTACTCTTTTTCCGTCAATGTTCTTATCCGGCTATTCTCATGAAGATTCTAACGTCGCTTCCAGTTCGTCACCCTTCACTCGTTTTCTTCTCCGGTGAATTCAATCCAAGTTTTGGTGTTGATCATATCCCTTTTTCCTCGTTTCAAATACCTCCTCATGCCGGTGCACCTCATAATCATTCATTTCTCGCTATTCAATTGTTCCGGAGTGCTCAAGATATCCCGAAGATTCGTGCTTACACTCTGCTTTCGTTCAAGCTCTTTCGAGGATGTTATCTCATTCAAGCCATTTAAATTCAACCGGTGCAATCTCTCTTTGAAATCGTTCTACGGTGTATCTTTTCAGTGGGCCCTAACCCACAGGTCTTTTCCCAGGATCTTACCTGACTCTTCTTATTCTCTCGGAATTATTCTCAAATCTTCTAAAGTTTGACGTAAGAATGAATTATCATCAGTCAAATGTCTCTCTCCAAGATCTTTCATTTCTTTTCATCATTGGTTCAACTTTTCTATTCTTCTTTATTCCGGAGTGTCTCAATAATTCACGGTGGTGTTTCTCGTCGTCTTTCTCATCATTTGAAGACAGAAGAAGAGTTTTACCTCCATATCTTATCCGTTCTCTCAGAGATTCGTGCTTCTAGTTCAAGGCCATCCTCTCATAATTGTTTTGATTGCGAAAATTCTTTTCCTTCCTCCGGAACCCATCATTTCAGAAGACTTATTCATTCTCAGCTTTCAGCTATTGTTCTCCAAATCTTACCGGTGCATCAGTCAAGTATTCTCTAATCAGTTCGTGAACTATTCGTCCTCTTGTATCTAAATTCTCTCAAGTACCTTCGTTCATTTGCTAATTATTCCCGGTGTTTCTTTATCTTCTGTTCGTTCATTTTCAATTCTTACGGTGGTTCGTTCAAGATTCTTCTTACCTTGTTATCATATCAATTCATTTGTTGTTTTCAATCCTACCGGTGGATACGTCGAAGACCTTCCCAAGTTTATGTTATATCTCTCTTAATCTTTTCTACGAGAATAAGTAATATGTCAAATCCGTTGATTGTCATCAATTTAATTGATGAAGGATAAGCATAATGTAATTCTTATTCTTCTTTCATCCAAGAGATTAATTCCTTATTCCGGAGGCTTATCAAATTCTCAGTTTCATTTGTTTCATCTTTTCTTTCCCGGAGTTCCAAGCTCTAATTATCACGGAGATCCATCTAAATCATTGCAAGGATTCACCTTGTGTTTTCAATTTCTCTTTATTTTCATTCCTTTGTTACCGGAGTTCTTCATGGAGGCTCAACATGGTGTTTCGTCAAGGATTTAATTCCTTCTTGAAGTTTTCATCGAGATTCATTTCTAGGGAGCTCAAGCATTCTTCATCTTGCAATCCGGAGTGCAATTTCTTTCTACCGTATATTTGGAGGTGGTATTATGTCATTCTTGATAATTTGAGTTCATGTTTCATGATTCACATGTTATTAAGAATGAGGTATTTTAAATCCATCAATCTCTTCTTTGGAGTTATCTTGGGTTTATACTTCACCTAAAGCCTTCTCTAAGGTTTGTTGCTATTATGGTGCTTATAAATGACCCAAGTTCTTCTTTTATCCTCCCGGTGATATAGCTTTCTCGTCTCCTTGTTCTTATCAATCCAATTCTTTTCCCGTGAGTGGCAGGTTGTCACCTCATAATTTGAGATGTATTCCTTAAGACCATATCAAGCTTATTCTTTTCGTTGTTGGTTTTCCAACAACTTCGTGCGACCCTTCTCTTTAAAATGATTTTCAAGCTCATCGGAGGTAGAAGATGTTGTTTTCTTCTCCATTCTTTTGTTCCGACGATCCAACTTCTATTCTTTCATTTCTTCCAGAGGCTTTGTATTACTGCTATATTCACCCATCATCTCGTTTGCGCAAATATCATGTTCTTTTCGTGCTTATCCTTTTAACCAGATTGTGTGCCCGCTGCTCAAGTTCTTCATTTTATCAAGTCTTGCATATCTTTCCAACCGAAGAGCTATTCGAATTTGTTCTTCCTTATTTTCTTTAACGGAGTGTTTTTCAGCTTCGTTCTTCTCCATTGTATTCTTTTCTCGAAATGGCTTAACCTTTTCAAGGTTCGTTGGTTTCACTCATTTGTCAAAGGAGCAACTTAGTTTTACCTCTTCTTTATCTCTTGCGTTGTCCCTCCGGTGCCATTCTAGATCTCGGGCCGAGATCCTCTCGTAGTGGTGGAGTGTTGTAACGCCCCGAGACCGATGTGCCAGGTGTCCTCCAATTATTCGCTGTTGTTGCCTTGTCATTTGCTTCCGCGTTGCATTTTACCATGTCATCATGTGCATTGCATCATCATGTTTTAAAACTTGCATTCGTCCGGGTTCTCTGAGTTCTCTCCGTTGTCCGTTGTGAGCCCAACCACACTCGCACGCGCCCGCGACACGTCCGAAAAATGATTTTATAAGTGGCCGGAAAATGTTCTCGGAATGGATTGAAAGTTGGCGTGCAGTCTTATTTTAGTGTAGACAGACCGCCTATCAAGTTCCATCGCATTTAGAGTTTGTTTGATAGCCCAACCGTTAAACTATAGCGGCATTATAGCCGGGCACACGTCGGACGTTTTCGGTCTCCGAAAACAGTCGCCGGGCCTCCCTCTCTTCTCTTCTCTCAGCTCGAGACCGTCTACACAGCTCACTACCTACCGCCAGGCCCTACCTAACCTCTCTCGTCAGACCGCGGACCTCCCCTCGCGCGAGTCCGAAAGTTGTCCCCGAACCCGACCCGGGCAGTCGTCACCATTGGATCCGGATCAACCCCAAACATCTACAAAACGTCTCCCTTTTGTTAATTGGACCTCCTAACCAATATTTTCTCAGCCGTCCGATTTAGATCGAAGGGCTTCCATTAGTCTGCATATAGACCCACTCACTATATAAACCAGCAACCCTAAATTCTAGGGCCTTGTCCCATCCATCCTTTCCCACCGTGCCGCCACTTCACCTGGTTCCTCGGGATCCCTCCCGGACCAACCAGCGCATGCCACTTCTCGCCATCGATCCAACCCGCAGCCTACCTCCACCTTCCCGATCCGCCCGTGCACACAGGAGCCCGAGCTCCCAACCGAGGAGACCGCGTCCCACCTCGCTGCTGTTTGCCTCCAGCAGTTGCGCCGACGAGCTCTGCTGCCGGACCACCGGATCTCCTCCCCCTCACCTCGTTCTCCCCTTCCTCTCTCTGCCTTATTTCTATTCCCTACTCTCAAACTCCCTCCCTGTTTTGTTCTGGACAGGGAACCAAAGGGGGCGCAATTTCCTGAGCTCGGCCTCGAGGTTCCGTCGTCGTCATCGGGGGAACGCCGGATCCAGCCGTCCCTGGCATCTGCCTCCCCCGCCTCGGATCTGGCCATTCCCGTGTCAACTTCGCCGCCTCCACTCCCCTGCATCTCTCCTCCACCTCCCCTGTTTCTGCGAGCGCTCGTGGACGAGGGCCGAACCCCTGCCTCCTCGCCTCCCCGACTCGAACTGGCCCGAACCGGCCATCTCCGACGCCTCCTCGCGGGATCCCACGCGTCAAGTCCGCCGGCCGCTGCTGTCTTCCCAGCGATCCTCGTGTGCACCCCTGCCTGGATGCTTCTGCTGCTGTTCCCTTTCTTCAGAAACAGGCAGAACAGCATTTCCGCCCTCATTTCCTGTCGCCCCTGCCCTGTTTCTTTCCCTTCCGCACAGCTCCTCTCGCGCTCACCTTTCTCCCTCTCTGAACCAGGTCCCCGCCGCCATGGCCTCGAACACTGCCGCCCTGCGTCGCCTGAAGACGCCGTGCCATGCCCGAGTCGAGCGCGAGCTCGAGGTCGAGCCATTGAACGCGCCCATCATGTAGCTGCATCCTCACTGTTTTCCGCACCCCCGCCGTTAGCCTGTGGTCGCGACGGTCGCCGTCTTGCTCGCCGGCGTCGTCACCCACTTCCTTGGTGATCCACGAAGAAGAAGGCCTAGTCTCTGGTCTTGTTCAAGTAGAGCGACGCCCTTGCTTTGCACAACATGAAGCAGCAGCGCAGTGGTAAACACCCTGCTCCTCTATCCAGGAGGTCGTGGGATCAAATCCCAGCCGGGCCCAGTTTTTGCTCTGTTTTTCCTGTACTGTTTGCACACACACATCCACTTCAGGCCAAATCTGCTACTGGGCTTGCACAGTGCGTTGAATCCGGCCCGTGCATATTTTTTTCAGTATGTGCATTTTACCATTTCCCAGTGCATTCTTATTTACAGTAATGCCATCAGTTTAAAATGCTCATAACTAAATATCCATGCATCCAAATGAAACATGTCATATATGCATCTTGCTCAGTTTTTCATGTTGTTTAACAATATGCAACTTTTATCCCTATTAAAACTGATTAAAATTGTTGTTTGCATTGTTTTGCACAAATGACATGTTAAAATGGTTTAATTCATATCTAAATGACCGTAGCTCGGTTTTAAATAATTTTTATATGTAAGTGGGGTAGAAAAATGCCTAGTTTAACATGGTGTACTCACTCTGCATGTTTAATAACTCTAAAATATGGTTTAGGGCAGAACAGTACCAAACCTAATATATGCATATGGGGATTTACCGGAATTGTTGTTTGTTGCTTCCGGCCTCATTTAAACTTGCCTAGATTAGATAGTTTCATCATGCTTCCCCTCTTGCCATGTTTAACAACATTTAATATTATTGGGTACATAACCAAGAGAGAACTAAATAATTGATGTGGTGTTCCGTCAATATGTATCCGGATGCATATTGGGCTCCATTTTACTTGTAGTTTTGTTTGTGCACTTTGCCATGCCACGCTTCATTAAACTGGACATGCATCATACTTGATTGTGCATCATGCCATGCTTATGTGATGGTTGTTTACTATGTTGTTTGCTTTTTCCGGTGTTGCTTCTTCGGGTTGTTTCCCATAAAGTCGTGTTGTGAGGATCCGTTGGCTACGTCCGTTTGTCTTCTTCATGGACTCATTCTCCTTCCTTGCGGGATTTCAGGCAAGATGACCATACCCTCGAAATCATTTCTATCTTTGCTTGCTAGATGCTCGCTCTTTTGCTATGCCTATGCTGCGATACCTACCACTTGCTTATCATGTCTCCCATGTTGTTAAGCCAAGCCTCTAACCCACCTTGTCCTAGCAAACCGTTGTTTTGGCTATGTTACCGCTTTGCTCAGCCCCTCTTATAGCGTTGTTAGTTGCAGGTGAAGATGAAGTTTGTACCTTGTTGGTACATGGATATGTTGTTCCTTGTTGGAACATGTTTACTTGTTGGGATATCATAATATCTCTTATCTAATTAATGCATCTATATACTTGGTAAAGGGTGGAAGGCTCGGCCTTATGCCTGGTGTTTTGTTTCACTCTTGCCGCCCTAGTTTCCGTCATATCGGTGTTATGTTCCCGGATTTTGCGTTCCTTATGCGGTTGGGTTATAATGGGAACCCCTTGACAGTTTGCCTTGAATAAAACTCTTCCAGCAAGGCCCAACATTGGTTTTACCATTCGCCACCTAGCCTTTTTCTTTCCTTTGGGTAGGCCTGCCCAAGGGTCATCTTTAATAAACCCCCGGGCCAGTGCTCCTCTGAGTGTTGGTCCAAACTTAGCGATGTCCGGAGCTACCAGGGGAAATTCTGGGCTGGCCCACCCGACATCTGGCTTATGCGGTGTGCCCTGAGAACGAGATATGTGCAGCTCCTATCGGGATTTGTCAGCATATCTGGGTGGCTTTGCTGGTCTTGTTTTACCATTGTCGAAATGTCTTGTAACCAGGATTCCGAGTCTGATCGGGTCTTGCTGCTAGAAGGATTATCCTTCGTTGACCATGAGAGCTTGTGATGGGCTAAGTTGGGACACCCCTGCAGGGATTTGAACTTTCGGAAGCCGTGCCCACGGTTATGGGCAGATGGGAATTTGTTAATGTCCGGTTGTAGAAAACCTGAAGATGACCTTAATTAAAATACATCAACCGTGTGTGTTGCCGTGATGGTCTCTTCTCGGCGGAGTCCGGGAAGTGAACACGGTGTTGGAGTAATGCTTGACGTAGGTTGTTTTAGGATCACTTCTTGATCATAGTTTCTCGATCGTGCTTTGCCTTCTCTTCTCGCTCTCTTTTGCAAATAGGATAGCCACCATATATGCTAGTCGCTTGCTACAGCTCCACCTCATACCTTTTAACCATCCTATAAGCTTAAATAGTCTTGATCACGAGGGTGTGAAATTGCTGAGTCCCCGTGACTCACCGATACTTCCAAAACCAGTTTGCAGGTGCCGATGATACCGTGCAGATGACGCAACCAAGCTCAAGGAGGAGCTCGATGAAGATCTTGTCCTTTGTGTTGTTTCGTTCTAGTTGATCAGTAGTGGAGCCCAGTTGGGGTCGATCGGGGATCTGTGTACCATTTGGGGTAGTCTTCTTTTATTTTGGTTCTGTAGTCGGACCTTGATTGTATCTGGATGATGTAATGATTTATTCATGTAATTGTGTGAAGTGGCGATTGTAAGCTAACTATGTATCTCTTTCCCTTATGTATTAGATGGGTTGTGTGAAGATTACCTCACTTGCGGTATTGCTTTCAATGCGGTTATGCCTCTAAGTCGTGCTTCGACACGTGAGAGATATAGCCGCATCGAGGGCGTTACACCCCAGTACATCCAAAGTCAGAGATGGAAACGGGAAATCACGGCGCAGCAAAAATAATAAGCGCCGGAATAAAAAGATAGCCCGAAGAGCACGGCGGTAAACGCAGGATTCAGAAGTTCTTAGCCAGGTCAGCAAAAGCCACCCTCTAAAGGCGCCAGAGATGAACTGTCCAGCCTAAACAAAATTCCGGACCAAATATGTCAGATCCATAGCACCCCCGATAAACCAGCAAATCATACCCACAGAGAATGTTGGGTCTTCAAGCAGTCCGGCAAGCTCAACGCCGTAAACAAGGGGGAGGATACACCAAGCGAAGACGAGGATGAGCCTCTCAAGCATGACACTGGGGAACAAAACAAATTTCCACTAGAAGTCAAAACAGTGAACGTATTACACGTGATCCAGGGGAGAAACAAAGCGGCACTACCAGAGAAGTATGCCCAAGGGCCCATCACCGCGGAGTCCTGCCACTAGTCGTCTCAACCGATCACTTTCGACCTTCGGGATTACTCAGCAAGTATCCGGCGTGCAGGATGGGCTGCCTTGGTATTAGACCCAATAATTGACGGATACCATTTTCACACGAGTCCTGATGGACGGTGGCAGCAGTCTAAACCTGATATATCAGGACACAATCCGCAAAATGGGGGTAGACCCAAGG
Organism: Triticum dicoccoides; assembly: GCF_002162155.2. Classification (NCBI taxonomy): domain Eukaryota; kingdom Viridiplantae; phylum Streptophyta; class Magnoliopsida; order Poales; family Poaceae; genus Triticum; species Triticum dicoccoides. The sequence goes on along the minus strand of NC_041390.1, from coordinate 359,739,251 downwards.
AAAATTTTCCACCGCAATACTACCTTTAAAGGAGTAACGCCAGGCCCAGGGGCTCATTGCACGAGCTCCCTGCTACTAGAGGTTATATTGGGCTTCCCCGATAACTTCCATAGAGAAAATTTAACATTCCACATTGCTCCGTTCCAAAGTGGCTATCAAGCAGTACTTAGACGCGAAGCTTTCGCTCTCTTTAATGCAATACCGCATTATGCTTCCCTCACGCTTAAGATGCGTTGGATTAGGGGGTCTACGGACAGCCGAACTATATCCTTTGGCCGGACTGTTAGACTATCAAGATACAAGATTGAAGACTTCGTCTCATGTCCGGATGGGACTCTATTTGCGTGGAAGGAAAACTAGGCAGTACGGATATGGATATCTCCTCCTTTGTAACCGACCTTGTGTAACCCTAGCCCCCTCCGGTGTCTATATAAACCGGAGGGTTTTAGTCTGTAGGACACAACAATAACATACAATCATCCATAGGCTAGCTTCTAGGGTTTAGCCTCTTCGATCTCGTGGTAGATCAACTCTTCTAATACCCATATCATCAAGAATAAATCAAGCGGGACATAGGGTTTTACCTCCATCAAGAGGGCCCAAACCTGGGTAAAACATCGCGTCCCCTGCCTCCTGTTACCATCCGCGTTAGACGCACGGTTCGGGACCCCATACCCGAGATCCGCCGGTTTTGACACCGACATTGGTGCTTTCATTGTGAGTTCCTCTGTGTCGTCGCTGTTAGGCTTGATGGCTCCTTCGATCATCGTTAGTGATGCAGTCCAGGGTTAGACTTTTCTTCCCGGACAGATTTTTGTATTCAGCGTTTTGCACTGCGGGCCAATTCGCTTGGCCATCTGGAGCAGATTGAAAGCTACGCCCCTGGCCGTCAGGTTAGGTTTGGAAGTTTAAACTACATGGCCGAAATCTGTGGAGACTTGATCTTCGTCGGATTCGAGCCTCTGCCCTGTGCGTCACATGGTCACGATGAGTACGATCTAGCCCTATCATCAGAAAGTGTTCAAGAGATCGCACCGGCAGCCGCTCCGACCCCCAATTCGGAGCCAGTTGCGCCGTCCATGGACGGGTGGATAGACCCCGCCACGGAGGCCTTACCCTCTGCGGCGATCGAGTCGGATATCGACCTTATCCTTCATGAGAGCCATGTTGTCAAACTACCGGATCCTTCTCCGGCCACGCACTCCGAACCGCCCGCGCCCGTTCCTAGCGAATCCGACTGGGCACCGATCACGGAGTTCACCTCCGCGGATATTTTTCAACACTCGCCTTTGGCGACATACTGAACTCGTTAAGGTCTCTCTCCTTGTCAGAAGGATCTTGGCCGAACTATGTCCGGCAGGATTGGGATGCGGATGACGAAGAAATTCGCCGCCCACCCACCACCCACTTAGTAGCCACTGTCGATGACTTAACCAACATGCTCGACTTCGACTCCGAAGACATCGACGGTATGGACGACGATGCAGGAGATGAACAGGAACCACTGCTCGCAGGGCACTGGACGCCCACTTCATCACATGACGTATACATGGTGGACACACCAAAAGAAGACGATGACGAGGAACGGAAGGATGCAACAAAGGGTTGTCCCCTCGAAAAGCAGTCAAAGCGGCGGCGTAAGCACCGCTCCAAATCCCGCCTCGGCCGAAACAACGATCATATAGACCCAGCGTTAGAGCAGGGTGAACCATCGCCGAACGACGACAACACGGAGAATCAGACCGAACAACCCGACTCTGTCAAAGATAACTGTCCGGACGACATCACACCGGACAGACACCCGGAGCAACAGAATGCCAGTCAAAGGGTCGTTGCCACCGCGAGGAGTCTAAAAACACAGAAGCAAAGGCTCAAGGCTGCGCAAGACACACTCAGAATTAGATGGAGTAAAGTGCTCAACACAGCAGCGAAGTACGGCGGTAATCACCCAACCAAGAGCTACCTGAAGGGGAAGTTGCTACCTGAATTCGATGAGGAGGCCTTAGATCCCCCACAACTAAAAATTAAAACGACCATCTGGCCGGATAGACGACTTCACGGCCAACATAGAGCCGCAAACAACGCTGCACATAAGCCAATACGCGATCCACGCGAGGGCTCGCATCAAAAGGACGGCGCAACCAGATCCATCTATGGACCACGCAAGCGCGCTCCAGCATACGATGTAACACAACAAACATCTGAACAACGCGGTACACCCAGATACAGGGGTGCTGCACACCCCCTATGTTTCACCGACGAGGTGCTGGACCATGAATTTCCAAAGGGATTCAAACCCATAAACATAGAGGCATACGACGGAACAACAAACCCGGGGTCTAGATTGAGGACTATATCCTCCATATCCATATGGCTCGAGGAGATGATCTCCACGCCATTAAGTATTTACCCCTCAAACTCAAAGGGCCAGCTCGGCACTGGCTCAAAAGCCTCCCCGAAAGCTCCGTTGGAAGCTGGAAAGAGCTCGAAGACGCTTTTCGGGCAAATTTTCAAATGACTTATGTCTGACCTCCGGACGCGGACGATTTGACTCGTATAACTCAATAGCCCGGAGAGTCAGCCCGAAAGCTTTGGAACAGGTTTCTTACTAAAAAGAACCAAATAGTCGACTGTCCGGACGCTGAAGCCTTCGCAGCTTTTAAGCATAGCATCCGCGACGAATGGCTTGCCAGACACCTCGGCCAAGAAAAGCCAAGAACAATGGCAGCATTAACAAGCCTCATGACTCGCTTTTGCGTGGGTGAGGATAGCTGGCTAGACAGATGCAGTACCAGCGACCCCCGTACATCCGAAGTCAGAGATGGAAAAGGGAAATCACGACACAGCAAAAATAATAAGCACCGGAATAAAGAAGACAGCCCGAAGAGCACAGCGGTAAGCGCCGGATTCAGAAGTTCTCGGTCAGGTCAGCAAAAGCCGCCCTCTAAAGGCGCCACAGATGAACTGTCCAGCCTAAACAAAATTCTGGACCAAATATGTCAGATCCATAGCACCCCCGATAAACCTGCAAATCATACCCACATAGAATGTTGGGTCTTCAAGCAGTCTGGCAAGCTCAACGCCATACACAAGGGGGAGGATACACCAAGCGAAGATGAGGATGAGCCTCTCAAGCAAGACACTGGGGAACAAAAGAAATTTCCACTAGAAGTCTAAACAGTGAACGTATTACACGTGATCCAGGGGAGAAACAAAGCGGCACTCCCAGAGAAATATGCCCAAGGGCCCATCACCGCGGAGTCCTGCCACTGGTCGTCTTAACCGAATACTTTCGACCATCGGGATTACTCAGCAAGTATCCGGTGTGCAGGATGGGCTGCCTTGGTATTAGACCCAATAATTGACGGATACCATTTCACACGAGTCCTGATGGACGGTGGCAGCAGTCTAAACCTGATATATCAGGACACAATCCGCAAAATGGGGGTAGAGCCAACGAAAATTTTCCACCGCAATACTACCTTTAAAGGTGTAATGTCAGGCCCTGGGCTCATTGCATGGGCTCCCTGCTACTAAAGGTTATATTCGGCTTCCCCGATAACTTCCGTAGCGAAAATATAACATTCCACATTGCTCCGTTCCAAAGTGGCTACTAAGCACTACTTGGACGCGAAGCTTTCACTCGCTTTAATGCAATACCGCATTATGCTTCCCTCACGCTTAAGATGTGCTGGATTAGGGGGTCCCCGGACAGCCGGACTATATCCTTTGGCCGGACTGTTAGACTATCAAGATACAAGATTGAAGACTTCGTCTCGTGTCCGGATGGGACTCTATTTGCGTGCAAGGAAAGCTAGGCAGTACGGATATGGATATCTCCTCCTTTGTAACCGACCTTGTGTAACCCTAGCCCCCTCCGGTGTCTATATAAACCAGAGGGTTTTAGTCCGTAGGACACAACAATAACATACAATCATACCATAGGCTAGCTTCTAGGGTTTAGCCTCTTCGATCTCGTGGTAGATCAACTCTTGTAATACCCATATCATCAAGAATAAATCAAGCAGGACGTAGGGTTTTACCTCCATCAAGAGGGCCCAAACCTGGGTAAAACATCGTGTCCCCTGCCTCCTGTTAGCATCCGCGTTAGACGCACAGTTCGGGACCCCCTACCCGAGATCCGCCGGTTTTGACACCGACATTGGTGCTTTAATTGTGAGTTCCTCTGTGCCGTCGCCGTTAGGCTTGATGGCTCCTTCGATCATCGTTAGCGATGCAGTCCAGGGTGAGACTTTTTTCCCGGGATAGATTTTTGTATTCAGCGGCTTTGCACTGCGGGCCAATTCGCTTGGCCATCTGGAGCAGATTGAAAGCTACGCCCCTAGTCGTCAGTTCAGGTTTGGAAGTTTAAACTACATGGCCGATATCCGCGGAGACTTGATCTTCGACGGATTTGAGACTCTGCCCTGTGCGTCACACGGTCACGATGAGTAGGATCTAGCCCTACCATCAGACAGTGTTCAAGAGATCGCACCGACAGCCGCTCCGACCCCCAATTCGGAGCTAGTTGCGCTGTCCATGGATGGGTGGATAGACCCCGCCACGGAGGCCTTACCCTCTACGGTGATCGAGTCGGATATCGACCTTACCATTCATGAGAGCCGTGTTGTCAAACTGCCGCATCCTTCTCCGGCCACGGACTCCGAACCGCCCGCGCCCGTTCCTAGCGAATCCGACTGGGCACTGATCATGGAGTTCACCTCCGCTGATATTTTTCAACACTCGCCTTTGGAGACATACTGAACTCGTTAATGTCTCTCTCCTTGTCAGAAGGATCCTGGCCGAACTATGTCCGACAGGATTGGGATCCGGATGACGAAGAAATTCGCCACCGACCCACCACCCACTTAGTAGCCACTGTCGATGACTTAACCAACATGCTCGACTTCGACTCCGAAGACATCGATGGTATGGACGACGATGCAGGAGACGAACAGGAACCACTGCTCGCAAGGCTCTGGACGCCCACTTCATCACATGACGTATACATGGTGGACACACCAAAAGAAGACGACGAACCACGGCAGGGTGAACCATCGCCGAACCACTTCAACACGGAGAATCGGACTGAACAACCCGACTCTGTCAAAGATAACAGTCCGGATGACATCACACCAGACAGACACCCGGAGCAACAGAATGCCCATCAAAGGCTCGTTGCCACCGCGAGGAGTTTAAAAATGCAGAAGCAAAGGCTCAAGGCCGCGCAAGACACACTCAGAATTAGATGGAGTAAAGTGCTCAACACAGCAGCGAAGTACGGTGGTAATCACCCCACCAAGAGCTACCCGAAGCGGAAGTTGCTACCTGAATTCGACGAGGAGGCCTTAGATCCCCCGCAACCAAAAATTAAAATGGCCATCTGGCCGGATAGACGACCTCACGGCAAACAAAGAGCGGCAAACAACGCCGCACATAAGCCAATACGCGATCCACGCGAGGGCTCATATCAAAAGGACGGTGCAACCAGATCCATCTATGGACCACGCAAGCGTCCTCCAGCATACGATGTACGACAACAAACATCTGAACAACGCAGTACACCCAGATACAGGGGTGTCGCATACCCCCTATGTTTCACCGACGAGGTGCTGGATGTAACATCCCAAATTTTCAATTTGGAATGTTATACATTAGATCATAAATGCATATCATATTTTATTTTCCATTTTGGTTGATCCTAGAAATTCTACGCAACTCAATGACCCACGGAGAGAGTTGGGGATTTCGTTATTTTCATATTTGAGTTTTCTCAAATTTTGAGAATAGGATCATTTGATTTTATTTATTTTATCTTCAATTATTTCTAATACAAAAATATGAGAGAGGGAATAAAATGACATTCCCAAAATAAAGAAATATTGAGGATTTAATAAAAAAATCAAATAAGATTTTATTTCGGAGTTTTTCGGTGTTATATTTGAATTTAGGAAAAAGTGCGTTTTTCAAAATTGCATTTAGGGCCCAAATAAATGTTCACCTTGTGCGGCTTGATTTTAGAAGCCCGTGAAAATTTATTTCGGAATTTTTGGAGTCCGTTTAGTATTTCTTTTATTTTTCTTCCGAGTGGAATAATTAAAAAAACGAACCGACTTCAGGCCGTACCCGAGCGGGACACCGCCCGTGGGCAGCCTTTAAATAGCGCCGCCCCGAGCCGCCCCAGACCATCAGCCCCGCCTTGATCCGCGTGCACCGCCGGAGCTGCCGACGAACCCGCTGCCCAAGGTTCGTCGCACCTCGACTTCCGTGCTGACAAAAAAATAGAGAGAAAAAGAAAAAAAAGTCGGCGTTCATTGTTTTTCTTTTTCTCGGATTAAATCCGCGATTTTTCTGATCGCGATTCCTGATCCGATTTTCGTTTTAGTTTAACTTTTCGCTCGTTTATCGGAATCAGGCAATTCAAGCGCCTAGGGATTCGTCTCGAAACCCTCTATCCGTTTAACCAACTTAAACAAGATTTTGATACTGTAAAATTTTCCCTAGATCCAGATTACTAGAACAAAGTTGTTTTCTTTCGCCGTTTGACTTTCGTTGCTTTGTTCGATTTGATTCTTTTTGCCAACCGGAGTTCTTAAGTTGAACCTTCTGGTTAGATCTCTTATTTGAGTTTTACCTGTGCATTAGATGAGTACTTATTGTATGCTTGTTTGTTTGTCTGCGATAGAATACCCGGAGTGCGCCGCCTGTTACTTCGAATCGTTAGGTTTCGCGGATCATCAGCAAGGCAAGTAACACTTTGATCATACCTTTTCTACTACCCAGTTTTATTGCATTAGATCAATCCTCACACATTGCATGATTAGGATCTAATTAAATTGTGGGATGGGAAGTAGATGAGGTAGTACCTATTACCTGTTATTATCAAACCTTTGGGAGTTACTTCTACGTTTGTTATTTATGCCATGCTATGCTAGTAGATATGGATTGGGTGAGTGATATCCATGACAGATGTGAGATTGTTAATTAATGGTTTATCTAAGGTGGCAACTTAAACACACATCTGGGTGGATTGAGGCACCTGGGTATTCTAGGACTTGCCTATTTTATTTTGGACCGCCACCCAGGCTCAAATAAGTCGTGCGAACTCTTACAGTGGTAGACTAGCAGATGTAGGGGATGTAGGTGGTACGGTCTACCCATCATAAGGTTCTAGCGCTTTTGAAAGACTATGTCTCGGTCATCCGTCTTCTCAAACACCATGTAGTGCGAGAAACCAAACGGAGGTGATCGAGTCTTGCGGGGAAAAGTGCGCAAACCTCTGCAGAGTGTAATAAACTAATCATGGTTAGCCGTGTCCCCGGTTATGGACATCTTGAGTATCTAGTACCTGGATTTTCATGTGAATCTCAACATGTTACTCTAAATTAATTTTTTCTTGTGTTATGTTTAATGATGATGCTTAATTGGGATTGAGGATGCTGTCAACCATTCTCAATGTTTAACAACCACCATGTTAGTTAAATAAATTTATTCCTTTGAAGTAGGGAAAAATTGACTTTACGCAAAACTGTAACCATAGAGCTTTCCACCAGCCAAATATGCATATAGTATAGCTGTTTCATTCCATTACTCTCTATATGTTACCTTGCCAGCATATTCCATGTGCTGACCCGTTCCGGGCTGCAACGTTAATGTTGCAGACTTTTCAGACGATGATTAAGGAGTTCTTAGGTCGTGGTTCTATACTCAGTGATGCTGTTGGAGTTGATGGACTCACTTATCTTCCAAACCTTCCGTTGTTATCGTTATTAGATGGCCTTAAGCCATATTTATTGTAATAAGTTCTCTTTTGAGACACTCGATGTAATAAGTGCGTGATTGCTACTCTGCTATAAATCCTCCGAGTACTGTGTGGTGTCAGCATTACTGATCCAGGGATGACACCAGAGCATAGAGATCAGACTGTTTGAGGTCTGGTCGCTACAGAGATGGTATCAGAGCACACGCTGACTATAGGACACGACCACTAAGTACAAGACCTAGATCACTATTCACTCTCTTCTCTTCTGACCTCTCATCCTTTCTACTCTTTAGGATGGCGGATGCAAGGAACAAGTTCACACAACTGGATGAAGATACACCATTTGGACGCCACTTGAAGGAAGTCACTAGATACCTGAACATAGGAGTACCAAGCTTCACGGGAACCTACAACGCCACTTTACCTAAAGAAGAGCGCTGGATGATTCAAGTTCAACTTCCAGGAAGGACGTTCATGCCAGTCACTGAGCCCATAGAATTTTCTTTTGATGCACCAACTTGGAGTCTAGGAAAGACCATGGCAGCTCACATCACCATGGGATGCATTGGAGAAGTCTACCGCAAGGATCTCAAGGATACTATCTACCAGATTTGTGGGCGGCGAGATGAACACTGGTAGATGATCAGCACCAGGAAGGATAGATCAATTGCAGCTTTTATCCAGGAGCTAAACTAGCACATTCGATGACAGGAGAACCAGATGTGCACCGACATGATAGACCTGAAGAAGGCAAAGACTAGAATCAAGGAACTGGAGGAAGAACTCATGGCTAGATGTGAAGATTATGAAGAGAAAATTGAAGTATTGGTGGAGAAGAATGACGACCTAATCAAGAAGATTGGAATACTTATGGGAGGCCCTATGCCAGTAGATGAAGACGAAGAACCCCAGGAGATTAGCCCGGAAGACTACATCATCATCGACGGCACCGACTCGGAACCAGATAGTAGCGATTATGACTATGTTGATGAAGCTGGAGCAGATATCATGGAGTCAACAACCGAAGAATATTTCTAGTAGACCACCTCATCAGTAGTAGTAGTCCACCATGTAAATATAGTAGTCCGAGCACTTTTGCGATAGTTAGATCGATTGTATGCCTTTGTTTGATTGATTGAAGTGAATTGTTTGCTTTTGCCTCATGTGCATATGGGTAGTGTTTTCTCTTTATACCCCCTATATTCTTATATCTCATCTTTTCTAAACCCTCAGATGCCTCTGAGACGTGACCCCGGATTTGTGGATAAGTATAACCTACCAACCCAAGCCCTTAGGTCACCCATGTTAGTAACCTCGGCCGGAGCAGAGTATGTGGCTAGTCTATGGTGTGATCGGTTACCATTAAGGATTGGTAACTATGTTTTTCCCTCAGACCTAATAGTATTGGAATCTCAAGGATTGGATGTGATATTAGGCATAGATTGGTTATCAAAGTATGAAGGGAATATTGAGTGTGCTAGTAAGACAATTTTGCTTACCACCCTAGAAGGGAGAAGGATCAAGTATGTATCCCGACATGTGCCAAAGAGGACTCAAGTACATTGCTTAACAGGAGTTGTGCAGGAGGAAGTACCAGTGGTAAGGGACATCCCTGATGTATTTCCGGAAGAGTTGCCAGGCATGCCACCGGATAGAGATATTGAGTTCTTGATTGAGCTATTGCTAGGCACAGGTCCAATATCAAAGAGACCATATAGGATGCCAGCAAAGGATTTGGTGGAAATTAAGAAGCAGATTAAGGAGTTACGGGATAAGGGATATATTCGCCCAAGTTCTTTGCCTTGGGGATCGCCAGTACTTCTAGTGGAGAAGAAGGATGGATCGTTAAGGATGGTTGTTGATTATCGAGGATTGAATGAAGTAACGATCAAGAACAAGTACCCACTACCAATGATCAACGATCTGTTTGATTGATTGCAAGGAGCTAAGGTATTTTCCAAGATCGATCTGCGATCAGGATACCACCAGTTGAAGATTCGAGAACATGATATTCCTAAGACAACTTTTACCACCAGGTATGGGCTGTATGAGTACACCGTTATGTCATTTGGTCTGACTAACGCACCTGCCTATTTTATGAACATGATGAACAAAGTGTTTATGGAGTTTTTGGATAAGTTCGTCGTAGTGTTCATTGATGATATCCTGGTTTATTCGAAGAATGAAGAGGAACATAAGGAGCATTTGCGTTTGGTACTTGGAAAGCTCAGAGAACCTCAATTATATGCCAAGTTCAGCAAATGTGAGTTTTGGTTGAAGGAAGTAGGATTCCTCGGACACGTTATATCTGGAGAAGGTATAGCAGTAGATCCTGCTAAAGTTGAAACTGTGACCAAGTGGGAAGCCCCAACAACAGTTGGAGAGATCCGGAGTTTTCTTGGACTCGCAGGATACTATCGGAGATTTATTGAGAATTTCTCAAAGATTGCGAAGCCTATGACTGAGTTGTTAAAGAAAGATACCAAGTTCATATGGACAGAGGAATGTGAGGCTAGTTTCTAGGAGTTGAAGAAACGCTTGGTTACCTCACCAGTATTGATTTTGCCAGACCAGACCAAGGATTATGAGGTGTATTGCGATGCTTCACGTCGAGGACTTGGAGCAGTGCTTATGAAGGAAGGGAGAGTTGTTTCATATGCCTCAAGACAACTGAAACCTCATGAGTTGAATTATGCCACGCATGATTTGGAGTTAGCAGCCGTAGTGCACGCATTGAAGACATGGAGACATTTTCTGATTGGAAATCATTGTGAGGTGTACACGGATCATAAGAGTTTGAAGTACATTTTCACACAGAAGGAGTTGAATCTCAGACAAAGGAGATGGTTTGAGCTTATCAAGGATTATGATATGAAATTGCATTATCATCCCGGAAAGGCCAATGTAGTAGCTGAAGCATTAAGCCGTAAGAGCCATGTCAATACATTAATGATGGGACAAATACCCACGGAGTTAGCAGAAAATCTTTGTGAACTATGTTTGGAAATAGTTCCGAGAGGCTATGTAGCAGCATTGGAGATTCAGTCAACTTTGATGGATAGAATCAGAGAAGTTCAGAAAGCTGACAAAGCGATTGCCGCTATAAAGGAGAAACTGAGCAAAGGAAAAGCTAAATGATTTCGTGAGGATGAGCACGACACCCTATGGTTTGAAGACCGCGTTTACGTGCCCAATGACCTGGAGATCAGGAAGTTGATTTTGCAAGAGGCACACGACTCACCGTATTCAATTCACCCAGGAAATACCAAGATGTATCTTGATTTGAAGGATATTTTCTGGTGGACCGGAATGAAGAAGGATATTGCGGAGTATGTAGCAGTTTGTGATGTATGTTAGAGAGTAAAGGCAGAGTATCAGAAGCCAGCAGGATTGTTACAACCATTGCCGATACCCGAATGGAAGTGGGATAAGCTAGGCATGGATTTTATCACGGGACCCAGGACTCGTTCAGGCTATGACTCGATTTGGGTTGTAGTTGATCGATTGATGAAAGTAGCTCATTTCATCCTAGTAAAGACCACTTATACCAGTGCCAAGTTGGCAAAGATATACATGACCAGGATCGTATGTCTGCATGGAGTTCCAAGGAGTATCGTATCAGATAGAGGAACCTAGTTTACCTCAAAGTTCTGGAAGTAGTTGCACGAAACTTTGGGAACCAGGCTAGAATTCAGTACAGCTTTTCATCCACAGACAGATGGACAGACCGAGAGAGTCAATCAGATTTTGGAGGATATGCTGAGAGCTTGTGCGCTAGATTATGGATCTAGTTGGGACGATAATTTGCCATATGCAGAGTTCTCTTATAACAACAGTTACCAAACCAGTTTAAAGATGGCCCCTCTCGAAGCCTTGTACGGAAGGAGGTGCAGGACACTGTTGTCCTGGGATGAAGTTGGAGACCGCCAGTTGTTTGGTCCTGACTTGATTAAAGAGTCTGAACAGAAGGTGAAGTTGATTCACGATAGGCTCAAGGTAGCCCAGTCCAGACAGAAGAGTTATGCGGATTCTAAACGCAAGGAGACAGTTTACGAAGTTGGAGACAGAGCTTATCTTCGAGTATCTCCACTTCGGGGAACAAAGCGTTTTGGAGTTAAAGGGTAGTTAGCACCACGATTTGTAGGACCATATCGAGTTTTGGAGCGTATGGGAGAAGTGGCGTACAAGTTGGAATTACATGAAGGATTGTCATGAGTTCATGATGTGTTCCACATTTCCCAGTTGAAGAAATGTCACGCGGAGATGGCTGACATGCCGTTGAGAGACACAGTGCCTTCAGAAACTATTCAGTTGGATAACGACTTGACCTACGAGGAGAAACTAGTTAAGATCCTCGAGTTTGCTAGTCGAGTCACTCACAACAAGGTTATCAAGTTTTGCAAAGTTCAGTGGAGCCACCACACGGAGGATGAAGCCACCTGGGAGCGAGAGGAAGATTTGCTCAAGGACCACCCTCACCTATTTTCTAGCCAACCCGAATCTCGAGGGCGAGATTCATCTTAAGGGGGGTAGGTATGTAACATCCCAAATTTTCAATTTGGAATGTTATACATGAGATCATAAATGCATATCATATTTTATTTAGCATTTTGGTTGATCCTAGAAATTCTACGCAACTCAATGACCCACGGAGAGAGTTGGGGATTTCGTTATTTTCATATTTGAGTTTTCTCAAATTTTGAGAATAGGATCATTTGATTTTATTTATTTTATCATCAATTATTTCTAATACAAAAATGTGAGAGAGGGAATAAAATGACTTTCCCAAAATAAATAAATATTGAGGATTTAATAAAAAAATCAAATAAGATTTTATTTCGGAGTTTTTCGGTGTTTTATTTGAATTTAGGAAAAAAATGCATTTTTCAAAATTGCATTTAGGGCCCAAATAAATGTTCACCTTGTGCGACTTGATTTTAGAAGCCCATGAAAATTTATTTCGGAATTTTTGGAGTCCGTTTATTATTTTTTTTATTTTTCTTCCGAGCGGAATAATTAAAAAAAACGAACCGACTTCGGGCCGTACCCGAGCGGGACGCCGCCCGGGGGCAGCCTTTAAATAGCGCCGCCCCGAGCCGCCGCAGCCCATCAGCCCTGCCTCGATCCACGCGCGCCGCCGGAACCACCGACGATCCCGCCGCCCGAGGTTCGTCGCGCCTCGACTTCCGTGCTGAAAAAAAGAGAAAAAAAAGTCGGCGTTCCTCGTTTTTCTTTTTCTCGGATTAAATCCGCGATTTTTCTGATCGCGATTCCTGATCCGATTTTCGTTTTAGTTTAAGTTTTCGCTCGTTTATCGGAATTAGGCGATTCAAATGCCCAGGGATTCGTCTCGAAACCCTCTATCCGTTTAACCAACTTAAACAAGATTTTGCTACTGTAAAATTTTCCCTAGATCCAGATTACTAGAACAAAGTTGTTTTCTTTCGCCGTTTGACTTCCGTTGCTTCGTTTGATTTGATTCTTTTTGGCAACCGGAGTTCTTAAGTTGAACCTTCTGGTTAGATCTCTTATTTGAGTTTTACCTATGCATTAGATGAGTACTTATTGTATGCTTGTTTGTTTGTCTGCGATAGAATACCCGGAGTGCGCCGCCTGTTACTTCGAATCGTTAGGTTTCGCGGATCATCAGCAAGGCAAGTAACACTTTGATCATACCTTTTCTACTACCCAGTTTTATTGCATTTGATCAATCCTCACACATTGCATGATTAGGATCTAATTAAATTGTGGGATGGGAGGTAGATGAGGTAGTACCTATTATCTGTTATTATCAAACCTTTGGGAGTTAATTCTACGTTCGCTATTTATGACATGCTATGCTACTAGACGTGGATTGGGTGAGTGATATCCATGACAGATGTGAGATTGTTAATTAATGGTTTATCTAAGGTGGCAATTTAAACACACATCTGGGTGGATTGAGCCACATGGGTATTCCAGGACTTGCCTATTTTCTTTTGGACCACCACCCAGGCTCAAAGAGATCATGAGACTATTCATACTAGAAACTTCCGTGTGCAGCCACAAGCTATTATGGGCTCTAGCATAGTTGACTAAGGCGTGCGAACTCTTACAGTGGTAGACTAGCAGATGTAGGGGATGTAGGTGGTATGGTCTACCCATCGTAAGGTGCTAGCGCTTCTGAAAGACTATGTCTCGGTCATCCGTCTTCTCAAACACCATGTAGTGCGAGAAACCAAATGGAGGCGATCGAGTCTTGTCGGGAAAAGTGCGCAAACCTCTGCATAGTGTAATAAACTAATCATGGTTAGCCGTGTCCCCGGTTATGGACATCTTGAGTATCTAGTACCTGGATTTTCATGTGAATCTCAACATGTTACTCTAAATTAATTTTGTTGGGTTATGTTTAATGATGATGCTTAATTGGGATTGAGGATGCTGTCAACCATTCTCAATGTTTAACAACTAGCATGTTAGTTAAATAAATTTATTCCTTTGAAGTAGGGAAAAATTGGCTTTACGCAAACTATAACCATAGAGCTTTCCACGAGCCAAATATGCATATAGTATAGTTGTTTCATTCCATTACTCTCTATGTGTTACCTTGCCAGCATATGACATGTGCTGACCCGTTTCGGGCTACAACGTTAATGTTGCAGACTTTTCAGACGACGATTAAGGAGTTTTTAGGTCGTGGTTCTATACTCAGTGATGCCGTTGGAGTTGATGGACTCACTTATCTTCCAAGCCTTTTGTTGTTTTCCTTATTAGATGGCCTTAAGCCATATTTATTGTAATAAGTTCTCTTTTGAGACACTCGATGTAATAAGTGTGTGATTGCTACTCTGCTATAAATCCTCCGAGTACTGTGTGGTGTCAGCATTACTGATCCAGGGATGACACCGGAGCACAGAGATCAGACTGTTTGAGGTCTGGTCGCTACACTGGACCATGAATTTCCAAAGAGATTCAAACCCATAAACATAGAGGCATACGACGGAACAACAAACCCGGGGGTCTAGATTGAGGACTATATCCTCCATATCCATATGGCTAGAGGAGATGATCTCCACGCCATTAAGTATTTACCCCTCAAACTCAAAGGGCCAGCTCGACACTGGCTCAAAAGCCTCCACGAAAGCTCCATTGGAAGCTGGGAAGAGCTCGAAGACGCTTTTCGGGCAAATTTTCAAGGGACTTATGTCCGACCTCCGGACGCGGACGATTTGAGTCATATAACTCAATAGCCCGGAGAGTCAGCCCGAAACATTTGGAACAGGTTTCTTACTAAAAAGAACCAAATAGTTGACTATCCAGACGCCGAAGCCTTGGCAGCTTTTAGGCATAGCATCCGCGACGAATGGCTTGCCAGACACCTCGGCCAAGAAAAGCCGAGAACAATGGCAGCATTAACAAGCCTCATGACTCGCTTTTGCGCGGGTGAGGATAGCTGGCTAGCCAGATGCAGTACTAGCGACCCCAGTACATCCAAAGTCAGAGATGGAAATAGGAAATCACGGCGCAACAAAAAATAATAAGTGCCGGAATAAAGAAGACAACCCAAAGAGCACGGCGGTAAACACAGGATTCAGAAGTTATCGGCAAGGTTAGCAAAAGCCGCCCTCGAAAAGCGCCAGAGATGAACTGTCCAGCCTAAACAAAGTTCTAGACCAAATATGTCAGATCCATAGCACCCCCAATAAACCTGCAAATCATACCCACAGAGAATGTTGGGTCTTCAAGCAGTCCGGCAAGCTCAACGCCGTACACAAGGGGGAGGATACACCAAGCGAAGACGAGGATGAGCCTCTCAAGCAAGACATTGGGGAACAAAAGAAATTTCCACTAGAATTCAAAACAGTGAACATATTACACGTGATCCAGGGGAGAAACAAAGCGGCACTAGCAGAGAAATATGCCCAAGGGCCCATCACCGCGGAGTCCTGCCACTAGTCGTCTCAACCGATCACTTTCGACCATCGGGATTACTCAGCAAGTATCCGGCGTGCAGGATGGGCTGCCTTGGTATTAGACCCAATAATTGACGGATACCATTTCACACGAGTCCTGATGGACGGTGTCAGCAGTCTAAACCTGATATATCAGGACACAATCCGCAAAATGGGGGTAGACCCAACGAAAATTTGCCACCGCAATACTACCATTAAAGGAGTAACACTAGGCCCAGGGGCTCATTGCACGGGCTCCCTGCTACTAGAGGTTATATTCGGCTTCCCCGATAACTTCTGTAGTGAAAAATTAACATTCCACATTGGTCCGTTCCAAAGTGGCTATCAAGCACTACTTGGACGCGAAGCTTTCGCTCGCTTTAATGCAATACCACATTATGCTTCTCTCACGCTTAAGATTCCCTGGATTAGGGGGTCTCTGGACAGCCGTACTATATCCTTTAGACGGACTGTTAGACTATCAAGATACAAGATTGAAGACTTCGTCACTTGTCCGGATGGGACTCTATTTGCGTGGAACGAAAGCTAGGCAGTACGGATATGGATATCTCCTCCTTTGTAACCCAACTTGTGTAACCCTAGCCCCCTCCGGTGTCTATATAAACCGGAGGGTTTTAGTCCGTAGGACACAACAATAACATACAATCATACCATAGGCGAGCTTCTCGGGTTTAGCCTCTTCGATCTCGAGGTAGCTCAACTCTTGTAATCTCCATATCATCAAGAATAAATCAAGCAGGACGTAGGGTTTTACCTCCATCAAGAGGGCCCAAACCTCGGTAAAACATCATGTCCCCTGCCTCCTGTTACCATCCGCCTTAGACGCACAGTTCGGGACGCCCTACCCGAGATCCGCCGGTTTTGACACCGACATTGGTGCTATCATTGTGAGTTCGTCTGTGTCGTCGCCGTTAGGATTGATGGCTCCTTCAATCATCGTTAGCGATGTAGTCCAGGGTGAGACTTTTGTCCCCGGACAGATTTTTGTATTCAGCGGCTTTGCACTACGGGCCAATTCGCTTGGCCATCTGGAGCAGATTGAAAGCTACTCCACTGGCCGTCAGGTTAGGTTTGGAAGTTTAAACTACACGGACGATATCTGCGGAGAATTTCTCAAAGATTGCGAAGCCTATGACTGAGTTGTTAAAGAAAGATACCAAGTTCATATGGACAGAGGAA
This sequence comes from Triticum dicoccoides, assembly GCF_002162155.2. Classification (NCBI taxonomy): domain Eukaryota; kingdom Viridiplantae; phylum Streptophyta; class Magnoliopsida; order Poales; family Poaceae; genus Triticum; species Triticum dicoccoides. The sequence continues at coordinate 359,722,358 of NC_041390.1, read as the reverse complement.
TGTGAGGCTAGTTTCCAGGAGTTGAAGAAACGCTTAGTTACCTCACCAGTATTGATTTTGCCAGACCAGACCAAGGATTATGAGGTGTATTGCGACGCTTCACGTCGAGGACTTGGAGCAGTGCTTATGAAGGAAGGGAGAGTTGTTTCATATGCCTCAAGACAACTGAAACCTCATGAGTTGAATTATGCCACGCATGATTTGGAGTTAGCAGCCGTAGTGCATGCATTGAAGACATGGAGACATTTTCTGATTGGAAATCATTGTGAGGTGTACACGGATCATAAGAGTTTGAAGTACATTTTCACACAGAAGGAGTTGAATCTCAGACAAAGGAGATGGTTGGAGCTTATCAAGGATTATGATATGAAATTGCATTATCATCCCGGAAAGGCTAATGGAGTAGCTGAAGCATTTAGCCGTAAGAGCCATGTCAATACATTAATGATGGGAGAAATACCCACGGAGTTAGCAGAAAATCTTCGTGAACTATGTTTGGAAATAGTTCCGAGAGGCTATGTAGCAGCATTGGAGATTCAGTCAACTTTGATGGATAGAATCAGAGAAGCTCAGAAAGCTGACAAAGAGATTGCCGCTATAAAGGAGAAATTGAGCAAAGGAAAAGCTAAAGGATTTCGTGAGGATGAGCACGACACCCTATGGTTTGAAGACCGCGTTTACGTGCCCAATGACCCGGAGATCAGGAAGTTGATTTTGCAAGAGGCACACGACTCACCGTATTCAATTCACCCAAGAAATACCAAGATGTATCTTGATTTGAAGGATATTTTCTGGTGGACCGGAATGAAGAAGGATATTGCGGAGTATGTAGCAGTTTGTGATGTATGTCAGAGAGTAAAGGCAGAGCATCAGAAGCCAGCAGGATTGTTACAACCATTGCCGATACCCGAATGGAAGTGGGATAAGCTAGGCATGAATTTTATCACGGGATTACCCAGGACTCGTTCAGGCTATGACTCGATTTGGGTTGTAGTTGATCGATTGAAGAAAGTAGCTCATTTCATCCCAGTAAAGACCACTTATACCAGTGCCAAGTTGGCAAAGATATACATGACCAGGATCGTATGTCTGCATGGAGTTCCAAGGAGTATCGTATCAGATAGAGGAACCAAGTTTACCTCAAAGTTCTGGAAGTAGTTGCACGAAACTTTGGGAACCAGGCTAGAATTCAGTACAACTTTTCATCCACAGACAGATGGACAGACCGAGAGAGTCAATCAGATTTTGGAGGATATGCTGAGAGCTTCTGCGCTAGATTATGGATCTAGTTGGGACGATAATTTGCCATATGCAGAGTTCTCTTATAACAACAGTTACCAAACCAGTTTAAAGATGGCCCCTCTCGAAGCCTTGTACGGAAGGAGGTGCAGGACACCGTTGTCCTGGGATGAAGTTGGAGACCGCCAGTTGTTTGGTCCTGACTTGATTAAAGAGTCTGAACAGAAGGTGAAGTTGATTCACGATAGGCTCAAGGTAGCCTAGTCCAGACAGAAGAGTTATGCGGATTCTTAACACAAGGAGACAGTTTACGAAGTCGGAGACAGAGCTTATCTTCGAGTATCTCCACTTCGGGGAACAAAGCGTTTTGGAGTTAAAGGGAAGTTAGCACCACGATTTGTAGGACCATATCGAGTTTTGGAGCGTATGGGAGAAGTGGCCTACAAGTTGGAATTACCTGAAGGATTGTCAGGAGTTCATGATGTGTTCCACGTTTCCCAGTTGAAGAAATGTCACGCGGAGATGGCTGACATACCGTTAAGAGACACAATGCCTTTGGAAACTATTCAGTTGGATAACGACTTGACCTACGAGGAGAAACTAGTTAAGATCCTTGAGTTTGCCAGTCGAGTCACTCACAACAAGGTTATCAAGTTTTGCAAAGTTCAGTGGAGCCACCACACGGAGGATGAAGCCACCTGGGAGCGAGAGGAATATTTGCTCAAGGACCACCCTCACCTATTTTCTAGCCAACCCGAATCTCGAGGGCGAGATTCATCTTAAGGGGGGTAGGTATGTAACATCCCAAATTTTCAATTTGGAATGTTATACATTAGATCATAAATGCATATCATATTTTATTTTGCATTTTGGTTGATCCTAGAAATTCTACGCAACTCAATGACCCACGGAGAGAGTTGGGGATTTCGTTATTTTCATATTTGAGTTTTCTCAAATTTTGAGAATAGGATCAATTGATTTTATTTATTTTATCATCAATTATTTCTAATACAAAAATATGAGAGAGGGAAAAAAATGACTTTCCCAAAATAAATAAATATTGAGGATTTAATAAAAAAATCAAGTAAGATTTTATTTCGGAGTTTTTCGGTGTTTTATTTGAATTTAGGAAAAAAATGCGTTTTTCAAATTTGCATTTAGGGCCCAAATAAATGTTCACCTTGTGTGGCTTGATTTTAGAAGCCCGTGAAAATTTATTTTGGAATTTTTGGAGTCCGTTTATTATTATTTTTATTTTTCTTCCGAGCGGAATAATTAAAAAAAAATGAACCGACTTCGGGCCGTACCCGAGCGGGACACCGCCCGGGGGCAGCCTTTAAATAGCGCCGCCCCGAGCCGCCGCAGCCCATCAGCCCCGCATCGATCCGCGCGTGCCGCCGGAGCCGCCGACGATCCCGCCGCCCGAGGTTCGTCGCGCCTCGACTTCCGTGCCGAAAAAAGGGAAAAAAAGTCGGCGTTCGTCGTTTTTCTTTTTCTCGGATTAAATCCGCGACTTTTCTGATCGCGATTCCTGATCCGATTTTCGTTTTAGTTTAACTTTTCGCTCGTTTATCGGAATCAGGCGATTCAAGCGCCTAGGGATTCGTCTCGAAACCCTCTATCCGTTTAACCAACTTAAACAAGATTTTGCTAGTGTAAATTTTTCCCTAGATCCAGATTACTAGAACAAAGTTGTTTTCTTTCGCCGTTTGACTTTTGTTGCTTCGTTCGATTTGATTCTTTTTGCCAATCGGAGTTCTTAAGTTGAACCTTCTGGTTAGATCTCTTATTTGAGTTTTACCTGGGCATTAGATGAGTACTTATTGTATGCTTGTTTGTTTGTCTGCGATAGAATACCCGGAGTGCGCTGCCTGTTACTTCGAATCGTTAGGTTTCGCGGATCATCAGCAAGGCAAGTAACACTTTGATCATACCTTTTCTACTACCCAGTTTTATTGCATTAGATCAATCCTCACACATTGCATGATTAGGATCTAATTAAATTGTGGGATGGGAGGTAGATGAGGTAGTACCTATTATCTGTTATTATCAAACCTTTGGGAGTTAATTCTACGTTTGCTATTTATGCCATGCTATGCTACTAGACGTGGATTGGGTGAGTGATATCCATGACAGATGTGAGATTGTTAATTAATGGTTTATCTAAGGTGGCAACTTAAACACACATCTGGGTGGATTGAGGCACATGGGTATTCCAGGATTTGCCTGTTTTCTTTTGGACCGCCACCCAGGCTCAAAGGGATCATGAGACTATTCATACTAGAAACTTCCGTGTGCAGCCACAAGCTATTATGGGCTCTAGCATAGTTGACTAAGGCGTGCGAACTCTTACAGTGGTAGACTAGCAGATGTAGGGGATGTAGGTGGTACGGTCTACCCATCGTAAGGTGCTAGCGCTTCTGAAAGACTATGTCTCGGTCATCCGTCTTCTCAAACACCATGTAGTGCGAGAAACCAAATGGAGGCAATCGAGTCTTGTGGGGAAAAGTGCGCAAACCTCTGTAGAGTGTAATAAACTAATCATGGTTAGCCGTGTCCCCGGTTATGGACATCTTGAGTATCTAGTACCTGGATTTTCATGTGAATCTCAACATGTTACTCTAAATTAATTTTGTTGGGTTATGTTTAATGACGATGCTTAATTGGGATTGAGGATGCTGTCAACCATTCTCAATGTTTAACAACCACCATGTTAGTTAAAAAATTTTATTCCTTTGAAGTAGGGAAAAATTGGCTTTACGCAAACTGTAACCATAGAGCTTTCCACGAGCCAAATATGCATATAGTATAGTTGTTTCATTCCATTACTCTCTATGTGTTACCTTGCCAGCATATGACATGTGCTGACCCGTTTCGGGCTGCAACGTTAATGTTGCAGACTTTTCAGACGATGATTAAGGAGTGTTTAGGTCGTGGTTCTATACTCAGTGATGCCGTTGGAGTTGATGGACTCACTTATCTTCCAAGCCTTCCGCTGTTATCTTTATTAGATGGCCTTAAGCCATATTTATTGTAATAAGTTCTCTTTTGAGACACTCGATGTAATAAGTGTGTGATTGCTACTCTGCTATAAATCCTCCGAGTACTGTGTGGTGTCAGCATTACTGATCCAGGGATGACAACGGAGCACAGAGATCAGACTGTTTGAGGTCTGATCGCTACACTGGACCATGAATTTCCAAAGGGATTCAAACCCATAAACATAGAGGCATACGACGGAACAACAAACCCGGGGTCTAGATTGAGGACTATATCCTCCATATCCATATGGCTAGAGGAGATGATCTCCACGCCATTAAGTATTTACCCCTCAAACTCAAAGGGCCAGCTCGACACTGGCTCAAAAACACTGGGAAGAGCTCGAAGCCGCTTTTCGGGCAAATTTTCAAGGGACTTATGTCCGACCTCCGGACACAGACGATTTGAGTCATATAACTCAACAGCCCGGAGAGTCAGCCCGAAACATTTGGAACAGGTTTCTTACTAACAAGAACCAAATAGTCGACTATCCAGACGCCGAAGCCTTGGCAGCTTTTAAGCATAGCATCCACGACGAATGGCCTGCCAGACACCTCGGCCAAGAAAAGCCGAGAACAATGGCAGCATTAACAAGCCTCATGACTCGCTTTTGCGCGGGTGAGGATAGCTGGCTAGCCAGATGCAGTACCAGCGACCCCAGTACATCCAAAGTCAGAGATGGAAATAGGAAATCACGGCGCAACAAAAAATAATAAGCGCCAGAATAAAGAAGACAACCCGAAGAGCACGGCGGTAAACGCAGGATTCAGAAGTTCTCGGCAAGATTAGCAAAAGCCGCCCTCGAAAAGCGCCAGAGATGAACTGTCCAGCCTAAACAAAATTCTGGACCAAATATGTCAGATCCATAGCACCCCCGATAAACCTGCAAATCATACCCATAGAGAATGTTGGGTCTTCAAGCAGTCCGGCAAGCTCAACGCCGTACACAAGGGGGAGGATACACCAAGCGAAGATGAGGATGAGCCTCTCAAGCAAGACATTGGGGAACAAAAGAAATTTCCACTAGAATTCAAAACAGTGAACGTATTACACGTGATCCAGGGGAGAAACAAAGCGGCACTAGCAGAGAAATATGCCCAAGGGCCCATCACCGCGGAGTCCTACCACTAGTCGTCTCAACCGATCACTTTCGACCATCGGGATTACTCAGCAAGTATCCGGCGTGCAGGATGGGCTGCCTTGCTATTAGACCCAATAATTGACGGATACCATTTCACACGAGTCCTGATGGACGGTGTCAGCAGTCTAAACCTGATATATCAGGACACAATCTGCAAAATGGGGGTAGACCCAACGAAAATTTGCCACCGCAATACTACCATTAAAGGAGTAACACTAGGCCCAGGGGCTCATTGCACGGGCTCCCTACTACTAGAGGTTATATTCGGCTTCCCCGATAACTTCCGTAGTGAAAAATTAACATTCCACATTGGTCCGTTCCAAAGTGGCTATCAAGCACTACTTGGACGCGAAGCTTTCGCTCGCTTTAATGCAATACCACATTATGCTTCCCTCACGCTTAAGATTCCTTGGATTAGGGGGTCTCCGGACAGCCGTACTATATCCTTTAGACAAACTGTTAGACTATCAAGATACAAGATTGAAGACTTCGTCACTTGTCCGGATGGGACCCTATTTGCGTGGAAGGAAAGCTAGGCAGTACGGATATGGATATCTCCTCCTTTGTAACCGACCTTGTGTAACCCTAGCCCCCTCCGGTGTCTATATAAACCGAAGGGTTTTAGTCCGTAGGACACAACAATAACATACAATCATACCATAGGCTAGCTTCTCGGGTTTAGCCTCTTCGATCTCGAGGTAGCTCAACTCTTGTAATCTCCATATCATCAAGAATAAATCAAGCAGGACGTAGGGTTTTACCTCCATCAAGAGGGCCCAAACCTGGGTAAAACATCATGTCCCCTGCCTCCTGTTACCATCCGCCTAAGACGCACAGTTCGGGACGCCCTACCCGAGATCCGCCGGTTTTGACAACGACATTGGTGCTTTCATTGTGAGTTCGTCTGTTATGTCGCCGTTAGGATTGATGGCTCCTTCAATCATCGTTAGCGATGCAGTCCAGGGTGAGACTTTTCTCCCCGGACAGATTTTTGTATTCAGCGGCTTTGCACTACGGGCCAATTCGCTTGGCCATCTGGAGCAGATTGAAAGCTACGCCACTGGCCGTCAGGTCAGGTTTGGAAGTTTAAACTACACGGCCGATATCCGCGGAGACTTGATCTTCGACGGATTCGAGCCTCTGCCATGTGCGTCACACGGTCACGATGAGTATGATCTAGCCCTACCATGAGACAGTGTTCAAGAGATTGCACCAGCAGCCGCTCCGACCCCCAATTCGGAGCCAGTTGGGCCGTCCATGGACGGGTGGATAGACCCCGCCACGAAGACCTTACCCTTCATGAGAGCCGTGTTGTCAAACTGCCGGATCCTTCATCGGCCACGGACTCCGAACCGCCCGCGCCCGTTCCTAGCGAATCCGACTGGGCACCGATCATGGAGTTCACCTCTGCGGATATTTTTCAACACTCGCCTTTGGCGACATACTGAACTCGTTAAGGTCTCTCTCCTTGTCAGAAGGATCCTGGCCGAACTATGTCAGGCAGGATTGGGATTCGGATGACGAAGAAATTCGCCGCCCACCCACCACCCACTTAGTAGCCACTATCGATGACTTAACCAACATGCTCGACTTTGACTTCGAAGACATCGACGGTATGGACGACGATGCAGGAGACGAACAGGAACCACTGCTTGCAGGGCACTGGATGCCCACTTCATCACATGACGTATACATGGTGGACACACCAAAAGAAGACGACGACGAGGAAGGGAAGGACGCAAAGAAGGGTTGTCCCCTCGAAAAGCAGTCAAAGCGGCGGCGTAAGCGCCGCTCCAAATCCCGCCTCGGTAGAAACAACGATCATATAGACCCAGCGTTACAGCAGGGTGAACCATCGCCGAACCAAGGCAACACGGAGAATCAGACCGAACAACCCGACTCTGTCAAAGATAACAGTCCGGACGACATCACATCGGACAGACACCTGGAGCAACAGAATGCCCATCAAAGGCTCGTTGCCACCGTGAGTAGTCTAAAAACGCAGAAGCAAAGGCTCAAGGCTGCGCAAGACACACTCAGAATTAGATGGAGTAATGTGCTCAACACAACAATGAAGTACGGCGGTAATCACCCCACCAAGAGCTACCCGAAGCAGAAGTTGCTACCTGAATTCGATGAGGAGGCCTTAGATCCCCCGCAACCAAAAATTAAAATGGCCATCTGGCCGGATAGACGACCTCACGGCCAACACAAAGCGGCAAACAACGCCGGACATACGCCAATACGCGATCCACGCGAGGGCTCGCATCAAAAGGACGGTGCAACCAGATCCATCTATGGACCACGCAAGCGCGCTCCAGCATACTATGTAACACAACAAACATCCGAACAATGCGGTACACCCAGATACAGGGGTGCCGCACACCCCCTATGTTTCACCGACGAGGTGCTGGACCATGAATTTCCAGAGGGATTCAAACCTGTAAACATAGAGGCATAGGACGGAACAACAAACCCGGGGGTCTAGATTGAGGACTATATCCTCCATATCCATATGGCTCGAGGAGATGATCTCCATGCTATTAAGTATTTACCTCTCAAACTCAAAGGGCAAGCTCGGCACTGGCTCAAAAGCCTCCCCGAAAGCTCCATTGGAAGCTGGGAAGAACTCGAAGATGCTTTTCAGGCAAATTTTCAAGGGACTTATGTCCGACCTCCGGACGCGGACGATTTGAGTCATATAACTCAATAGCCCGGAGAGTCAGCCCGAAATATTTGCAACATGTTTCTTACTAAAAAGAACCAAATAGTCGACTGTCCGGACGCCGAAGCCTTGGCAGCTTTTAACAAGCCTCATGACTCGCTTTTGCGCGGGTGAGGATAGCTGGCTAGCTACATGCAGTACCAGCGACCCCAGTACATCCGAAGTCAGAGATGGAAATGGGAAATGACGGCGCAACAAAAATAATAAGCGCTGGAATAAAGAAGACAGCCCGAAGAGCACGGCGGTAAACGACGAATTCAGAAGTTCTCGGCCAGGTCAGCAAAAGCCGCCCTCTAAAGGCGCCAGAGATGAACTGTCCAACCTAAACAAAATTTTGGACCAAATATGTCAGATCCATAGCACCCTCGATAAACCTGCAAATCATACCCACATAGAATGTTGGGTCTTCAAGCAGTCCGGCAAGCTCAACGCCGTACACAAGGGGGAGGATACACCAAGCGAAGACGAGGATGAGCCTCTCAAGCAAGACACTGGGGAACAAAAGAAATTTCCACCAGAAGTCACAATAGTGAACGTATTACACGTGATTCAGGGGAGAAACAAAGCGGCACTCCCAGAGAAATATGCCCAAGGCCCAACACTGCGGAGTCCTGCCACTGGTCATCTCAACCGATCACTTTCGACCATCGGGATTACTCAGCAAGTATCCGGCGTGCAGGATGGGCTGCCTTGGTATTAGACCCAATAATTGACGGATACCATTTCACACGAGTGCTGATGGACGGTGGCAGCAGTCTAAACCTGATATATCAGGACACAATCCGCAAAATGGGGGTTGACCCAACGAAACTTTGCCACCGCAATACTACCTTTAAAGGAGTAACGCCAAGCCCAGGGGCTCATTGCATGGGGTCCCTGATACTAGAGGTTATATTCGCCTTCCCCGATAACTTTCGTAGCGAAAATTTAACATTCCACATTGTTCCGTTCCAAAGTGGCTATCAAGCACTACTTGGACGCGAAGCTTTCGCTCGCTTTAATGCAATACCGCATTACGCTTCCCTCACGCTTAAGATGCCTGGTCCACTTGGTATCATTATAGTGAATGGAAATATTGAGCGATCCTTGCGTGCCGAAGAGAATGCGACTACCTTGACAGCCGCACACTAAAAACGACCTCACCAACTAAAGCATTTGATAGGTCGTCAAGACCACGGACACGGTTCGACGAGTCCGGCGCAGCTATATGTAATTCATACAGGTTTGATAGCCATACCCCTATTACAAATACAAGGGGCTCAACGCACGCAGAGAAGTGGCATTTTTTACTCATATTGAATTGTACATGGTTTCTTTAAACCTACCTTTTTGCACGACAACTTTTCACCTAAGTTGCTCTCTTTTACAGATGACCATCATGCTACACCTGTCCAGGATACGGCACAACGGAGACACAGGCGCAGACGTGCAGCAGGGACCCGTTCCAAGGATTCTTTTTAGATTAAGACCCTTTGTAAACCTTTCTTATTGTCTCTTGTTGATACACATCCCTCGGATTCTCAGTACAATTGAGAAGGATGCTGACGTCTTGGCATGTGGCCACGTCAGAATAATGCACGTACCTGGACACCAGGGGCTTCTTACAAAGGGCACTGTTTAGGCCCGGTTTACACCATAAAGACCGAATACCTTAGGGAGTGTTCGACATCGTGAGTTTGGCTTTATATGCATCAGCTCCGAATCATGTCTTTGGTCAAATGTTGGGTTTGCCCGGCTCCTGTGTTTTGCTGCCTTACGTTCCGCTCTATCGGCTAAGGCGGCTGAGGGAGTCCTGGATTAGGGGGTGTTTGGGTAGCCAGACTATACCTTCAGCCGGACTCCTGGACTATGAAGATACAAGATTGAGGACTTCATCCCGTGTACGGATGGGACTTTCCTTGGCGTGGAAGGCAAGCTTGGCGATGCGGATATTCAAGATCTCGTACCATTGTAACCGACTTGATGTAACCCTAACTCTATCTGGTGTCTATATAAACCGGAGGGTTGTAGTCCGTAGGCAATCAACTCCATACACAACAATCATACCATAGGCTAGCATCTAAGGTTTAGCCTCCTTGATCTCATGGTAGATCTACTCTTGTACTACCCATATCATCAATATTAATCAAGCAGGAGTAGGGTATTACCTCCATCAAGAGGGCCCAAACCTGGGTAAAACAAAGTGTTCCCTGCCTCCTGTTACCATCCGGCCTAGATGCACAGTTCGGGACCCCCTACCCGAGATCTGCCGGTTTTGACACCGACATTGGTGCTTTCATTCAGAGTTCCTCTGTGTCGTCGCCTTTAGGCCCGATGGCTCCTTTGATCATCAACAACGATATGGTCTAGGGTGAGACTTTTCTCCCTGGACAGATCTTCGTCTTCGGCGGCTTCGCTCTGCGGGCCAGTTCGCTCGGCCACCTAGAGCAGATCGAAAGCTACGCCCCTGGCCATCAAGTCAGGTTTGGAAGCTTAAACTACACGGCTGACATCTGCAGAGACTTGATCTTCGACGGATTCGAGCCACAGCCAAGCGCGCCGCACTGTCTCGATGGGCATGATATAGCTCTGCCGCCGAACAGCGCCTTGAAGGCCGCACACGCATCGGTTTCGACCATTGATTCGAAGCCTACTGCACCGATCGAGGATCAGCGGTTGGACGCTACCTCAGGGGCTGCGATCTCAGAGGCGATCGAGCCGAACTCCAGCCCCGCACTCCGCATGGCCCGTGACTCTGAGGAGCCAGATTCCTCTCTGAACTCCGAGCCCCCCGCGCCCCTGCCAATCGAATCCGACTGGGCGCCGATAATGGAGTTCACCACCGCGGACATCTTTTAGTACTCGCCCTTTGGCGAAATACTGAATTCTCTAAAGTCTCTCTCTTTATCAGGAGAGCCCTGGCCGGACTACGGTCAGCGAGGGTGGGATACGGACGATAAGGAAATTCAAAGCCCACCCACCACCCACTTTGTAGCCACTGTCGACGATCTAACCGACATGCTTGACTTCAGCTCCGAAGACATCGACGGCATGGACGACAATGTAGGAGACGAACAGGAACCAGCACCTATAGGGCGCTGGAAGGCCACCTCGTCATATGACATATATATGGTGGATACTCAAAAAGATGGAGATGGCGATGGAACAGTGGGGGATGATGCCCCCAAGAAACAACCAAAGTGCCGGCGTCAGCGGCGCCGCTCTAAATCCCGCCAAAGCAAAAACGGTGATTCCGGCACGGGAGATAATACTACCCCAGATAGCACCGAAGAACACCCACCTCAGCAAGATTCAGCACAGGAAAATGGAGAAGCCAGCCCTCATGAGAGAGCGGCAGACCGAGAGGTCGAGGATGATAACTATACGCCTCCCTCCGAAGACGAGGCAAGCCTCGATGACGACGAATTCGTCATACCATCAAACCCCGTCAAACAAGAGCATTTTAAACGCAGGCTTTTAGCCACGGCAAGCAGCCTCAAGAAAAAGCAGCAACAGCTTAGAGCTGCCCAAGATTTGCTAGCTGACAGATGGACTGAAGTCCTTGCGGCCGAAGAGTATGAACTCGAACGCCCCTCCAAGAGTTACCCGAAGCGCAGGCCGCTACCCCGATCAGAGGAGGAAGCACCTACATCACCAGCGCATGACATGGCAGACCGGCCACCTCGCGGCCGTGACAGAGAGGCATCTCGGCCCTCCACCCAAGCCATGCCCCGACGCCGCTCAACTAAGGCACGGAAAAATGCGCCCGACCTGCGAGACATACTGGAGGATAAGGCAAGACAAACAAGATCGATCTACGGATCGCGCAGGCGCCCTACGGCATGTGACAATGATCTTCACGCCGGATACAACAAATCTGGCCAGGCCGAACACAACAGACATAACTCTTCCGAGCTGCATCGTGATATAGCCCAGTACAGAGGCGCCGCACACCCGCTATGCTTCACGAATGAAGTAATGGATCATAAAATCCCAGAGGGTTTAAAACCCGTAAACATCGAATCATACGATGGCACAACAGATCCGGCGGTATGGATCGAGGATTATCTCCTTCACATCCACATGGCACGCGGCGATGATCTACACGCCATCAAATACCTCCCGCTCAAACTTAAAGGACTGGCTCGGCATTGGCTTAACAGCTTGCCAGCAGACTCAATCGGTTCTTGGGAGGACCTGGAAGTCGCATTCCTCGACAACTTCCAGGGCACTTACATGCGACCGCCGGATGCCGACGACTTAAGCCACATAATCCAGCAGCCAGAAGAATCGGCCAGACAATTCTGGACACGGTTCCTAACAAAGAAAACCAGATAGTCGACTGTCCGGACGCAGAGGCCCTAGCAGCCTTCAAGCATAACATCCGCGGCGAATGGCTTGCCTGGCACCTAGGACAGGAAAAGCCGAAATCCATGGCAGCCCTCACGACACTCATGACCCGCTTTTGCGTGGGAGAAGACAGCTGGCTAGCTCACAGTAACAACTTATCAAAGAACCCTGGTAATTCGGATACCAAGGACAAAAGTGGCAGGACACATCGGAATAAGCAAAAACACCGCGTTAACAGCGACATCAATGAAGATACGACAGTCAATGCCGGATTCAAAGGCTATAAATCCGGTCAGCGGAAAAAGCCATTCAAAAAGAATACTCAGGGCCCGTCCAGTTTGGACCGAATACTCGATCGCTTGTGCCAGATACATGGCACCCCTGAATGCCAGCCAATCACACTAACAGGGATTGTTGGGTGTTTAAGCAGGCAGGCAAGTTAAGGGCCAAAAACAGAGACAAGGGGCTGCACAGCGATGACGAGGAGCCCAAGGCGCCGAACAACAATGGACAGAAGGGCTTCCCCCCACAAGTGCGGACGGTGAACTTGATATACGCAACCCACATTCCCAAGCGGGAGCGGAAGCGTGCGCTATGGGACGTATACGTGATAGAGCCAGTCGCCCCAAAGTTCAACCCATGGTCCTCCTGCCCGATCACTTTTGATCGAAGGGACCATCCCACTAGCATCCATCATGGCGGCTTCGCCGCATTGGTTCTCGACCCAATCATCGACGGATTTCATCTAACAAGAGTCCTCATGGACGGCGGTAGTAGCCTGAACCTGCTTTATCAGGATACAGTGCAGAAAATAGGCATAGATCCCTCGAGGATTAAGCCCACAAGAACGACCTTTAAAGGCGTTATACCAGGTGTAGAAGCCAACTGTACAGGCTCAGTAACACTTGACGTGGTCTTCGGATCCCCGGACAATTTCCGAAGCGAAGAGTTAATCTTCGATATAGTCCCGTTTCGCAGTGGCTATCACGCCCTGCTCGGACGAACCGCATTTGGAAAGTTCAATGCGGTGCCGCACTACGCATATCTCAAGCTCAAGATGCCAGGCCCTCGAGGAGTAATTACGGTCAACGGAAACACCGAACGCTCCCTCCGTACGGAGGAGCATACGGCGGCTCTGGCAGCGGAGGTGCAAAGTAGCCTTCTCAGGCAATTCTCCAGTCCGGCCATTAAAAAGCCAGACATTGCCAAGCGCGCCTGGAGTAACCCACAACAGGACCGCCTGGCACACTCTGAGCAAGCGTAGCAATGCGGCACCAGCCCCAGCTGTCGCGACATAGCGAAACCAGTACCTCGCGTACATAACTACGCCCTTGAAATACCACGGGCACAGGGGAAGGGGCACAATAGCGGCACGCCCAAAATACGGCTTAAAACGTACTAGGGGCTGCCGGATTCTTTTTTTAATTTTTTCTTACTTTCAGGACTCCATACTTCGGACGACCTATTCGGGAATTCGACTGCCGCACAAACGATGCAAGATCCAGGGAGGCAGACAAGCCATGCCGCATTATGGAACTCCCAGGTGGTCTCTGTTACGAGCGGTATACCTGTTTTAAATATAATTCCGCGGCCTGCCCCTGGTCAGGACATACTGAATAGTCCAATATCTTTTGCTTACCGCACTATTTGTATCGTTCGGCTTTGATAAATAGCCTCTCTATAAACAATGCATAGCTTTTGTCTATTTTCTGCATTACTCTCTTTTATATATGTTCACTAATGACATGTTGCACCCGTACACTGTGGTACGGCAAGTACGCCAGGGGCTTCAGTACCCTTTAATATGGTGTGAGAAGTCCGTACACTTTCACAAGTGCGGCACCCCGAACTTATAGCACTATATGCATCGGCTCCGAATCATGATTTGGGTCAATAGTTGGGTTTGCCCGGCTCCTATGTTTTGGTGCCTTACGTTCCGCTATATCGGATAAGGTAGCACTAGGAGAACCACTGCGATTGTGCCCCGGTTGAGCTGGGTTAAGCACCTCAGTGGAGAAAGCTAAAACTGACTGTCATGATGAGGCGAGAGACCGGTCGCTATTCGAGAGGTTTTTCGAGTCCCTAAAGACTTATGCCGCTTCGAGCGAGGAGCCGGATTTTGTCCGGCCAAGGCGTGGATAGCGCCCCGAACTCGGTCTTCCGAACTAGGGGCTTCACCGAAATTTAAAATTATAAAGTTCTATGACTAAGTGAGAGTGTTCAAGCATTATAGTCCGATTGCCTGGTTCGTTGTGCTGAGCGCCTCCCTCGAAGGACCCAACTATGGGAAAAAGAGCGCTAACGTTTATCCCGAACACCCCAGCACTAGTGGCATGGGGGCAGAAGCCGACGACTGGCCATCTCTCAATTTCTTGATAAACGGCCGCACAGAAAATAATATTTTAAATTCAACAAGCATTGCTTAAAGCGCCTGTGAACAAGTTTTCAGCGCACAGGATAAAAACGAGCAAGTTTATTCAAAAATTACATCCTTGGTACATTCATCTGCCACAAGGCGGGCACCTACAAGAACATCCTTGTAATAGTTCTCGGGCTTGCGATGCTCCTTCCCCGGCGGCGGCCCGTCCCTCACAAGCTTCTCATCGTCCAGCTTACCCCAGTGCACCTTCGCACAGGCAAGGGCCCTACGGGCTCCTTCGATGCAGACGGACCGCTTGATGACCTCGAGCCTTGGACAAGCCTCCACCAGCCGCCGCACCAGCCCGAACTAGCTCCCAGGCAGGGCCTCTCCGGGCCACAGCCAAACTATGAAGCCCTTCATGGCCTGTTCGGCCGCCTTGTGGAGCTCGACCAGCTGTTTCAGCTGGTCGCTCAAGGGCACAGGGTGTCCGGCCTCAGCATACTGAGACCAGAACACCTTCTCCGTAGAGCTGCCCTCTTCAGCTCGGTAGAATGCGGCGGCGTCGGATACGCTGCGGGGAAGATCTGCGAATGCCCCTGGAGAGCTCCAGATTCGGGTAAGTAACAAGTAGTTTACTTTTATATTTCTGCTTTGCGTAAAGAATGCCCTGCCTGCTGCTATCTTTTTCACCTCCTCCAACTCTTGGAGGGCCTTTTGGGCTTCGGCCTTGGCAAACTTGCCAGTCTCAAGGGCCGCCGCGAGCTCGGACGCTTGGGTCTTTGACTCAAGCTCCAAACTCTCATGTTTTTTCATGAGAGCCTGAAGCTCTTGCTGCACCTCGCTGACCTGAGCCCCAAGTTTCTCTCGCTCGGTGCGCTCCGCGGCCGTTTTCTTTTCGGCCTCGGACAGCGCCTGCTTGAGGGTCGCCACCTCAGTCGTGGCCCCTATAATAAGAAGTGCAATCCTGTTATTTTTTGCAATCACGCCTCTCTATAGGCACTTTTTCTGTAGGGTATTTTCTTACCTTCTTTCTCCTCCAGCTGCAGTTGGCAAGGCCGAGCTCTTGCAATCACGCATATTGACTCTTTTTGTTAGACTCCTGCGAAATTTACTAGATCCTCTATTCGGCTTTTCTTTCCGAACGCCAAACAGAGCATCAGGGGCTACTGTCTATGCGGTACTACATATTTTTACTTACCTCGAAGCCTGTTAGAAGGCTAGCGCAAGCTTCAGTCAGTCCGCTCTTGGCGGATTGAACCTTCTGGATCACCATACTCATAATAGTATGGTGCTCCTCGTCGATGGAGGCGCCTTCAAGCACCTCCAACAGATTGTCCGGCGCCTCCGGGTGGACGGAGGCTGCCAGCTCAGAAGGCTTGCTCCTCTTGGAAGGAGTTCGCCTGCCGCGGTCCAGAATTGTTGAAGATTCCGGCATGGGGTCCGGCTCAAAGCTAGACTTGGAGCCCTGGGGGGTCTTGTCCCCTTTACTCCTGGAGTCCAGGAGGTTGCCTTGCGGCTCCTCCAGGACCACCTCCTCCTGCCCCGGAGCTTGTCGCGACGCCACTTCGGCGTCGTCCGCTGTGCGGGGGGAGACAACGGGCGGAACTGAGTTCACGTCCGATGAATCTAGGGAGCTGCTCGACGACTCGTTGAGTTGGGCCCGGGGAGGGCTGCATGATTATATTCGACATTAGGGAAAGCTGTGCAACAAAAGGAATATCATGAGTTACTCTGGTATCCGAACACTTACGATTTCACCGGACGCCTGGCCCTGTCCGGCCACTCCTCTTCGTCCTTGTCGGCGTCGGGGGCTTAGTCCGGCGGAGGGGTTTTCCTCTTCTTGGACCCTTCGGCCGCCCCTACTGGGGCGACCTTCCTCTTCTTTCCTCCCCCCATTGGAGGGGGAGAGGTTTCTTCTTCCTCCTCCTCGTCTCCACGGGAGGAGTGCGTCTCGGACTCGTCAGACGACGAGTCCGACACCACCATATCCCGGGAACTCTTTCGAGTCCCCGTGGCCTTCTTCTTCTTGGCCTTCTTCTCCGGCACCACATAAGGCGCCAGAACCAGCAGCTTCGCTAGTAGAGCTGGGGCTGGGTCTTCGGGCAGCGGAGCCGGACAGTTAATCGATCCGGGCTTCGCCCTCCAAGCTTGTCAAAGGTAAGGGAGTTTAGATCCCACATAGAGTCAAACTATGAAAAAACTTAACATCATGTAAAAGGTGAAAATAGCTTACCTCGCTAGCGTGACGCTGCGAGCTGTATCCGCGGTCCTCGGAAGCGGATGTGGGAGCCTCGGCGCCTTTGGTTAGCACCCTCCAGACGTCTTCATACGTCGTGTCGAAGAGCCTGTTAAGGGTTCGGTGCTGCGCCGGGTCGAACTCCCACAGATTAAAATCCCGTTGTTGACACGGGAGGATCCGGCGGACGAGCATAACCTGGACTACATTGACGAGCTTGATCGGCTTGCTCACCAGGGACTGGATGCATGTCTGCAGTCCGGTCAGCTTATTTTCGTCGCCCCACGACAGGCCCGTCTCTTTCCAGGACATAAGCCGCGTGGGGGGTTCGGATCGGAACTCGGGGGCTGCGATCCATTTCGGATCACGCAGCTCGGTGATGTAAAACCACCACGATTGCCACCCCTTCAGGGTCTCCACGAAGGAGCCCTCGAGCCATAGGACGTTGGTCATCTTGCCCGCCATGGCGCCTCCGCACTCCGCCTGGCTTCCGCGCACCACCTTGGGCTTAACTTGAAGGTCTTGAGCCAGAGGCCGAAATGGGGGCGGATGCGGAGGAAAGCCTCGCACACGACGATAAACGCCGAGATGTTGAGGACGAAGTTCGGGGCCAGATCGTGGAAATCCAGGCCATAGTAAAACATGAGCCCCCGGACAAATGGGTGGAGTGGAAAACCCAGTCCGCGAAGGAAGTGGGGAAGGAATACTACCCTCTCATGGGGCCTTGGGGTGGGGAGAAGCTGCCCCTCCTCGGGAAGCCGGTGCGCGATGTCTTTGGACAAGTATCCGGCCTTCCTTAGCTTTTTGACATGGCCCTGCATGACGGAGGAGACCATCCACTTGCCTCCCGCTCCGGACATTGCTGGAGAAGGTTGAGGTGGGAAGTGCGGGCTTGGGCGCTGGAGCTCGAGTGCACAGGAGATGGATATGCAAAGGAGGAAGAAGGCGTAGGTAAAAAGGTGGATCCTTATCCCCTTATATGGGCGGATGCGGTTGTGCGTCCCCACCTGCCTAGTAAAACTCGCTTGCCTCCCAAGCGCCGCGATAAGTGGCGCGGTTAGGGTTACCCACGTCCGTATTGATGAGAATCCCTTAAAGGGGGTACACGATCTCTGCTTTGACAGGCGTGCCAAGGAAACCGCCTCGCGAAACATGGTGAGGTGGAAAAGTAAAAACGATTCGAGTAAAGGACTTGGCCGTAGTGTGATGACGCACTGCGGAAAACATTGGCAGATTTGATTTGTGTTAATATTATTCTCTCTATGGCAATATGTGGAAATTTATTTTGCAGAGCCGGACACAACTATTGGTGTTTACAATCTTCTATGAAGGACTTGGAGGAGGAACCCGCCTTGCAATGCTGAAGACAATTTGCGCGCCGGACACGTCGTCATTGAAGCCTGGTTCAGGGGCTACTGAGGGAGTCCTGGATTAGGGGGTGTTCGGGTAGCCGGACTATACCTTCAGCCAGACTCCTGGACTATGAAGATACAAGATTGAAGACTTCATCCCGTGTCCGGATGGGACTTTCCTTGGCGTGGAAGGCAAGCTTGGCGATGCGGATATTCAAGAACTCCTACCATTGTAACCGACTTGATGTAACCCTAACCCTATCCGGTGTCTATATAAACCGGAGGGTTGTAGTCCGTAGGCAATCAACTCCATACACAACAATCATACCATAGGCTAGCTTCTAAGGTTTAGCCTCCTTGATCTCGTGGTAGATCTACTCTTGTACTACCCATATCATCAATATTAATCAAGCAGGAGTAGGGTATTACCTCCATCGAGAGGGCCCGAACCTGGGTAAAACAAAGTGTTCCCTGCCTCCTATTACCATCCGGCCTAGACGCATAGTTCGGGACCCCCTACCCGAGATCCGCCGGTTTTGACACCGACAGCGGCACTAGGAGAACTACTGTGAGGGCCGATCCTCAAAGGTAAGGTAGTATATCTCCGCTATTAAAGTACTTTTTGATTACTTACAGCTCGTTGGAGGGCCAGCACCCACCGAGGCAGGACCCTCTGGTGGTGACTTCTTCTCCCGTTTGGAAACCTTGGTTTCCGGATCTTCAGAGGCAGTCCTCTTCCTTCCCCGAAGCGAGAAAAGGTCAGATTCTTCCCCTTGGTTATCCTCCTTCACGGAGACGCTCATTCCCTCAGTTGGAATTGGTAGCGATGGGGGCCCGTTTTCGACCTCATTATTCCCCCCTTTATCTTCCCTCGAGGGCTCTGGGCAAGGTTCTAGCTCAAGCATCTTTTCCAATACTGGATTCTCCAAACCCTCAGGAAGGGGGACCGAACACCGAATCATCTTCGCCTTTGTTAGCCAATCCTGGTCAAAGAGCGATTTTTCAGAATAACATCATGGTAAATGAAAGACGATGTGTTCGGCTAGAGGATTACTTACTTGGTCGGCGGTACGGTTGCTGCTCAGGCCCACGTCCTCGGTAGTATCCGGACACTCTATTTGGGGTCCAAAGAATGATTTGTACATCTCCTCGTGCGTTAGGCCGAGGAAATTCTCAATAGTGCGTGGCCCTTCTGGGTTGAACTCCCACATACGGAGGGGCCGGCGTTTGCATGGCTGGATTTGTCGAACCAGCATGACTTGCACCACCGTAACCAGACTAAAATCTCCTTCGAAGAGATCTTGAATGCGGCTCTGCAGTACAGGCACATCCTTGGCTGGAGCCCAGCTCA
Source organism: Triticum dicoccoides (assembly GCF_002162155.2). NCBI lineage: Eukaryota > Viridiplantae > Streptophyta > Magnoliopsida > Poales > Poaceae > Triticum > Triticum dicoccoides. Next base: position 359,702,584 of record NC_041390.1, on the reverse strand, counting down.
GCCCTCTGGTAATCCATGACATTAGTTGTGGTGGAGGGCCCGAGCGGAAAGCAGGAGCAGCCATCCACTTGGCACTTCTGGGAGCTGTGATGTAAAACCACCCCTGCTGCCATAATCTGGACACCTCTGGAAAGGAACCTTTTGGCCATGGAGCTCCCGCGATTTTACTTATTACTGCGCCTCCGCAGGCTACGTGCTGCCCCTCGACCATCTTGGGCTTCACGTCAAAGGTCTTGAGCCACAGTCTGAAGTGAGGGGTAATGCGGAGGAAGGCCTCACAGACGACAATAAATGCCGAGATGTGGAGAAAGGAGTCCGGGGCTAGATCGTGGAAATCTAGCCCGTAATAGAACATCAAACCCCTAAGAAAGGGATCCAGGGTGAGGCCAGGACCTCGGAGGAAGTGGGAGACGAACACGACGCTCTCGTCGGGTTCGGGAGTAGGGATGACCTGCCCTCGGGTGGGCAACCTATGCGAAATTTCAGCGGTCAGGTATCTGGCCTCCCTCAACTTCTTGATATCCTCTTCCGTAACGGAGGAGGGCATCCACCGGCCTTGAAGGCTAGATCCGGACATGATTGAAGGTCCGAAGCACCTGACCTGGGCTTTGGGTGTTAGAACTCGGGGCGGGGGAAGGATTCGATTGAGCACGGGAGGGAAAAAATTAAAAGCCTTGTCCCTTTATAAAGAGGGTGAATATCAAGCGTCGTCTCCATAGCTGTTTGGGACTTTCCTATAATCTAGGAGTCCTAGACACGGTTGGGTTACCCACGACCGTATTGATGAGAATCCCGTAATTAGGGGAACACGATCTCTGCTTTGACAAGACGTGTCAAGAAACCGCCTCGCGTTATGTGTGGAGCTGGTTAAAGAAAAACGGTTCGAATAATCACCGAGCCATGGCATGATGTCATGTTGCCAAAACGTGTCAGCAGATTAAGATTTGTGGAAATATTATTCTCTCTACGGTGGTATGTGGAACTTATTTTGCAGGGTCGGACACTATCCTTGTATTCAAATTCTTCCGTGGTGTATTCGGAGGAGGAACCCGCCTTGCAATGCCGAAGACAATACTGCGCACCGGACTCAACGTCATTGAAAGCCTGGTTCAGGGGCTACTGAGGGAGTCCTGGATTAGGGGGTCTCCAGACAGCCGGACTATATCCTTTGGCCAGACTGTTAGACTATGAAGATACAAGATCGAAGACTTTGTCTCGTGTTCGGATGGGACTCTACTTGGCGTGGAAGGCAAGATAGGCAGTACGGATATGGATATCTCCTCCTTTGTAACCGACCTTGTGTAACCCTAGCCCCCTCCAGTTTCTATATAAATCAGAGGGTTTTAGTCCGTAGGACACAACAATAACATACAATCATACCATAGGCTAGCTTCGAGGATTTAGCCTCTTCGATCTCGTGGTAGATCAATTCTTGTAATACCCAAATCATCAAGAATAAATCAAGTAGGACGTAGGGTTTTACCTCCATCAAGAGGGCCCGAACCTGGGTAAAGCATCGTGTCCCCTGCCTCCTGTTACCATCCGCCTTAGATGCAGTGTTCGGGACCCCCTACCTGAGATCCGCCGGTTTTGACACCAACAGTGATCTTTATATCGAGTTCAACTGAAATCTCCCAATCTTTCCAGTGGCATGCTTGGTTTGCCAAGTTGATGCCATGATCATTTGTCCCTTCCAGAGTACCCATATGCATTGCACATCATACCTTGCATTCCATGCCATGTCTTGCATCTGGTTTCTTGTGCATTGCACCGTGATTGATTGTTGTTTCGTTGCTCATGTTCTTGCTTTGGGTAGAGCCGGGAGACGAGTTCATGAACGAGGATCCTGTCGAGTATGTTTACGAGGAGAAAGCTTTCGACAACCCTGAGAACTTTGCAGGCAAGATGATCATTACCCCTGATATCACTTTTATCTTTGCTTGCTAGTTTTTCGCTCTATCACTATGCCATGCTACCTACCACTTGTTTATCAAGCCTCCATTATTGCCATGTCAAGCCTCTAACCCACCTTCCTAGCAAACCATTGTTTGGCTATGTTACCGCTTTTGCTCAGCCCCTCTTATAGCGTTGCTAGTTGTAGGTGTAGTGCAGGTTATTCCATTTGGGAACATGGATAATTTTGGGATATCACAATATCTCTTATTTTAGTTAATGCATCTATATATACTTAGTAAAGGGTGGAAGGCTTGGCCTTTTGCTCAGTGTTTTGTTCCACTCTTGCCGGCCTAGTTTCCGTCATACCGGTGTTATATTCCTTGATTTTGCGTTCCTTACGCAGTTGGGGTTACGGGACCCCCTTGATAGTTCGCTTTGAATAAAACTCCTCCAGCAAGGCCCAACCTTGGTTTAACCATTTGCCTAATAACAACTAAAATTTGCCTAGGGAGTAATTAACCTAAGGATTTCTTAATCAACCCCCCCCCCCCCGTGCCAATGCTCCTCTGAGTGTTGGTCCAAAATGGGCAGCCTACGGGGCCACCTTGGGGAAACTCGAGGGTTGGTTTTACTCGTAGCTTGTCCCATCCGGTGTGCCCTGAGAACGAGATTTGTTTAGCTCCTATCGGTATTTGTCGGCACATTCGGGCGGTCTTGCTGGTCTTGTTTTACCATTGTCGAAATGTCTTGTAACCAGGATTCCGAGACTGATCGGGTTATTCTGGGAGAAAGAACATCCTTCATTGATTGTGAGAGCTTGTGATGGGCTAAGTTGGTACACCCCTGTAGGGTATAAACTTTCGAGAGCCGTGCCCGTGGTTATGTGGCAGATGGAATTTGTTAATATACGGTTGTAGAGAACTTGACACTTGACTTAATTAAAATACACCAACTTCGTGTGTAACCGTGATGGTCTCTTTTCGACGGAGTTTGGGAAGTCAACACGGTTGGGTTATGTATGAATGTATGTAGTTCAGGATCACTTCTTGATCACTTATAGCTTACGACCGTTGCGTAGTTTCTCATCTTACTCTTGTAATCGCATGTTAGCCACAATATTTGCTTAGTGCTTGCTGCAACTCCACCTTATAACCACATCCTACCTATGAGCTCAAATAGTCTTGATCTCGCGGGTTTTGAGATTGCTGAGTCCTCGTGACTCACATATACTATCGAAACAGTTGCAGGTGCTGATGATACCAGTGCAGGTGATGGCACCGAGCTCAAGTGGGAGTTCGATGAAGACCTTCGCTGTTACTATGTTTCCTTTCCGGATGATCAGTAGTGGTGCCCAGTTGGGATGATCAGGATTTACTATTTGGGGTTGTCTTCTTTTCATTTGGATCCGTCCGTAGTCGTACTTTGTGTGTACTCTGAATGATGTATGAATATTTTGATCATTGTGTGATGTGGCGATTGTAAGCCAACTATTTACTTCCCTGTTCATTTTAGATGGGATTGTGTGAAGACGAACCTTCTTCCGACCATACCAAAATGCGGTTATGCCTCTAAGTCGTGCCCCGACACGTGGGAGATATAGCCGCATCATGGGTGTTACACCCCCCACCCTGCCGCTGTCGCCTCAAAGTTGGGAAACGGACATCATACATATTGAACCAGGCTTGGAGTCAGGTACAGTGTTTTGTTTGTAATGTAGTTGGTGGCAAATTGAAGTTGTGCATTTGGGATTTAAACACATCATACACCATCGTACCCATACATATTTGCGGGCCGCATGTATTGTATACGGGGTCTTCTAATCGACCATGTCTCCCTTGTGCGGTTTTTTGGAGGACACACATATCCGTGGGCTCCCCGAGTGTATATATATCATCCCTTTCACCGATAATGAGGGGTATGTGTTGTCCATGAATGGATTCCTCCTAGTTCGTGTTAGGGCCGGTCACCATCAACTATCGCTCAACCAAAGCTCGAGCTCATGCGTTGTCAGGATTCCCTCCCAGATGCTCGGATTGCTGGGTTCAACCTACTTCAAACCATGCGTATCTCGTCCTTGACTACCTTACCTTCATGGTTGTTGTCTGTCTCGATAGGTAGGCACCACATGTAAATTGTACATTATTCTATATTGAAAACACACATCACCCCTTCCCAACATACATCATTTTGGCCGCATGCAAGAAGTGCTGGTTTTGTGGTCCCTCTCGTGCTATTTTTATGATGGTTCAATCTATTGGCCCAAGCTGTTTATCGACAACAACAACTGTCTTTTGACCAAATGATAGATTCATTGGTCCATCCTATGGTAGGTCATGGCGACATGCATGTATGATCAAATTATTGATCATTACGTGCATCCGCCCCACTGACACGAAGTGGGAGGTAGTGGGCCAAGCATCCTAGCTAGGTACGACATTATGTCATTATACATATATCCTAGCTAGGTGGTTGTTAGGGTGCTTTCAGGTTTGTGTGGCAGGTGCCACCAAAGTTATGCATTCTGTATTTACAGTTTTAAACATCCCCAATATTCGTACATATATTTGGCCACTTCCAAGTGGTTCTTGACTTTTGGCCCCTCTCATCGATCTTCAACGACGCTCCCAACCATTTCACTCATATATATTTGGGCCACATGCTGGTGTGGCTGTCTTTTGACCCTCTCTAACGTTATTTTTTGCTGCAAAGACTCTGATGATGCTCAACGGACACGGGGTATAATATCTTAACCGTGTGCGATACAAGTGCAATGTGAATCACCACGCCTGCGCACGCATGAGCAAATTAAGGTGGAGGTACTGGCTCAAATGTGTGCGATGCAAGTCCGCTGAAATCACCACGACCGCGCAAGCGCGAGCAAATTAAGGTGGAGGTACTGGCTCAACCATGTGTGATGCAAGTGCGCTGAAATCACCACGACCGCGCAAGCGCGGGCAAAGGGTTGAGGTACTGGCTTAACCGCATGCGATGAAAGTGTGCTGTAAAACCACCACCTGTGCAAGCTAAAGGCGGGTAAGTTTATTTGGAATTAGGACAAACCGTGTGTGATAGACCAACTAGCTAGAAATATGAAAAACAAACTACCCACCTTGAGCGTTGCAAAAATCGGCTGATCCGCGCCACTTTTCCTTATTATCATACACGCATATTGTAATTGGACCATGAGAGATCTTGGGCACTCCCGCGCCGCATCTATTCCTTTACCCAAATGTTAGTAGCTGCCGTACTTCAACCGTTGCCAACACTCCTCCAGCACCGACCCTTTGGTAAAATTGCAGTAGCTGTGGCATTTGAACCGTCGCCCTCCCTCGTCCACCACCATCTCCACCCAAC
>NC_041390.1:359601106-359697098 GCF_002162155.2 Triticum dicoccoides | reverse complement strand
AGAGGCCGCCGCCGGCGCCACCGCCAACCCCTGCTGGTCTGCCCGTTCCTCCTAGCTTAGATAATAAAGTTCAGGTTACCCAGCGATTCCCATACTGTCGCCCCACTCCCCTGAGTTTTTAGATGAGGCCTGCGGTGTCCCTTCCCGCCAGATCCACATCCCCTGCTCCAGAATGTCGCAGCCTAAGCTCGACCACGTATCCCGGGGAGCCCGACGAGCGTTCGGCCAAGAAGAGGTTTATCATAGCCTCTCCGGTGAACATTGGCGAGGTGGCCGCCATTCGCCCTGACCTTTCTATCCCAGAGCAACATGTTGCCACGGAAGCCGGTGAAGATGTTGACTATGTTGCAATGCCGAAGGCTTCATGTCAGCGGGCTAGAGTATTATAGTATCTCGGGAAAGCTGGCTATGACATCAAGCTCGTCACACCAACGGCTTCGTGCGAGCCATGTCACAAGTGGTCCATTCCCAACCACTCTTGTTCACCCACCGTCGCTCTCTCCGATGGCCTTTCTACTGATCTCCTCCGCCAAGCGGTCAAGGATTTGTGAGCTTTATATGCCATCGAGCCCATTTTGTCCTTTCTGGAGGACATGTTCTATGGCGGCTGCTTGGGATCCTCAATTGCCAAGTCATATCTCATCGACCATGACCACGACCACGAGGAGGGCACCCACAAAGGTTCTTCCAAGGTGAAACAGCCCATCTGTGACATCAGAGGGCGCACCATGGGTCTATGCTCTTCCAACGGGAAGGATCCCATCCATGAAATGTGAGACAACATTCTATCAGCAAATCTTACCTTTTCTAGCTTGCCAACCCATACCCTTCGTTGTAGTAGCATTTGTCGTGCGATGCTTTAACTGTGCCGTGTTTAATTATTTCAGTTATGCAAAAATGTATTGTGCCGTGCGGAGACTTGATCTTCGATGGATTCGAGCCCATGTCGGACGCGCCGCACAGTCGCGACGAGCAAGACGTAACTCTACTGTCGGATAGTGTTCGGGAGATTGCATCCGCTGCTACTCCGGCCGTTAATCCGGAGAAAATCGCGCCATCCGATAGCGGAGGGATAGACCCCGCCATGGAGGCCGCACTCTCAGCGGCGATAGAGCCAGATACTGACTTCACCCCATTCGAGAGCCGCATCGTCGAACCACTAGATTTATCCCCAGCCCTGGACTCCGAGCCGCTCACATCAGTGCCCGTCAAATCCGAATGGGCGCCGATCATGGAGTTCACCTCCGCGGATATCTTTTAGCACTCACCTTTCGGAGATGTGCTAAATTAATTAAAGTCTCTCTCCCTGTTAGGAGAACCTTGGCCGAATTATGTCCGGCTAGAATGGGATGCGGACGACGAAGAAATTCGCTGCCCACCCACCACCCACTTAGTAGCCACTGTCGGCGACTTAACCAACATGCTCGACTTCGACCCCAAAGACATCAATCGTATGGACGAAGATGCAGGAGACGAACGGGAACCACCGCCCATATGGCGCTGGACCGCTACTTCATCACATGACTTATACATGGTGGATGCACCCAGAGAGGGCAATTGCGAAGAGAAAGCAGAGGATGCACCCTCCAAGCAACCCAAGCGTCGACGTCAGCGGCGCCGCTCTAAGTCCCGCGATAGCAAAAATAGCGATAACAGCACAAGAGGAAATAATAGTCCATGCGACTCCGGAAGAAACGACAACTGCACCACCCCGGTGGCAGAACACGATCAAGGTGCAAACTGCAAACATAGTGCGGATCCGATGTCCGAACAAGATGACGCCAAATATAAGCCTCATCAATCCCCGTCTAAGGAAGAAAACAGTCCGGACGAAGATGCACACATCATCCCGGAAACACACTTGGAGCAAGAGAACCTCCGCAGAAGGCTTATTGCCACAGTGAGGAGCCTAAAGAAACAGAAGCAAAGGCTCAAGGTCGCACAAGATACGCTCAACAGCAAGTGGAACAAAGTAACAAAGTATGGTGGAAGTTACCATAAAAATAGCTATCCAAAGCGCAAGCTATTACCAGAATGGGACGATGAGGCCTTAGAGCCCATACAGCCGAAAAGTGATACGGCCAACCGGCCGGATCCACCACCCTGTGAGCGCGATAGAGCAGCTAACAAAGTCGCGCATAAGTCAACACACGATCTACGTGAGAACTTGCGTCAAAAATCCGGCGCGACCAAATCTATCTATGGATCTAGGAAGCGCGCTACGGTACACAACCAACACCAAATACTACAACCGTCCGAACACCATGGCGCATCCCAATACAGGGGTGCCGCACACCCCCTGATGAGGTGCTGGATCATGAATTCCCAGAGGGATTCAAACCAGTGAACCTAGAGGCGTACGACGGAACCACATATCCTGGAGTCTGGATAGAGGACTTCATCCTCCATATTCATATGGCTCGTGGAGACGATCTCCATGCCATTAAATACTTGCCCCTCAAGCTTAAAGGGCCAGCTCGGCACTGGTTGAAAAGCCTCCCCAAAAACTCAATTGGAAGTTGGGAGGAGCTCGAGGACACTTTTCAGGCCAATTTTCAAGGGACTTATGTCCGACCTCCGGATGCAGACAATTTAAGTCATAAAATCCAACAGTCCGGAGAGTCCGCCTGAAAGCTTTGGAACAGATTCCTCACCAAGAAGAACCAAATTGTCGACTGTCCGGACGGTGAAGCCTTAGCAGCTTTTAAACACAGCATCCGAGACGAATGGCTCACCAGACACCTTGGTCAAGAAAAACCAAGAACAATGGCAGACCTAACAAGCCTCATGACCAGCTTTGGCATGGGCGAGGACAGCTGGTTGACCCGTAGCAGCACTAGCGACCCAAGCACATCCGAAGTCACGGATGGCAATGGTAAACCATGACGCAACAAAAACAAGCGTCGCTATAAATAAGGTAGCCCAAATAACACGGCGGTAAACGCCGGATTCAGGGGCTCCCGACCAGGTCAGCGGAAAAAGCCTTTTAAAGGCAGCAGAGAAGGACAATCTGGCCTAAGCAAAATTCTTGACAAACTCTGTCAGATTCACGGCACCCCAGACAAACCTGCAAATCATACCCACCGAGAATGCTGGGTCTTCAAGCAGGCCGGTAAGCTAAATGCCGAAAACAAAGGGGAAGAGACATCAAGCAAAGATGAGGATGAACCTCGCCAGCAAAACGCCGGAGGACAGAAAAAGTTCCCACCAGAGGTTAAAACGGTAAACGTGATCCATGTGACAAAGAGGAGAAGCAATCATGCACTCCGATGCACACGCGCCATAGAGCCTATCACCCCTAGGTTCAACCCCTGGTTGGCCTGCCCGATCACTTTTGATTGTAGGGATCACGATACAAATATCCGGCACGAAGGACTGATAGCCTTGGTGTTACACCCAATAATAAATGGGTACCATTTCACAAGAGTCCTCATGGACGGCGGCAGTGATCTAAATCTGATATATCAAGACACACTCCGCAAAATGGGGATAGACCCAACACAAATAAGCCAGAGTAATACTACCTTCAAGGGAGTAATACCAAGCCAAGAGGTCCGCTGTACGGGCTCTCTACCACTAGAGGTGGTATTCGGTTCTCCCGATAACTACCGAAGCGAAACATTAACTTTTCACATCGCTCCATTCCGAAGTGATTATCAAGCGCTACTGGGAAGGGTGGCTTTTGCTCGTTTGAACGCAATACTGCATTATGCTTTTCTCAAGCTCAAGATGCCCGGTCCACGTGGCATCATCACAGTTAGCGGAAATACCGAACGTTTTTTATGTACTAAAGAGGACGTGGCGGCTCTAACAGCCGCAAACTAGATGGCCTCACCAACCAGAAAAAATGGCAGGTCATCAAGACCACGGACACGGTTAGACGAATCTAGCGTTCCATCATATATACATGAGATTGGTTTTCAAACCGTCAAAAAACGATACCAGGGGCTTCCCGCATGTAATCAGGGCCAGCCCGGCTCAACTTGGCTTCTCTTGAATTTTGATAGTTCATTGACAATAACCAATTCTTCTTTTTGGCATGGCAACTTTCACCTAAGTCCTTTCCTTTTGCAGATGACAAACGTGCTGCACCCGTCCAAGACACGGCACAACGGAGACATAGGCGCAGACGTGCAGCAGGGACCCTCCTAAAGGTTTCTTTTTAGATTAAGACCCTGCGTAAACCTTTTTTACTGACTCTTGTTGCTCACATCCTCCGGATACTCCACACAACCAAGAAGGATGCTGGCGTTATTGGCATGTTGCCACGCCAAAATTTTGCACGTAGCTGGACACTTGGGGTTTCTTATTAAGGGCATTGTTTAGCCTGGTATATGTTATAAAGACCGAACACCTTAGGGAGTGTTCGGCGTCACGAGTTTGGCCCTATATGCATTAGCTCCGAATCATGTCTTTGGTCAAATGTTGGGTTTGCCTGGCTCCCACGTTTTGGTACCTTACGTTCCGTTATATCGGCTAAGGTAGCACTAGGAGAACTGCTGCGATTGTGCCCTAGTTCATCCGGGTGAGCACCTCAGTAGAGAAAGCTGAAAACTGACTGCCATGATATAGCGAGAGACTGGTCCACCACTCGATGACTCATCGGAATCTTCGGGATTCCTCCGCATTAACGAAGGGCCGTTTCCTGGTCATGTACATACGCGACCCATATTCGGACGAGCGCAGAAGTTCCAGGGGCTATATAGTAGCCCCACTGTCAAACTCCTATGGCTAAGTGAAAGGGTTAAAGCAATATAGTCCGATTGCCTCGTTCGCTGCGCTATCACCTCCTTAATGGACCAAGACATTGGATCAAATGTGGATATGCGTGGGGGTGGAAGCCGACGACTGCAAACTTTCAGGTTATACACATATATACATAAAAGGCTGCACAGGAGGCATCATAGTACTTTCGGGCAAAAGTATAAATACAACCTTGATAATTCAATAAAACATTGTTTTTACAATGGGAATACATGTCACTTGAACATAACATTCTTCGAGCACTGAGCCTCTATCGAACGAGCGCCTTTAAGAACTTCTTCAAAGTAGTGCTCGGCAGCCACTCGGCCTATAGCCGAACCCTATGTCGCAACAGTGGTGGCCTCCATCTCCGCCCAGTATGTCTTGACATGGGCAAAGGCCATCCGAACACATTCTATGCATGCCTATCTCTTTACAGCATCGATGCGTGGCACAACACCAAGGAATTGTTGCACTAAGCTAAAGTAACTATTCGGCCCTGGCCCTCCCGGCCACAAGTGATCCACAACGGACCTCATGGCAAGTCCGGACAACCTATGGAGCTTGGCCCACTCGGCCAATCGCTCATTCAACAGCAGCGGACGGACTGGAGCATGAAGCTGTGACCAAAACAGCTTTTCCACTTCAGGACCTTTCTGATCCTTGAAGTACTCGGCTGCATCAGCAGCACTTGCAGCCAAATCCATGTACGCGTCCGCAGAACTCCATAACCGGTCCAGAGGAGCATACTTCGGATCTCCGAACTTAGTCCGCAACAAGAAGGGCTTCCCAGACATGATATCTGCAGCTTGATTCAGCTCCTCCTTCGTCGCTCTAATTTTGGAGCGGGCTTCCTTGGTAGCCACCCGGGCCTTCTCCAGGTCCGTCGCCTTCGCCCAGTTTTCTTCATCAAGAAGCTAGTAATGGTCAGCGGCATCTTTTAACTCTACAACCATCTTGGCTATTTTTCCCTTGCTCTCGCAATGTGCGGCATGTTCATCCCTTAACTCTTCAGCCGCCTTTAAAGCGGCCGCATTGCTACTCCTTGCTTGCTCCTTGGCTCGGGCAAGCTCCACCCGAAGGGTCTCCATGGTGGCAGCTCCATCTGCAGTCACAACATATTAAAGATACTGGCATCATGTTACACTTATTATGTGACGATCACCAGAAAAAACACTCATCCTGTGCCTCGTCAAGCCGCTTGTTGACAAGCACGAGGTTGGCATCTGCCGCATCAAGTTGCCGCTTTAGCTCGACAAACCCATCTGTCCGGCTAGACACCAGAGCTTTAGCCACCTGCACATAAAGGCGGTCTAGTTATTACCTTGGACTATGATCCTCTATTTGCCGCCGTTTTCGACGACAACTAGAGTCTCAGGGGCTACCATCTACATAGGGCATATCTAACATATGCGGTACTGTTAAAAACATATATTATTTCATGTACCTCGAAGCCTTTCAGCAGACTCATAAAGGCTTCATGCAAACCGCTTTCAGTGGATGAAATCCTTTCAGTTACCATACCCATTAGCATACGATGCGCTTCCGAGAGGGCAGCTTGCCCCAGAAGATCCTTCAGCGCGTCCGACCGCACATTTATAGAGCCTTGTTGTCGCTCTCCTTAGGAGCCGGATACTAGGGATTCCAGGCAGCCAAAGGGTTATCCTTTGGCCCTAGTGGATCCAGAGATACCCTTCGCAACGACACTTCAAGTTCACCCGCTTCGTGAGCCGGGGTGTCCGGGGGAGGTGTTTCGCTATCCATCATCTCCGGAAGAAGATCCCTCGAAGATGAACTCTGTCGAGAAGGGCTGCGATCCGGACTACAATTTATAAGCATCGGTTATTGTCTTCGGAAGTAAGGTAGGATGTTTTCACTAGTAAGTACTTTTCGATTACTTACAGCTCGGTAGAGGGCTGATCCCCGCGCGGACATTGTGCGGCAAGAATACCCTCTGAGGTAGGACCCTCTGATAAATATTTCTTCTCCCGTTTGGAAACCTTGGTTTCTGGATCTTCAGAGGTAGTCCTCTTCCTTCCCCGGGGAGAGAGAATGTCAGATTCTTCCCTTTGATCATCCTCCCTCGTGGAGGTGCTCATTCCCCCGGCTGGAATAAGTAGCGAGTGAGGCCTGCTTTCGCCCTCTTTATTCCCCCCATCATCTTCCTTTGAGGACACTGGATAAGGCGCCGGCTCAAGCATCTTGTCCAGTACCAGATTGTCCAAGCCCTCAGGAAGGCGGCCGGACACATAATCATCATCGCCTTTGTTATCCAGTCCTGGTCAAAAGGCGGCTCTTTAGAATGATGCCATGATAAATAAAAGGACAGCAGGTTCGGCATGGGATTACTTACTTGGGCAGCGGGGCGGTTGCAGCTCAGGCCCAAGCCCTCGATGGTGTCCGGACACTCTATTTGGGGTCCGAAGAATGATTTGTACATCTCTTCGTGCGTCATGCCGAGGATATGTTGAATAGCACGCGGTTCTTCCTGGTTGAATTTCCACATGCGGAGGGGCCGGCGTTTGCAAAGCTAGACTCGACGAACTAGCATAACTTGCATTACCATAACCAGACTGAAATCTCTCTCAAAGAGATCTCAGATACAGCTTTGCATTATTGGCACGTCCTTGGCTGGACCCTAGCTCAGCCCCCTGCTGATCCATGACACCAGTTGCGATGGGGGGCCTGAAAAAAAGGCGGGGGCAGCTACCCACTTGGCACTTTGGGGAGCTGTGATGTAAAACCAGTCCCACTGCCACAATCCGGACACCTCTGGGAAGGAACCCACTAGCCATGGAGCATCAGCGATTTTGCTTATTAAAGCACCTCCGCACACTACATGCTGCCCCTCGATCATCTTCGGCTTCACATCGAAGGTCTTGGGCCACAAGCCGAAGTGAGGGGTAATGCGGAGGAAGGCCTCACATACGACAATTAATGACGAGATGTGAAGAAGGCAATCCGGGGCCAGATCGTGAAAATCTAGCCCGTAATAGAACATAAGACCCCTAACAAAGGGATCCAGAGCGAAGCCTAGTCCTCGGAGGAAGTGGGAGATGAACACAACGCTCTTGTTAGGTTCAGGAGTAGGGACGACCTTCCCTCGGGTGGGCAGCCTATGCAAAATTTCGGCGGTCAGATATCTGGCCTCTCTCAACTTCTTGATGTCCTCCTCTATGACGGAGGAAGGCATCCACCGACCTTGAAGGTTGGATCTGGACATAGTTGAAGGTCGAAGCACCTGACCTGAGCTTCTGCGGTTTAGCCTCTACGATCTCGTGGTAGATCAACTCTTGTAATACTCATATCATCAAGAACAATCAAGCAGGACGTAGGGTATTACCTCCATTAAGAGGGCCCGAACCTGTGTAAACATTGTGTCCCCTGCCTCCTATTACCATCCGCCTTAGACACACAGTTCGGGACCCCCTACCAGAGATCCGCCGGTTTTGACACCGACCGTTGGTCTTGTCGGTGTTCTGGGAACGGGGGTCCCCATACTTGCCTCCCTGTGGCCCACAACATGGCTCCACTAGCGGCCCCGTACGGCGCATCTTCACTAGCAAACATTCAAGACCCTCGCGAGGCAGACAACACAAGCCCTCCTCAGCGATGGCCTCACCAGGCCGGCTCGCGAGGGGCGAAGAGATCAAGGAAACGGACACCTCGCGAGGTTCCTGTGACGCAAGCCATGATGACTGAAACTAGGCGGGCGCCTGCACGCGCAGTGTCCTCATTTCCTCTTTGGTGCTAAAGGGGCAAGCACAGGCGAGGAGTCTTGAGGCATCAGGCAAAGGTTTCCATATTGGTGCAACAAGATCAAGACCAGCATGACGGCAAGACGGAGGTCATCGTGGAGCCCAAGACAGCGTCACCACCAGAGCGTTTGGCAGGCAAAGACCACTTTTGTTAGGATAGCTTGTACTAGTTGTCTGCCTTCGAATTTGGCCGTTGTGGGATCCCTTCCCGCTCCATATTTTGGAAGAGGACCAGGGCCTCTATAAATAGTACTAGCCACCACCATATGTGGGAGAGGACCAGACCATCCCGAACCACACAAGCACACCATCACAAGAACACCTCTCCTCGCGAGGCTGTTGTTCCCTTGTAACTGTTCATACTTAGCCCAAGAGGCAATCCACCATACCACACTAGAGTAGGGTATTACACCACAATGGTGGCCTAAACTAGTATAAATCTTGTGTCTCGTGTTCCTTGGGTTCGTCGAGCTAGGCCGTGAGATCGTAGAGCGCGTGAGCCAGAGAGGGGGAGAGATATTTGTGCGCACCCAAGTGTTCGAACCTCAAGGGTTTTACCGGAACCTGAAATCCGATAGGTCTCTCTAAAAATTCGCAACCTCAAAGTTACAAGATGTTGGTTGATGGCGGGGCCGGGTTGAATCTGATTTCTCCAAAGGTTATCAGCAAGCTTCAGATAGCAGAGGTAGAACTAAAGGTCATGGGCATGTTTCAAGGAGTCAATCCCGGCAGGAGTCATCCTAAGGGAAAGATCACGTTGCCAGTGACATTTTGGGGAGAATGGAACCACCGAACTGAGAAGATTGTGTTTGATGTGGTCGACCTCCCCCTGCCGTACAACGGGATCCTTGGATGCCCAGCTCTCACAAAATTCATGGCGGCATCCCACTATGCCCACAACACCTTGAAGATGCCAGGGTCGGTAGGAGTGATTTCCATTCCGTCAGATGAGAAAGACGCAATCATTTGCATGGATAAGATGTATCGGGACGCAGTCGCGGCAGAGGCCAGGGCAGCGGTAGTCCCCGCCAAGGAAAACAAAGGAAAGAAGAAGGATAGCAGGGACACCAGCATGGAATCTAGGAAGCGTACCTCTTTGGAGTTTGCTACGCAAGTTGATGACTTGCCAGAGAGTTCCAATAGTAAGAGATCCATGGTGGCTGCACCACATGTGAAGAGGGTCCCAACAGGGCTGGCTGGCCTTGATGGTACCTTCACTATCAGCGCCACCCTTGATGTCGGAAAGCGCACTCGTTGCCTTCTTGTGGGGTAATATCAATGTGTTTGCCTGGCAACCATCTGATATCCCCGATGTTCCCAGGGTGGTAATCGAGCACTACCTTGCTGTCTGCCCACATGCCCGACCTATCAAGCTGAAGTTTCAAAAGCAGGCCTTGGAGAGGCAGCAGTTCATTGCAGAAGAGATTAAAAAGTTTCAAGCAGCTAGTCTGGTTAGAGGAGTACTGCATCCGAGATGGTTAGCAAACCCAGTGGTCGTACGCAAGGCTAACAGGAAGTGGAGGTGACGGTGTCCTGGACTAGGGGGTACTCACCACGTCATCTCCTGATCTGATAGATTGGGCCGAGGACCCCCATGGCCGTATACTCATGGGCCAGTTCGGACAGCTGTCGCATACATGGAAGATTCCACAAGACTTGGTGATCAAGACAAGGACTCCTCCCCACCAGCGTATTCGGCTAGGACTCTTGTTATCCTAGGCCTCTAATGCATTATATAAACCAAGGCCAGTTAGTCGATAGATCATATATAACAATCATAATCATAGGCTAGCTTCTAGGGTTTAGCCTCTATGATCTCGTGGTAGATCAACTCTTGTGATACTCATATCATCAAGATCAATCAAGCATGACGTAGGGTATTACCTTCATCAAGAGGGCTCGAACCTGGGTAAACATCGTGTCCCCCGCCTTCTATCACCATCGATCCTAGACGCATAGTTCGAGACCCCCTACCTGAGTTCCGCCGGTTTTGACACTGACATTGGTGCTTTCATTGCGAGTTCCGCTGTGTGATCGGCAAAAGGATCGATGGTTCATCCGCAGATTGACTACGATGTCGACATCTTCGTCACCGGCTCGACTGGTCACCTTGGCTTGACCGAGGACTGTGCCCTACCTTCGATCATCATGTTCGGATGAGGGCCTTCATCAACACCAACTCCGATCTCTATCTAGATCATGGAGGAAGCATCCATGGAGCTCGGGGGCTCAACATCAACATTGCCCTCGGGCGACCGTGCTTTTTTTCTGGACAGCGAATGCGTATCCACCACCACCGCCTCCTCGAGTGTCATTTTAACGATCGCTTCGGTGGAATTGTGCGGAATCGAGTCTACAACAACCCTGGAAAGTTTCGTTGAGTTCTGATGGAGGAATCTCTGACAATCTACGATATATCGGAGCCCTGTCAAATCTGGACGAGAACCTGGATGAGTTTAGGGCGTGCTGTCCAGATCCCAGCTCAGAGGTCCGTTGGAATATTCAAACGTTCATCTATTACGGAATTCCCATGTCTACCACCCCTCCAAATTTCAGCTTGATCCGACGGTTCAAACTCCGGGAACCTTCCGATAAGTGGACCAATTTTCGGATCTGTTTTCTGCGCGAATATGGATCCGACCTGAATTCATGTTTCTTTATGAACGTGATATTGGACAACATTTTTAGAGGAGTTATCTTCTAGGGTATTGTGCGTCATTTTTAAACACGTGCCTGTAAAATTTTAAGCCTCCCCTGAGGTCATCTTCATCATCATGCTGGTGTCAAACCAGTCCGGCAATATTGCTCCAAGGCTGCCGACCTGCGCTAGAGACGTCGTCACTTTGTTGAGTCGAGCTCATCTTCTTTGGATCATCATCTCAGCAAGCCGAACAAGAGTTCAGCATCGCGAAGGATAAATCATCACCAACATCGCTGCCCCATGGATTACATGGAGCAGGGCCGCACTGTTGCTTCTTCAAGCCGATGTCCATCACACCGACCTACTTCGACTCATCGGCTGACATCGAGGCTTCGGCATCTCGGCTGGACCAGGGGCTTCGCAATCTCTTCATCAACCTACTCCGGAGACTTCGGCGTCACTAGTCGACCAGCTCCGTCACGTTAGCTGGACCGAGGCTTTGGCTCGGTGAGCCAACTTTGCCAGCATCGCCAAGACATCGCTTTATCGCCCATCGGGTAATGGGTGTGCGGATCGAGTCCCAATTTTGGGAATCACCTTTCTTCGGATTGCTACAACAAATAAACCAGGTGCTATTAATTCTAGTATTTTTTGCTTGTTTGGGTTCATTTTTCCCAAGGAATTATTACTCTGGTTTGTCCATCATACGTACACAGGTCTATCAAATGGGGTCCACATTAACGATGGTCGCATGGTGGCTCGGTCAGTTTCCGTACATAGTCTGGCGAACGCCACATCCGGAATTGGGACCGACCTATGAATTCAGGCTTTGCCACGCCTTTACCGCATCATGCCGACGCCCTGCATCGACATTGACTTCGTCGCCATGCCATATTTCTTTTATTACTCACTTTGCATAAATTATTTATTATGCAACTATTTTTTTAATTAGTATTATTACTATTATCTCCGGTTTGCACTATATTTTGTGCATAGGAAAATGATCCGGGTTGGGCAGTATCGTCAACTCGGCATACTGACATACCACGTCACCTCGACTGGACGGGAGGCTTCGTCAACACTTCATTACCCCATGCCGAGGACTTCGGCATCACTCTGCCGCCCTGCATTGATCGTGCTATGTCACCACTTCAGAGTGTCGAGCTCTTTGCTGCGCCACCTCGGGACCGGCTTGGGGGATGGAACGTTGTCCCGCATCAAGCTCGGACCACGTCATCAGTACCAAACACATTAACCAGCTAAGTTGCCTTCATGCTCAAAGTTTTAAATTTTTAACTTGTGTTCGGTTCGACGAAGCATTATACTTTTTTAGAAGAAAGTTGCTTGTAAAAAATTTCCTTGTCAAAACTTTGTTTGAGACACACAAATTCAAGTACCCCATTTACTTGGGGGCTTCCTTTATCAAGCCTTTCCTCTTGCAAATGATTACACTTGTACGACTTTGTTCCTTGTTCGTGTATTACGCCACAATATGCACCATGTTGACTTAAGCGATTTGCAAGCTAGGTTGCCTTGCTCATGCGTTCACCCCTACGTTCCCGATTGTTCGCCTAGGGAGTAAAGGGAGCACCTCTGCGATGGTCACGATCGGGTCATCCAAGCCGGACCTCAGACTGGGTGAAGCCGAAAGCTAGCGCTCTTATTGCTTTCAATTATGGTCGGCACACAACGGAACTCATGAGTACAAAAAATCTATTGCACAAGTCTCATAGTAGCAATGAGCAACCGAAGAAAGGTATCGGTGGGGGTACTATTTTCTTCGAAGATGCTTCTTACACTTCGTCAGTAATATAGCATAAGTTCCCTAAGCGCGCTTTGTCTGTTACAGCCTTATGGCCTGATTGCCTGGTTACCGGAAACACCGTCAATATTCTCAACAGGTGGAGTACATAACACTCTTCGGCCCTTGACCGAAGAGGGAGAAGCCAACGGTCGGTTAAGACGCGCTTAAAGTTCGGATGAACACAAATATGATATAAGTACTTCGGTACATAAGATCATTATACATAAAATTCTTTTACCCAAGTCACTTGGGGGCTCTTAAATTTATATGAGCCATTTTATAATAAGTGTTCTTCTTCTTAGTCATTGCAAAGTTTATTATTATTATTATTCTTATTTATCACTCCTTTTTTCGACATGAGTGTGTGGTCACTAGCTGGGGAGCCTAATTTCTCTCTCAAAGCCGCTAGAGTTTAGTTTGCTAAACTGGCCTAATGAGAAGTACTCCGCCTTCGGGATAGGAGGTTGAAGCCGTTGGCTTACCCGCTTGAAGTCTTGAGATAGGATGTGTCATGTTAAAGCACGATAGAAGCACTTTTTTTTCTAAAGTCCAATTTTCAGATTGGCACCGAACACTTGATCTTATTCGGACGTCAGGTTTTCACTGAAGTTTTTTTGGTTTTCCAAGCCTATGGCACTTTTAAACTATTTGTGTGTTTCCAGCATTAGTCCCGCTGTGCAATGCCGTACACCTTTAGAGATTCGGCAAAAACCTTCTTGGACACTACTATATATGCATCGGTTTTGAATTGTGTCTTCGGTCAATAGTTGGGTTGCCCGGCTCCTGTGCTTGCCTCCTATGTTCCACTTTGTTCGGCTAGGTGTGCAAAGGGAGAACCACTGCGATTGTGCTTCCAACTCGCATGGTTAAGCACCTCAGTGGAGAAAGCCGAAAACTGACTGTCACAATAGGCGTAAACTGGTCAGTGATCCGATGACTATGTTAAATGACGGGCCTTTCATAACATTGGCCGAAGTGTTTACGGCTTGACCACAGATGTCGCCGAACACTAACCAGGGGCTCATAGCTAGCTTCCCAGCTTAAAGCTCCTATGACTAAGCGAAAGTTATAAACCCCGCAAATCTGATTGCCTCGTTTCCGCTGACATAACCACCTTCGGGCACCGAGACATCGGCTAAGGGTTGTTTTGTTATTGCGGAAACACCCTGCGTAGTATCTACCAAGGGGTAGAGGCCGACGATGGGCCACTTTCAACTGATAAACGATTGCAATGGAATCAAAATAATGATATAAAGTACTTGGATACATAGAATCATTACACATAATCTCTGATTTTACTCTGGATATCGATCCTTAATTCGACCACCCCTGCCCACATTAAGGCTCGGGGGCTATTGGGCTTTGTGCTCATTATTTACAAATATTAAAGGGGCACATCGATCCCCTGATCTGGTTTTGCCACCTGACCAGTGTCTCGGGGGCTACTGCATTGCCTATTCAATGCAGAAAATTGAAAGGGCTCAGTGTTCGGCTTGATTCAACTATGGGAAAGCGCGACTTCGGACAACAATAAGTACCATCTGGACCTATCTAGCATCAAGCTAATATAACATGATGGCTTCTCATGACCCTCTCTCAGGGGCCCGTTCGCCGATCACTATTATCTCTAATATATTACACCACTTTTTTTATTCCTATGTATGCTGCTGAGCTAGGAGTTGATCCTTAGGCCGATTTCGCGCATCGACCTGAGTCTCAGGGGCTACTGGGAACATCGGTTTTATGCTTGCCTTCAGGTACATCTCGGGTTTTAGACTGATACACACCTTGAGGGCTAGTGGATATACATCGGCAGAGAATAAACTGCACCAGTTAAAAATATTCATAAAAAATCAGCTCGCGGTCGGGGTGGTGCACCACCTTGGAAGCAGTCCGGCATAAAGCTCGGGCGCTACCGGCTAGCTCCATAGAGGGCATTTCCGGCATTAAGCTCGACTAAACTCCTTCAACTTTTTTGGACCAAGATGATCTATGACATCTTGGATATAGTCCAGCGTTGGAGCTCGGATACATTTCGGCGTTGGATCTTGGAAGCAGTCTAGCATTGGTGCTCGGCTGCAAAAGATACCTTGAATGCAGTCCGGCGTTAGAGCTCGGACACAGGAGGACACTGCCTCCCAGGAACAACTTCAAACCCGAGGTGTGGCATAAAAATAACAAGGCATTGATAAAGGACGGAAACTTAAAGGGACTCCCCGGATACCCGACGTGTAAACTCGTCGAATGCATTTCGGCGATCCTCAAGATCGAAGATGAGAAGATGTCACACCCTAGCTAGTTCATGCATTGGAGTGTTGCATCATGTCTATCATATCATTAGAAACTTGAAGTGGGGATGCCAGAACCCCCAGCCCCCTCTGAAAACAACTAGGGTTTACTAAAAATAATTTCAATGAACCTGAAATGCCCTTCTAAAATGTCCATCATTTTTGTCTTGGTTCAGAACCTCTGCCAAAAGTGTTGCACATTTTTCTAGGTCATCCTAAGGTCTTTGAGTTAATTCATAATTATTTGAATTTGGGCATTTTAAATTTATAAAATATTTCAAATGCTCAAATATCTCCAAACTAAAATGTTTCATGTTGGAAATAATCCAACTATGGACCAGGAGCAGTTTGGTGATTTTAGGAGTTGCCTAGGTATTTTTAATAATTCAACAAAGTTGCAGAAAAATAGAAAAAGACAAAAAAATAGAAAGGAGGGAAACTTACCTGGCGCCTGCAACCCGGCCCACCTGTCGGCCCAGCCCAGCGCCGCGCCAGCGAGCTGCTTGCCGGCCAGGCAGGCAGGCAGGTGCTCGACGGCGAGCACCGCATGGGTGCCACGCACCTCCTCGCCGCCTCGCCGCTCCACTCGCCCGGCTGACGCCGTGGATCAACCCCTCTCTCTCCCCCGAACCCCCCAGACGTTCCCTCTCCTCTCCAACTCCTCTCCCTCGCTCTCCCACGCCATGGCCGACGCCATCGCCGCCACCCCCTCGCCATAGCCATGTTCTCCGTCAACCCCACGCCGCGCCACCGTGTCCAGGAGCTCCGCCACCCTCCTCTCCTTCGAGCAACCCGAGCCCCGTGTGCTCGCAAGGCCCGAGTCCACCGCACCGACCTCGCCCGAGTCCGCCGTCGCCGGAGATCCCCTTCAACGCCGTCGCCGCATCAGCTCGTCCCCGACCCCGCCGGTGGCCTCTACGGGTGCTCTGTGAGCCTAGATACCCCTCCTACCCTTCCTCTCTCGCCCCCGAGCCGTGTAGCCACCGCACGAAGATCACCCGCACGCACCGCCGTGGATCTCGTCGCCGACGTGCTCCCGGCCATCCTCTGGCCACCTCTCGGTGTCCAACGCACTCACCACACTGCGTTGAGTCCAACCGTGCACTCCTCGCACCTCACCGCACACCCTAGCCTCGAGTTCGTCCCCAACCGAACTCCGGTGGCCGCCTACGTCGTCGCCGGCGCCAACTCCGGCCACCCCGACCCCAACTGACTCCACCAAGAGCTGCGGTTCGTCCCCAGCTCCACGTAGATGCCCTCCGCGCCCCATTGGGTGGCCGGAACGGCCAAAACCACTTCCGCCGCCGCGTCGGGCTCGCCGGCGGCTAAACGCCGGTGCAGCCGTGTTGACTTTGACCACGGGTGGGCCCCGGTTGACTCTGTTGAGTCAATGACAGGTGGGGCCCCCTTCTGCTAATTATCCAGATTAGTTTAAACTAAATTAAATTAGTTAATTAGCCACTGACACCCTGGACCCACGCGTCAGGTTTGACCTGGACCGGGTCTGTTGACTTGCTGAGGTCAGCATGACTTTATGCTGACGCAGTAACCCTTTTCTGGAATTAAAATAAATCTAAAATGATTTATAAATTCCAGAAAATAACGCAAACTTCAAAAATTCATATAAATTCAACCGTAGCTCCAAATCAAACAAATTATATAAGAAAAATGATCAAAACAATCCAATCTATCCATCTATACTAGTTTCATGCATGTTTAAACAAACTAACTTGAGGTTTAGTGCAGAACAAGATAAAACACTTTAAAGGGCCATTTATGAGTTTGAAATTTGAATCTTTGGTTCAAATTGATTCAAACCCATCTGGTTCTAGTTGCATTAGCCCAACACACTCATATTGCCATGTTTCATGCATGCATCATATTGTCGCACATTGTTTGGTGATGGTTGTGTATCGGTGTTCTTTGCGGCAGGTTCTGCCTCCGAGGAGTACCGTGACTACCCTAGCGAAGAACCGTATCCGTGCATCGATCCATCAGGCAAGCAACCAACCATTTGATCATATCGATACAATCCCATGTTCTCGCTCTTGCTCTCTTTTACTGCATTAAGACAACGCATTTCAAACTGCTGTGTGCTACGGTAGTTGAACCCATTTCCTCTGCATGACCTGTCATTGCCACAGTAACTAGATGAAACCCACTAGCATGTGTAGGAGTTGTTTGAGCCATATGTATGTGTTGTTCCTACCTTGCTATGCCTGCTATGCTTAGAGTCGTGTCAGGTCTGGTCCATCTGGGTGATGGGCTAGAGTGAAATGATCGTGCCGGTAATGAGAGTGATGTGGTGAACATGGTTTGGTAAAGGTATCGATGAGAGGCCATGTAGGAGTACATGGTGGGTTGTTTCATTGACGCCGACCTTAAGCACTGAGATCTGTATACGTGATTTAAGATACAGCTACTACCATGCATTGGGCCCTAAAATATGACCCCGCTCGACTTCTTATTCACCCTAGTCCTCTGTCCAGGAGTTGCAAGTAGTTTTTGGTGTTTGTAGCCTACTGGAGGCCGTGGACAGCGCTGACCGTAGGGGTGGGCTGTGATGCGGTAGGTACGTGGCCGGGAATACCGGGCACCCGTTAGGTGTCACGGAACCCTGTACACATCGTTCGGGGCCGTATGGGAAACCTCGGCCGGACTCCCTGCGGATGGAACCTGGATAGGCGATAAACCTGGACTAGAGACTTAGGTGTTTAGGTAGGTCATGGTCTACACCCACGTCGGCTTTCGCTTGAAGTCTGCCGAGCACATGTCGTGTGCAGACGCTAAGTGGTGGAAACATGTATGAAGAAGTACACCCCTGCAGGGTTAACATGATCTATTCGAATAGCCGCGTCCACGGTAAAGGACTACTTGGTTGCTTATACAGTTCATAGACAAGTAAACTGGATACTACTAAAAGCCTCAAGATAAGCATGAGTGCCGAGGATGGCCCTCCATAGGAAGACGGAGGTGGATTCTCGGTAGTGTATTGAAGTGGTGGGTAGTGGACTCGTGTGCGCAAAACCATTTCAAGTTGGAGTCTCGTAGGATAGCTTAGACAAGAGTCAAAGCTGGCTTGCTGCAATAACTCCACCAACCCTTCTTGATAATGTGCATGTATGTAGGATCTGACGTAAGTCTTGCTGGGTGCCTTTGTACTCATGTTGCTATAATTTACATTTTACAGAAGACGCTGCAACCCCTTGTGATGGGTTCTTCGTAGACGTTGACATCCATGAGTAGACTAAGGCCCAGGTGGTAATCCTGAGCTTGTGAAGGTCCACGTAGCATAGCTAGGCTTTCCAAGCCTCTTTTATTTTACTAGTTGTCTGTACTCAGACAAGTTACTTCCGCTGCTGGGTTGTATGACTGTATGACTTGAATGTGGGTCGTGTGACCCGTACTTGTATGTATGTTATGTATGGCTCTCTGAGCCTTTAAATAAAGTACTTGTGTTGTAGAGTCATGTTGTGATGCCTTGTTGTATTTGCACATATCGAGCATATTGTGTGTATGATTGAAATGCTTGGTATGTGTGGGATCTGACTATCTAGTTGTTTATCTTTAGTAGCCTCTCTTACCGGGAAATGTCTCCTAGTGTTTCCATTGAGCCATGGTAGCTTGCTACTGCTCCGGAACATTTAGGCTGGCCGGCATGTGTCCTTCTTCGTTCCTGTGTCTGTCCCTTCGGGGAAATGTCACGCATTGAGTACCGGAGCCCTGTTAGCCCGCTACAGCCCGGTTTACCGGAGTCCTGCTAGCCCAGTGCTACAGCCTGGACCCACTTGCTGATGACCGACACGTTTGATGCTGGGTCATGGATGCCTGTCCCTGTAAGTCTGTGCCACTTTGGGTTTACGACTAGTCATGTCAGCCCGGGCTCCTTATCATATGGATGCTAGCGACATCATCATATACGTGAGCCAAAAGGCGCAAACGGTCCCGGGCAAAGGTAAGGCGACACCCGTGGGAATACCGTGCGTGAGGCCGCAAAGTGATATGAGGTGTTACAGGCTAGATCGATGTGACATTGAGTTCGGGTCCTAACAGCGTTGGCATCAGAGCCGGACTTCCTGTAGGTTCTCCAAGCCAAATTGGTCGATGTTGAGTCTATAAATGCTTTAGTTATATGTAGGGGAATTGATTGTGGGATGGTACATAAGGCTCTTTTTACTTCTTTACCTCATGGCATTCTGATCTGAGTCAGTCCATTCTTCTACCGGGGATTAAGGATTAGGATCTTCTCTCTCTATGAGGTTCACGTGTTACGAATCAGTAGTACCTTATAGGTTTGATGACTACAAGCCTAGTTCAGCTCTACTACCTTGTTATGCTGATAAGTTGAACCCAGAACCTTGATATGATATTGTTGGGTGTCTATGCAATTTTTTTGATAAATGTCTGAAACCCTTCTTGAGCATTTATAGCTGTTATGCTGTCGAAATTTTGCTAGAAATTCTAATGCCTTTGCATTATGGTTGTGCTTTCAGATGGCCACTTGCGACCAAAATCAAGTGGTTCGCCTGACCCGATGCATTGGTTTGACCGGTCATATGTCTATGTTAGTCCGAGTGATGATCGAGACGGGTTACCGTTGGTATCCCGAATACACGATCGAAGAGCAGTTTCGAGATTTTAACCAAAGCCAGTATCTTTGCACCGTCCGGATATTTCCCTCTTATCCTGGTTCTACTGAGGCTCTTCACTGTTCCTATGGGCTCGGTGTTACTATTGAGATGGCTGTGCAAGATGCGGCTTATTCTATGATGACCATCATGCGAGTCAGGTCTGGCCTGCTTCGCAACACCGACTTCCGGTATATGCCGGCTTCACTTCCTGGAGCGCACGGATATCTCCGGGCTATCTATGCTGACCCCAGTCAGGAGGACTCACTAACTCGCACCACTGCTGAGTTGCTCGAGGATAAGGACCGAGAGAATCGGGCCTTGAGAATGGAGCTTTTCAACACCCGCGCCGATCATTGGGCCACCTTGACTCGGTTTGCACCGGCTG
This sequence comes from Triticum dicoccoides, assembly GCF_002162155.2. NCBI lineage: Eukaryota > Viridiplantae > Streptophyta > Magnoliopsida > Poales > Poaceae > Triticum > Triticum dicoccoides. The sequence goes on along the minus strand of NC_041390.1, from coordinate 359,676,848 downwards.
TGCAAGCTGGATGCATGGATATGAGAGATCTGTATCCTATTAGGTCTGCTCTGCCGGACATGATGGATTGGCGTGATGTGGGAGGCATCACCCCACCTCGTGGTCCTCGCAGGCCATCGTTTGTTGGTCCAAGACCTCACCCTAGCCCTTTTGGTCCACAGTCTCCTCAGGACCGTTTGTTTCCGGATGCTCACGTTGAACTTCCAGGCCATGGAGGAGACTTCTATGAGAACTACTACGGAGATGACTGAGATAGTAGTAGTTCCACTAGGTATTGTAATAGTTGTATTTCCACCGTCCTGCGTGACTTGTGGAATATGACTTAGCATGTAGTAATTCCGGGGGTGTAAAAAAATAATGTATAGGAGCTTGGGATGCCTCTGATGAGATGTAATCCTCCTCTCACCGTAGTAGTACTTGTTGGTCTTGTACTAAACCTCGTATGGTGTGTATGACGATGGAATAAAAGAAGTTGTTTCTGTATCTACCATGTCATACGGATGATCATCTTGCATTCCGAGTTGTCCATTACATTCTACATTCTATGTCGGAATCTTGCCATGTTAGACTAAACCATTGTCTTGTTTCCCTAGGATGGTCAACACCCGCAACAACCCTGCTCCCCCAGAGCAGGCCGAAGGCAGCAGAGTTGGGGAAACAAATCTGCCTCACCCTCCCTCTCTGGCAGAAGTTATGCTAGAGGCTGAGAGAAACAAGCGGGAGACCAACCGTTTGTTAGAACGTATTGAACAGAACACATCACACCATCAGAGGACTAACTTGGTGTCACTTAGTGATTTCATCAAGTTACATCCACCCACGTTCCACCACTCCGTCGAGCCTCTCGACGCTGATGACTGGCTTCGCAGTATTTCTCACAAACTGCGTTCTGCGCTAGTAGCTGAGGCTGACAAGGTCACCTTTGCTGCATATCATCTTGAAGGCCCCGCCAGCCTATGGTGGGAGAATTATGGAGCTATGCGCCCAGCGGACCATGTCACTACTTGGGCTAAATTCAGCGAGGCTTTCCGTGAACACCACATTCCGGAGGGTCTCATGGACCGTAAACATGAGGAATTTTGCAGTTTCACTCAAGGTCGACTCTCTGTGGATGCTTACCGCAGGGAGTTCGGTAACCTCGCACGATATGCAACTGAGGAAGTTTCTACTGATGCCAAGAAGCAAGCAAGGTTCCGTAAGGGACTTAGTCCTGAGCTTCGCCGCGACCTCCGTCTACATGAGTGCACATCTTTTCAGAAGCTTGTTAACAAGGCCATCAGTGCTGAGACTGGTCAGACTGATTATGAAGCAACACGCAAGCATGGCCGTGACTTGGGTTCCTCATCCGGTGCTGGTCCTCAGAAGCGCCGCGTGTGGGTGCCTAATACTGCCCTGCCACCCAGGTTCACACCAAGGCCATCCTTCCAGGCACCTCGCCCAGCTCAGCCATATGCACCAGCCAATCCCTATGGTGGTCCAACCAACAATGCTTTCCCACGCACCAGCTCCGTGACTTGTTTCAAGTGTGGGGAATCAGGCCACTATATGCGCGAGTGTCCCCAAACCAACCCCAACCAGACAGCAAAAACTGTTGGCCGCGGCAAGCCGACAGGGAAAGTGTTCCATGCCAAGCTGGCCACCGCTGTACGTGGCCATGTCAACTGTATCTCTGCTGAGGAAGCTCAAGAGGATCCCAATGTCGTTCTCGGTACGCTCCTTGTTAATTGCCACTCGGCATATGTTCTTTTCGATACAGGAGCATCTCATTCTTTCATATCTGAAAATTATGCTCGTTTGCATAACACCGCATTCTGTGACATGCCATCCACTATGGAAATTTCTACTCCTGGTTCTAGATGGCAAACCTCTAGAGTAAGCCATGGAAATGAAATTCAAGTCGACAGACTTGTTTTTCTCGCATCTTTGATAGCTCTCAAATCTTCGGATATTAATATCATCTTGGGTATGGATTGGATGTCAGCCCATCATGCCAAGATTGATTGCTTCTCTAGGACTGTTCAACTCACCCATCCTTCGGGGAAGATAGTCAATGTCTTGACCCGAATAGCCAAGCGACAGCTATATTCTCTTAACGCCAGCCCTTTGCCAGACCTTGAGGACGTCCTGGTAGTCCATGACTTTCCGGATGTCTTCCCAGAGGAATTGCCAGGTGTTCCACCTGACAGAGATGTCGAGTTCGTAATAGATCTCATTCCAGGAACTGTCCCGATTTCTAGAAGACCCTACAAGATGGCACCTTTTGAACTAGCTGAGCTTAAGAAAAAACTCGATGAGTCCTTGAAAAAGGGTTTCATCCGACCTAGTTCATCTCCTTGGGCTTGCCCCGTCCTCTTCGTCAAGAAGAAGGATGGTACGGACCGGATGGTTGTAGATTATCGACCTGTCAACTTGGTCACAATTAAGAACAAGTATCCGCTCCCCAGGATCAACGACCTGTATGATCAGCTCGCTGGATCCTCAGTCTTCTCTAAAATGGATTTGAGGTTGGGCTACCATCAAATCAAAGTCAGAAACGGGGACATTCCGAAAACGGCCTTTGTTACTCGTTATGGCCAATACGAGTACACTGTCATGTCCTTCGGTTTAACCAACGCTCCAGCCACCTTCTCTCGGTTGATGAACTCAATCTTCATGGAGTATTTGGATAAATTCGTCGTGGTTTACCTTGATGATATACTCATCTACTCCAAGAACGAGAAAGAACATGCCGAACACCTAAGGCTAGTGTTGAAGAAACTTCGAGAGCATCGCCTTTATGCCAAAATTTCTAAATGTGAATTCTGGTTGTCAGAAGTGACCTATCTTGGACATGTAATTTCTGGTAAAGGCATTGCTGTCAACCCTGAGCGAGTTCAAGCCATCCTTAATTGGACTCCACCTGAATCGGTCAAGCGAGTTCGGAGTTTCCTTGGCCTAGCGAGCTATTGCCGTCGCTTTGTCGAGAATTTCTCCAAGGTTGCCAAACCTCTAACTGAACTCCTCAAGAAAGATAAAAAGTTCGAGTGGACTCCACAATGTGAGCACAGTTTTCTGGAACTGGAAAGACGCCTGACATCTGCTCCCGTATTGGTACCGCCCGATTTCTCTAAGGACTTTGTTATCTACTGCGATGCCTCGCGACAAGGACTAGGTTGTATTCTCATGCAAGATCGACACGTAATTGCTTATGCTTCACGGCAATTGCACCCACATGAGGAGAATTATCCTACTCATGATCTGGAGCTTGCAGCTGTAGTCCATGCACTCAAAACATGGCGACATTACCTTCTCGGTAATCGTTGCGAAATCTACACTGATCACCAAAGTCTAAAGTACATATTCACCCAACCGGATTTAAATCTCAGGCAAAGACGTTGGGTTGAGTTGATCACAGATTTCGACTTAGGAATAACTTACACCCCAGGGAAAGCCAACGTCATGGCTGATGCGCTAAGTCGTAAATCTTATTGTAACAACCTGATGTTACAACAAAGTCAACCGCTTCTGCATGAGGAATTTCAGAAGATTAACCTTCACATTGTTCCTCAAGGTTTTCTTTCCACCTTGGTGGCGAAACCTACTCTTACGGATCAAATCATCGCTGCCCAAAAGTGAGATAAGGGAATATCTAAGATCAAGGAGAACATTGCTAGCGGAGGTGCTAGATGTTTCTCAACAAATGATCATGGTGTTGTGTACTTTGAGAACCGTTTAGTGGTTCCCAAGAACCAGCATCTACGGCAGTTGATCCTTAAGGAGGCTCATGAATCTCCTCTCACCATTCATCCCGGTAGTACCAAGATGTATCAGGACCTACGCCAGAGGTTCTGGTGGACTAGGATGAAGAGAGAAATTGCTCAGTATATTGCTAATTGCGACGTCTGCTGTCGTGTAAAAGCAGAGCATCAACGGCCTGCTGGCACCCTTCAACCCCTAGCTATTCCTGAATGGAAATCGGATAAAATTGGTATGGACTTCATAACCGGTTTTCCCAGGACCAAGAGAGGGAATAATGCTATCTTCGTCGTTATCGATCGTCTTTCCAAAGTGGCCCATTTCCTGCCTGTTCGTGAGAGTATAACTGCTAGTCAGTTAGCAGACTTGTACATCTCTCGAATAGTGTCTCTCCATGGTGTTCCTTTGGAAATTAACTCGGATCGAGGAAGTCTTTTCACCTCTCGATTTTGGGAAAGTTTCCAAAATGCTATGGGAACCCGCCTTTCTTTTAGTACCGCTTTCCACCCTCAATCAAGTGGTCAAGTGGAACGCGTCAACCAAATTCTAGAAGACATGCTGCGAGCTTTTGTTATCTCATTCGGAATGGAGTGGGAGAAATGCCTTCCATTTGCCGAATTTGCTTATAACAACAGTTATCAATCCACCTTGGGCAAAGCCCCTTTTGAAGTTCTCTATGGACGAAGGTGTCGAACGCCTCTTAACTGGTCAGAAACCGGGGAAAGACAATTCTTTGGCCCAAATATGATTCAGGAAGCAGAAGAGCAAGTTCGCATCGTTCGTGAAAAGTTGAAAACAGCCCAATCTCGTCAAAAGAGTCAATATGACCGAAAACATAAGGCTATGACTTTTGAGATTGACGAGAAGGCTTACCTTCGGGTTACTCCTCTGAAGGGAACCCATCGCTTCGGTATCAAGCGAAAATTGGCTCCTCGCTACATTGGACCCTTTCGCATTCTCGCAAAACGAGGAGAAGTTGCCTACCAATTGGAACTACCTCCGCATCTCTCCAGAGTCCACGATGTCTTCCACGTTTCCCAACTCAGGCGTTGCTTTCTCGGATCCTATCCGTGGAGTGGACCACGAAACGCTTGATCTCCAAGATAATCTCACGTATCGAGAGTACCCCGTTCGTATCCTCGATCAAGCTGAGCGTACCACTCGACGTCATAATATCAAGTTTCTCAAGGTTCAATGGTCGCACCATTCTGAGAATGAAGCAACTTGGGAAAGGGAGGATCATCTTCGACTCGAGTATCCCGCCTTCTTCCCGGAGGAACCCAAATCTCGGGACGAGATTCTTTTGAGTGGGGGTGAGTTGTCACACCCTAGCTAGTTCATGCATTGGAGTGTTGCATCATGTCTATCATATCATCAGAAACTTGAAGTGGGGATGCCAGAACCCCCAGCCCCCTCTAAAAACAACTAGGGTTTACTAAAAATAATTTCAATGAACCTGAAATGCCCTTCTAAAATGTCCATCATTTTTGTCTTGGTTCAGAACCTCTGCCAAAAGTGTTGCACATTTTTCTAGGTCATCCTAAGGTCTTTGAGTTAATTCATAATTATTTGAATTTGGGCATTTTAAATTTATAAAATATTTCAAATGCTCAAATATCTCCAAACTAAAATGTTTCATGTTGGAAATAATCCAACTATGGACCAGGAGTAGTTTGGTGATTTTAGGAGTTGCCTAGGTATTTTTAATAATTCAACAAAGTTGCAGAAAAATAGAAAAAGACAAAAAAACAGAAAGGAGGGAAACTTACCTAGCGCCTGCAACCCGGCCCACCTGCCGGCCCAGCCCAGCGCCACGCCAGCGAGGTGCTTGCCGGCCAGGCAGGCAGGTAGGTGCTCGACGGCGAGCACCGCATGGGTGCCACGCACCTGCTCGCCGCCTCGCCGCTCCACTCGCCCGGCTAACGCCGTGGATCAACCCCTCTCTCTCTCCCGAACCCCCCAGACGTCCCCTCTCCTCTCCAACTCCTCTCCCTCGCTCTCCCACGCCATGGCCGACGCCATCGCCGCCACCCCCCCGCCGTAGCCACGCTCTCCGTCAACCCCACGCCGGGCCACCGTGTCCAGGAGCTCCACCACCCTCCTCTCCTTCGAGCAACCCGAGCCCTGTGTGCTCGCAAGGCCCGAGTCCACCGCACCGACCTCGCTCGAGTCCGCCGTCGCCGCATCAGCTCATCCCCGACCCCGCCAGTGGCCTCTACGGGTGCTCTGTGAGCCTAGCTACCCCTCCTACCCTTCCTCTCTCGCCCCCGAGCCGTGTAGCCACCGCACAAAGATCACCCGCACGCACCGCCGTGGATCTCGTCGCCGACGTTCTCCCGGCCATCCTCCGGCCACCTCTCGGTGTCCAACGCACTCACCACGCTGCGTTGAGTCCAATCGTGCACTCCCCGCACCTCACCGTACACCCTAGCCTCGAGTTCGTCCCCAACCGAACTCCGGTGGCCGCCTAGGTCGTTGCCGGCGCCAACTCCGGCCACCCCGACCCCAACTGACTCCACCAAGAGCTGTGGTTCGTCCCTAGCTCCACGTAGATGCCCTCCGCGCCCCATTTGGTGGCCAGAACGGCCAAAACCACTTCCGCCGCCGCGTCGGGCTCGCCGGCGGCTAAACGCCGGTGCAGCCGTGTTGACTTTGACCACGGTTGGGCCCCGGTTGACTCTGTTGAGTCAATGACAGGTGGGGCCCCCTTCTGCTAATTATCCAGATTAGTTTAAACTAAATTAAATTAGTTAATTAGCCACTAACACCCTGGACCCACACGTCAGGTTTGACCTGGACCGGGTCCGTTGACTTGCTGAGGTCAGCATGACTTCATGCTGACGCAGTAATCCTTTTCTGGAATTAAAATAAATCTAAAATGATTTATAAATTCTAGAAAATAACCCAAACTTCAAAAATTCATATAAATTCAACCGTAGCTCCAAATCAAACAAATTATATATGAAAAATGATCAGAAAAATCCAATCTATCCATCTGTACTAGTTGCATGCATGTTTAAACAAACTAACTTGAGGTTTAGTGCAGAACAAGATAAAACACTTTAAAGGGCCATTTATGAGTTTGAAATTTGAATCTTTGGTTCAAATTGATTCAAACCCATCTGGTTCTAGTTGCATTAGCCCAACACACTCATATTGCCATGTTTCATGCATGCATCATATTGTCGCACATTGTTTGGTGATGGTTGTGTATCGGTGTTCTTTGCGGCAGGTTCTGCCTCCGAGGAGTACCGTGACTACCCTAGCGAAGAACCGTATCCGTGCATCGATCCATCAGGCAAGCAACCAACCATTTGATCATATCGATACAATCCCATGTTCTCGCTCCTGCTCTCTTTTACTGCATTAAGACAACGCATTTCAAACTGCTGTGTGCTACGGTAGTTGAACCCATTTCCTCTGCATGACCTGTCATTGCCACAGTAGCTAGATGAAACCCACTAGCATGTGTAGGAGTTGTTTGAGCCATATGTATGTGTTATTCCTACCTTGCTATGCCTGCTATGCTTAGAGTCGTGTCAGGTCTGGTACATCTGGGTGATGGGCTAGAGTGAAATGATCGTGCCGGTAACGAGAGTGATGTGGTGAACACGGTTTGGTAAAGGTATCGATGAGAGGCCATGTAGGAGTACATGGTGGGTTGTTTCATTGAAGCCGACCTTAAGCACTGAGATCTGTATACGTGATTTAAGATACAGCTACTACCATGCATTAGGCCCTGAAATATGACCCCGCTCGACTTCTTATTCACCCTAGTCCTCTGTCCAGGAGTTGCAAGTAGTTTGTGGTGTTTGTAGCCTACTGGAGGCCGTGGACAACGCTGACCGTAGGGGTGGGCTGTGATGCGGTAGGTACGTGGCCGGGAATATCGGGCACCCGTTAGGTGTCACGGAACCCTGTACACATCGTTCGGGGCCGTATGGGAAACCTCGGCCGGACTCCCTGCGGGTGGAACCTGGATAGGCAATAAACCTGGACTAGAGACTTAGGTGTTTAGGTAGGTCGTGGTCTACACCCACGTCGGCTTTCGCTTGAAGTCTGCCGAGCACATGTCGTGTGCAGACGCTAAGTGGTGGAAACATGTATGAAGAAGTACACCCCTGCAGGGTTAACATGATCTATTCGAATAGCCGCGTCCACAGTAAAGGACTACTTGGTTGCTTATACAGTCCATAGACAAGTAAACTGGATACTACTAAAAGCCTCAAGATAAGCGTGAGTGCCGAGGATGGCCCTCCGTAGGAAGACGGAGGTGGATTCTCGGTAGTGTATTGAAGTGGTGGGTAGTGGACTCGTGTGCGCAAAACCATTTCAAGTTGGAGTCTCGTAGGATAGCTTAGCCAAGAGTCAAAGCTGGCTTGCTGCAATAACTCCACCAACCCTTCTTGATAATGTGCATGTATGTAGGATCTGACGTAAGTCTTGCTGGGTACCTTTGTACTCATGTTGCTATAATTTACATTTTACAGAAGACGCTGCAACCCCTTCTGATGGGTTCTTCGTAGACGTTGACATCAATGAGTAGACTAAGGCCCAGGTGGTAATCCTGAGCTTGTGAAGGTCCATGTAGCATAGCTAGGCTTTCCAAGCCTCTTTTATTTTACTAGTTGTCTGTACTCAGACAAGTTACTGCCGCTGCTGGGTTGTATGGCTGTATGACTTGAATGTGGGTCGTGTGACCTGTACTTGTATGTATGTTATGTATGTCTCTCTGAGCCTTTAAATAAAGTACTTGTGTTGTAGAGTCATGTTGTGATGCCTTTTTGTATTTGCACATATCGAGCATATTGTGTGTATTATTGAAATGCTTGGTATGTGTGGGATCTGACTATCTAGTTGTTTATCTTTAGTAGCCTCTCTTACCGGGAAATGTCTCCTAGTGTTTCCATTGAGCCATGGTAGCTTGCTACTGCTCCGGAACACTTAGGCTGGCCGGCATGTGTCCTTCTTCGTTCCTGTGTCTGTCCCTTCGGGGAAATGTCATGCATTGAGTACCGGAGCCCTGTTAGCCCGCTACAGCCCGGTTTACCGGAGTCCTGCTAGCCCAGTGCTACAGCCCGGACCCACTTGCTGATGACCGACACGTTCGATGCTGGGTCATGGATGCCTGTCCCTGTAAGTCTGTGCCACTTTGGGTTTACGACTAGTCATGTCAGCCCGGGCTCCTTATCATATGGATGCTAGCGACATCATCATATATGTGAGCCAAAAGGCGCAAACGGTCCCGGGCAAAGGTAAGGCAGCACCCGTGGGAATACCGTGCGTGAGGCCGCAAAGTGATATGAGGTGTTACAGGCTAGATCAATGTGACATTGAGTCGGGGTCCTGACAGAAGATTTGTTGAACCAGTTTTCAAGACCGACGACCGGAGATGAAGAACAGTTGGGAAGAATCGAGGAGCGTTCTAACTTGAAGACCAGTTCAGGGGGCTACAAACGGTGTCCTGGACTAGGGGTTACTCACCACGTCATCTCCTGATCTGTTAGATTGGGCCGAGGACCCCCATGGCCGTATACTCATGGGCCAGTTCGGACCGCTACCGCATACATGGAAGATTCCACAAGACTTGGTGATCAAGACAAGGACTCCTCCCCACCGTCGTATTCGGCTGGGACTCTTGTTATCCTAGGCCTCTGGTGCATTATATAAATCAAGGCAAGGCTAGTCGATAGATCATATACAACAATCATAATCATAGGCTAGCTTCTAGGGTTTAGCCTCTACGATCTCGTGGTAGATCAACTCTTGTGATACACATATCATCAAGATCAATCAAGAAAGACAAAGGGTATTACCTCCATCAAGAGTGCCCGAACCTGGATAAACATCGTGTCCCCCACCTCCTGTCAGTATCGATCCTAGACGCATAGTTCCAGACCCCCTACCCGAGATACGCCGGTTTTGACACCGACAGGAGGCTTTGCATAGATTTCACAGATCTCAACAAGCCTTGCTCGAAGGACCCATTTCCCTTGCCGCGCATCGACCAGATTGTGGACTCCACTTCAGGTTGTGATTTTCTCTCCTTTCTAGATGCATACTCTGGGTATCACCAAATCATCATATCCAAGAAAGATGAAGAGAAGACCTCGTTCGTCACTCCATGTGGTACGTACTGCTTTGTGCGCATGCATTTCGGGTTAACTCGTGTCGGGTCCAATTTTGCAAGAGCAGTCTAGATTGGTTTTGAGCCACAGTTGCACAGAAACATTGTGGCTCATATGGATGATATTGTGGTCAAGACCAAGGAAAGAACTAACCTAATCGAGGATTTGGAGGAGACATTTGCTAATCCGCGCAATATCAACTTGAACCTAAATCCGGAGAAGTGTGTGATTGGCGTTCCCTCTGGCAAGCTCCTTGGGTTCTTTATGTCACATCGTGGGATCGAAGCCAACCCAGACAAGATCAAGGCTATCAATAAAATGAAGGCTATCAAGCAGATCCAGGCACTCAACACGGTCAAGGATGTGAGGCGTCTAACAGGGTGCATTGCCGCACTTAGCAGGTTCATCTCCAAGTCTGCCGAGCGTGCCCTGCTGTTCTTCAAATTTTTAAAGAAGGTAGGACCCATGAAGTGGATCCCGGAAGCACACAAAGCTTTACAAGAGTTGAAGGCCTACTTGTCCTCCATGCCCACTTTGGTTGCCCCTAAACCACGAGAGCCGTTGCTGTTGTACTTAGCGACAACTAATCAAGTGGTTAGTGAGGCCCTAGTGGCATAGCGGGAAGTAGATGAAGCAGAGAGTGAGCAAAGCCCAGCAAAACCAAATGAGGATCAGGACAAAGAAGAGCACGCCAGCAGGACAAACCCAAGCACGCGACAAGGAAGAATGTGGTGCAGTGCCTAGTGTACTTCATTAGCTCCCTGTTACAGGGGCTAGGTCGAGGTACTCTAGTGTGCAAAAGTTGATTTTTGCCTCATCATGGCCTCAAGGAAACATCACCACTACTTCCAAGCCCATGAGATCACTGTTGTCACCCGCTTTCCATTGCAAAGGATACTCCGAATCCCTGAGGCTACCGACAGAATAGTGGAGTGGGCTTTGGAGTTATCCAGCTTTGGCCTGAAATTTGAGAGCACGTCAACAATTCAGAGAAGGGCATTGGCAGAGTTTATTGCAGAATGGATGCCAACCCCTGATGAAGAAGTGATGGAAACAGTTATCCCCGGCTAGGAAGGGCCCCAAGAATGGGTATTTCGATGGTGCCTTCTCCCTACAAGGTGCAGGGGCTGGCCTGCTTCTCGTTTCTCCCACAGGGGAACACTTGAAGTACGTCGTCCAGATGCATTTTCCCCGGGAGGAGGTGGCAAAAATACAAAAAAAGTATGAAGTTCTCCTTGTTGGGCTCAGGATTGCCACAGAATTGGGAATCAAGAAGCTGATTATTCGAGGAGATTCACAACTTGTGGTGAGACAAGTCAACAAGGATTATCAAAGTCCATAGATGGAGGCATACGTTGAGGAAGTGAGAAGATAGGAGGAGCACTTTGACGGATTGCAAACAGTGCACATACCCCATGTGGAAAAAAATATAGTTGATCATCTGTCAAAGTGTGCTATGCAGAAACTTCCTGTGGAACCAGGAACTTTTATTCTCCATCTTACTCAGCCCTCCGTATCCCTGACAACAATGGCCAGAAAGAGGAGGAAGTTGGACTTCGGTAAGCCTCTCCTGGAGCTCCTGGTAGGGACCCTACCGAAAACAACTCCACATCGATTGCCGGGTTGTGCTATCCTACCAGGCCACTGGCCCCCATGGTCGAGAAACATGCTCCGCAGATGAGGAGGTGATGCTAGTCCTTGTTGCCGAGCCCCAGGCTCCAACTTGGGCAAGGCACATAGTCCATTTCCTCCAAACTGGAAAACTTCTCGACGAGCAAGAGGAAGCTAAAAGAGAAGCCCGCAGGGCCAGTATGTATCATTTTGTCGATGACACTCTGTATAGAAGGAGGCCCAACGGTTTGAAATTGAAGTGCATCTGCCGGGAAGAAGGAAAGGAACTGCTGGCGGAGATACACAAAGGCATGTGTGGTTCCCACATTGGATCGAGGGCATTAGTTGGGAAAGCATTCCGACAAGGATTCCATTGCCCCACAGCCCTCCAAGATGCGGTCGAGCTAGTCACCAATTGTGAAGCCTACCAGTGCCATTCCAAAAACATCAATCTTCCTGCACAAGCTCTTTAGGCAATCCCTTTGTCATGGCCGTTTTCGGTCTGGGGGCTCGATATCCTTGGCACTTTCCCCCGAGTTGCCAGGGGATTTGAATTCTTGCTCGTTGCCATCGACAAGTTTACAAAGTGGCCGGAAGTAGATGTCGTGAGAAATGTGACTGCTCAGTCAGCTATCAAGTTCTTGAAAGGATTGATGTGCCGCTTCGGGGTCCCTGCACGGATCATCACCGACAAGGGCACCCAGTTCACAAGCCACGCCTTCACGAAATATATTCATGCCCTCGGAAACAAGACATCATTTGCCTCTGTGGCACATCCCGGAAGCAATGGACAAGCTCAGAGGGCGAACGCTGAAGTGTTGCAAAGACTCAAGATGAGAACATTTGATATGCTGCAGAAGGGGGTGAATAGGAGATTTTATAAATTCATCACCGAGGAATTTCAGGGTGAGGAAATTCCTAAGCAACGAACTACTTAGTAGCGAAATAAGTACCCAGATGCAAGCATAACAGAGTAGTAGCACAGTCATCATGACGAAATGAAAACAAGCACATAGTATATGTAGTGTAAACATAGGATAAGTAGGCTGAAGACAAACTGACTGGAGAAATAGGATTGAGGAAATTAGGAAGTCTTCAGTCAAAGTCTTCAAACAGTAACGATCAAGTACATCTACATAGAATTGAGGAAATGAAAGAGTTGAGGAAATAGAACTAGTAGCTTGGTGAAGATGATGATTTGGTGGACCAGTTCCAACTACTATCACAGTCGTACGTTTGGTTGGAGTGGCTAGGTATTTAAACCTGAGGACACACATTCCTCACCATATTCTCCTTGAGCTAAGGTCACACAGATCTCTCCCAATCACTCATGGTAAGTCTTCAGGTGACTTGGAAACCTTCATAGACTCGGTCACTCGGTGATCCACAATTTCCTCTTGGATTCCCTAGACCATGACGCCTAACCGTCTGGAGGATGCACAGTCCTCAAAGATAACAAGCATCGATTCCACACAGGAATAATCTCTTCAGTGATTCTCAATCACTTTGGGTTTGTTGGTGTATGATTTGGGTGTTTGGATTTTTCCTGACTTGATGATTTTCGCTCAAAGTCCTCAGAGGATGGGATGCTCTCAATGAAAAGTGTCCGTTTGTCGCGGAGCAGCCAACCAGCTAGTGGTTGCAGGGGCGGCTATTTATAGCTTAGGGAGCATCCTGACATGATAAGACATAAATGCCCTTCAATGATATGACCGTTAGGTGGATAGATATTTTGGGACAGCTGGCGTGTAGCACAACAACGATTGGAAATTTGGCTACCAAATTCCTCAGGGCTATCATGTTCCTCACATGTAGGCAATCCGCACTGGCGAATTCCTAACTCCTCGGTCATAACAAATTCCTCAGAGACCAGAAGATCTTCGTCTCTCTCACTGAAGAGTGTGACTGAACTATATGAAATTTCCAGTGGCTTCACTCGAAAGGATTGGTAGGTGTAGGATTTTGAGATGAGCATCACTTGGTAACTTTTCCTTAGTTTTACCTCAACCCCCTTTAATAGTACGGTGTTTCCTATGACTCAAGAAAGAGAAAAACATAGCTATCAAAACAAAGCCTTCAAGTTTCATATTCCTCGCATGAATATCAAGTCTTCCGGATCACACGAATTCATTCACTTTCAAAGTCTACAGAAGGTCAAAGTCTTCAGATGAAGACATTCATTTTTAGGGGTCAACTTTCTCTGTAAATAGCAAACTCATCATAGACTTAGAGACCTGTGCACACTCACAAACACATTAGTCCCTTAACCTATAAGTCTTTAATGCACCAAAATCACTAAGGGGCACTAGATGCACTTACAATCTCCCCCTTTTTGGTGATTGATGACAATATAGGTTAAGTTTTCAACGGGGATAAACATATGACGTGTAAATACTGATACTGAGGAATTTGATTGCAAGATATAGAAGAAATCCCCCTGAATATGTGCATATGTGTGGAATTTGCGTTGAAGAGCAAATGCACATTGTAGAATAGAATCATGGAGATCTCCCCATGTATCTTATAATTCATACACGCATTTAACATATGATATGAAGAATTTGAAATGCATAATGAAATATGGTGACTGATGTAATTCAACATGTGTGCATTAACATATATGAGGAAATAGTATGCAGAAGAACATAGCAAAAGTATCAGACCACCATCGGACTTAAGTTTACAACTTGAGCCAACAAATGCTTCAGAAGAACAAGAGTTGTAACTTAGCAAAAAATTCCCATATATAGAGACACGCTTGAAGACTAACTCAAATTTCTCCCCCTTTTTTCATCGAATGACCAAAAGGGACGAAAAAGGAGGAGTAACGTCCTTAAACAAAATCACGAAGTTGATGAAGGAGCACCACCGTTGTTGGGGTCATCCATAGGAGTAGGGCCTGCCGCAGTGTCATTCAAGTCTTCATGCTCATCAGTCTCGCGTGATGAAGAATATGAACTGGCCACCAACTGAAGAGCTTTGTCTTTCTTGAATTTCTTCGATGGTGGCTTTTCAAATTCCATCTTCTTGAGATCTTCAGCACTATAGATGTTAGATAGAATGGCCCAAGTGCGGTCAAAGACTTCATGGAGATAATAGTGATTGTTCTTCACAGTGTTTTGAGTGACTGTCATGTTCTAAAGAATAGCACCAAACTGGCGCTTGACCAACATGTAGTTGCGATCAACCTTCTAATGAAGACTGAGGAGAAGCTCACGATCAGTCATCACCCTGGGAGAAGTTGCTTGAGGAATTTTCTTTGAAGCATTTGCGGCAAAGTCATGCATGGCAGAGTCATCATTGGTGGAATACGAGGCAGCTTTGCGAAACTATCCATCCAATGGACGAGTGCCTTCATCAATAACAACATCCTCTCCCTTCTCATCAGCTGAGGAAATAGCCTGTTTGAGGACTTCAATTGGGGGCAAGTAGCTGGCATGATTTTGCAAATCAGCCTTATAATGAATGGACGACCATGTTCTCATGATCCAGGGAGTGAAAGGCTTCAATTCAAAAGGTGATAGAGCGACATTGGCCAAAGTCCCCATGAAGAAATTGTGGTAATTGATGGGAATACCATGGATGATGTTGAAAAGTAGATTCTTCATGATGCCAACGACTTCTCATCATCAGAGTTGCGGGCCCTTAATTGGACTGAGTGTTTTAGTCAATATCCTGTGTATGGTCCTTGGCACATAGAGAAGTTCATTGACGAGGAATTGGGTCCTTGGAGCTTAGCCAGGCTTCAATGGCTTCATCAGCACTTGCATCAGATGGTTTGATAGTTCAGGTTCATCATAGATGCACCTTGCACGCTCAGTGGGAGGACTGACTGGAACGGCGTGAAGTAATTTAGAGGTCAGTGCTTTGTAGTGAGTATTTTCTATCATCCAGTCCAATACCCATGAGTTGACGTCTTCAACATTGCCAGTGATGTGCAATGTGGCATAGAACTGAAGAATGAGTTCTTCATTCCAATCGCAGATGTCGGTGCAGTGGTTTAGCAGTCCAGCGTCATGAAGAACACTGATGACTAGGGTGAAGCAGGGCAACGACTCCATGTCCACATGAGGAATTTGCTCATGGTCAAAGATTTTGTCCTTGTTGAATAGCAGTGAAGAACAGAAATTCATTTGGCGTGCTGTCTAGAAGTGCTTGCATCTGAGTCTTGCAGAGTCATATGGATTATAATCCATGAAGAAAATATGCTCAGCAAAGAAGTCATCAGCTTCTTGGAGTGAGGATTCAGAGGCTTGGGTTGAAGATTTATAGTGGTTACCATCACACCCTCTTGAATCACAGTCTCTTGAGCCATAGGCTGAGGAATTTCAGTGGGAATTTCTTCAGAAGCCTTGGCCTCCATCTCAACAATAACATTTTCATCAGCGCTAGTGGCTGGAACTTCTTCAGGTATAGTGAGGAGAGATGCTTGGAGTTCTTCAGATCCCGTGTGAATTTCTTTAGTCTGAACAAGGGACTAAGGAATCTATTGGAGAGGTGTAAATAGTGGAGAATTGGGGTGATGACTTTCCCAGTAGTCATCATTGAGAATTGGAGAGGTGCACTCGATGTCCATGTCTTCATATTCCTCATCTATTTCTTCAACACCGGCCTCTTCAGTAGTGAACTGAGGCATGGGCGATCAAACCAGTGGGCCTGAAGGGATGTTATCCACTTCAATTTCTTCATCCAACTGCTCTGACGAAGCAACAAAAGGATTTTCTTCATCTGATTCATTGGGAATAACATATTCTTCACCAAAGGGAACAATCTCCTTTTATGGCATGCTTGACAGAGGAACAACATCTATAGGATTTTCATAAGAGCTTGTCAAAGTCTTCACCTTCTTTGATGCGGAAGACTCTGAGGAAGCAGATGCTTTCCTTTTCTTCACAGCTGCTCGATCTGCAGCCTTGGTTTTCTTCACTTCTGATGACGAAGGAAGGTTGATGCTTGTTGTTGGTTCAGGAGGAGCAGAGGAAATTGGTTCGGTTTCTTCAGGCACAACTGATGCAGTTGTCCTGGCTTGGTCAATCTCTTTAGGTGATGTAGCAGATGCTTTAACAGGCCGGCTTGTTCTTCAGGCGCAACGCTAGAGGTTGCCCTGGTAGTTTCTTCAGCGGCTGGAATGTCTTCATTAGCCCCGGTGCTTTCAGTTTCTTTAGTAGCCTGAGTTTCATCAGCGGTGCTGGCATGCTCTTCAGTAGGCTGAGCAGATGCTTCAGCCTGAGGAATTTTGTGTTGCACTGAGGCTGCAACATTGGAGGTGAATCCCTTCGCCATCTTGACGAATCTGACTTTGGCTCCTAGCCAATCTGCACAATGAGCATCAAATCCATCACTGAGTCCTTTGATCTCAGCTTGCATGGCCACAAGTTCATCAGTTGTCATTTTGACAACATGCTTCTTCAGAAAACGCTCCTTCTTGTACTGAGCTTTCTTCAGCTGTATGGCCTTACCAAATTTCCATTTTTCTTCGCCTATTAAGGCGGTCAGCATATGACTTTGGCCAGGTGTGAGATTGAAGTCAGGCATAGGAGTGTTGGGCTCCTTGTGCCAGAGTTCAATGAAGTCCAGGATCAACTTGGGATCCAGCAGAAGAGGCACATTTGAGCCTTTGGCTCTAGTGGGCTGTTGTTGTCTGTCTTTGATGATTTCTTCTAATTCTTCACTAGACGGAACATGGAAGGCGACCTGCTGCTTGTGAGGACTTGGCCTTGTGCATCCTCCAGCAGTAGCCTTAGACTTCAGCGAGGTGGGGCCAGTTGAGGACTGAAGAGGAGCTGAGGAACTTGTAGAGGCTCCTAAAGCATTTGAGATGCCAGTGGTCCTTTGGCACGAGGCGAGGTGCATAGGTGTTGATGACTTTGCAGGAGCAGCTGAAGATTTTGCAGAAGAGGGGACTGGAGCAGCTTAAGGAATTTGCCATGAGGGCTTTGAAGAGCTGGGTCGTGAGGGCATTGCTGAGGAGCATGACCATGAGGCCATTTGTAACACCCACGATGCGGCTATATCTCCCACGTGTCGTGGCATGACTTAGAGGCATAACTGCATTGTGGTTTTGTCGCAAGAGGGGTAATCTTCACACAATCCCATGTACTAAATAAGAAAGGGGTAAAGAGTTGGCTTACAATCGCCACTTCACAAAATACATAAATAAATCATACATCATCCAAATACACTCAAAGACCTACTACGGTCAAATCCAACAGAAAAAGAAGATAAACCCCAAATGCTAGATCCTCGATCATCCCAACTGGCACCACTACTGATCATCCAGAAAACACACATAACAATGATCAAGATCATCATCGAGCTCCCACTTGATCTCGGTTGCGCCACCTGCACTGGTATCATCGGCACCTGCAACTGTTTGGAAGTATCTGTGAGTCACGAGGACTCGGCAATTTCACAACCGCGAGATCAAGAATATTTAAGTTTATGGGTAGGATAGGGTAATGAGGTGGAGCTGCAGCAAGCGCTAAGCAAATATGGTGGCTAACATAAGCAAATAAGAGCGAGACGAGAAGCAATGCAATGGTCGAGAAGCTAATAGTGATCTAGAAGTCATTCTGAAACTACATACTGCTACATCTTGAGCTTGCGTTGGTTTTCCCCAAAGAGGAAGGGATGATGCATCACAGTAGCGTAAGTATTTCCCTCAGTTTTTGAGAACCAAGGTATCAATCCGGTAGGAGGCCACGCTCAAGTCCCTCGTACCTGCACAAAACGATAGCTACTCGCAACCAACGCGATTAGGGGTTGTAAATCCCTTCATGGTCACTTACGAGAGTGAGACCTGATAGATATAATATCTTTGGTATTTTTGGTATAAAGATGCAAAATAAAAAGTAAAGGCAAAGTAAAAAAGCAAAGAAAGATTAAAGTGATGGAGATTGATATGATGAGAATAGACTTGGGGGCCATAGGTTTCACTAGTGGCTTCTCTCAAGAGCATAAGTATTCTACGACGGGTGAACAAATTACTGCTGAGAAATTGATAGAATTGAGCATAGTTATGAGAATATCTAGGCATGATCATGTATCTAGACATCATGTCCGTGACAAGTAGATCGAAACGATTTTGCATCTACTACTATTACTCCA
The DNA here is from genome assembly GCF_002162155.2 of Triticum dicoccoides. NCBI lineage: Eukaryota > Viridiplantae > Streptophyta > Magnoliopsida > Poales > Poaceae > Triticum > Triticum dicoccoides. The sequence goes on along the minus strand of NC_041390.1, from coordinate 359,658,267 downwards.
CTCATCGACCACTATCCAACATGCAGCTAGAGTATTAAGTTAAAAACAGAGTAACGCCTTAAGCAAGATGACATGATGTAGAGAGATAAATTCATGCAATATGAAATAAACCCCATATTGTTATCCTCGATGGAAACGATGCAATACGTGCCTTGATGCCCCTTCTGTCACTGGGTAAGGACATCGCAAGATCCAACCCAAAGCTAAGAACTTCTCCCATGGCAAGAACTACCAATCTAGTTGGCCAAACCAAATGGATAATTCAAAGAGACTTGCAAAGATAACCAATCATACATAAAAGAATTTAGAGAAGATTCAAATATTATTCATAGATAGACTTGATCATAAACCCACAATTCATAGGTCTCAACAAACACACCGCAAAAACAAGATTACATCAAATAGCTCTCCACAAGAGAGGGGGAGAACTTTGTATTGAGATTCAAAGAGAGAGAGAAGAAGCCATCTAGCTACTAACTACGGACCCGAAGGTCTGAGGTAAACTACTCACACTTCATGGGAGAGGCTATGATGATGTAGAAGCCCTCCGTGATGACGGCCCTCTTCCGGCGGAGCTCTGGAATAGGCCCCAAGATGGGATCTCGTGGATACAGAAAGTTGCGACGGTGGAATTAGGTTTTTTGCTCCTGTTCTGATCATTTGGGGGTACGTGTGTATATATAGGAGGAAGAAGTACGCCGGAGGAGCAATGAGGGGCCCACGAGGCAGGGGGCGTGCCCCCCACCCTTGTGACCGCCTCTTTTGTTCCTTGGAGCAGGGCCCAAGTCTCTTGGATCATGTCCGGTGAGAAAATCACGTTCCTGAAGGTTTTATTCCGTTTGGACTCCGTTTGATATTCTATTTATCCGAAACACTGAAATAGGAAAAAAACAGCAATTCTGGGCTGGGCCTCCGGTTAATAGGTTAGTCCCAAAAATAATATAAAAGTGGAAAATAAAGCCCAATATAATCCAAAACAGTAGATAATATAGCATGGAGCAATCAAAAATTATAGATACGTTGGAGACGTATCAGGCATCCCCAAGCTTAATTCCTGCTCGTCCTCGAGTAGGTAAATGATAAAAAGAGAATTTTTGATGCGGAGTGCTACTTGGCATAATTTCAATGCAAATCTTCTTAATTGTGGTATGAATATTCAGATTAGAAAGATTCAAGACAAAAGTTTATATTGACATAAGAATAATAATTCTTCAAGCATACTAATAAAGCAATTATGTATTCTCAAAATAACATGGCCAAGAAAATATATCCCTACAAAATCATATAGTCTGGCTATGCTCTATCTTCACCATACAGATTATTTAAATCATGCACAACCCCGATGACAAGCCAAGCAATTGTTTCATACTCTATCTTTTTCAAAACTTTTTCAATCTTCACGCAATACATGAGCGTGAGCCATGGATATAGCACTATAGGTGCCATAGAATGGTGGTTGTGGAGAAGACAAAAAGGAGAAGATAGTCTCACATCAACTAGGCGTATCAACGGGCTATGGAGATGCCCATCAATAGATATCAATGTGAGTGAGTGGGGATTGCCATGCAATGGATGCACCAGAGCTATAAGTATATGAAAGCTCAAAAAGAAACTAAGTTGGTGTGCATCCAACTTGCTTGCTCATGAAGACCTAGGACAATTTGAGGAAACCCATCATTGGAATATACAAGCCAAGTTCTATAATGAAAAATTCCCACTAGTATATGAAAGTGATATCATGAGAGACTCTCTAATATGAAGATCATCATCGAGCTCCCACTTGATCTCGGTTGCGCCACCTGCACTGGTATCATCGGCACCTGCAACTGTTTGGAAGTATTTGTGAGTCACGAGGACTCAGCAATTTCACACCCGCGAGATCAAGACTATTTAAGTTTATGGGTAGGATAGGGTAATGAGGTGGAGCTGCAGCAAGCGCTAAGCAAATATGGTGGCTAACATACGCAAATAAGAGCGAGAAGAGAAGCAACACAATGGTCGAGAAGCTAATAGTGATCTAGAAGTCATTCTGAAACTACATACTGCTACGTCTTGAGCTTGCGTTGGTTTTCCCCAAAGAGGAAGGGATGATGCAGCACAGTAGTGTAAGTATTTCCCTCAGTTTTTTAGAACCAAGGTATCAATCCGGTAGGAGGCCACGCTCAAGTCCCTTGTACCTGCACAAAACGATAGCTACTCGCAACCAACGCGATTAGGGGATGTAAATCCCTTCATGGTCACTTACGAGAGTGAGACCTGATAGATATAATATTTTTGGTATTTTTGGTATAAAGATGCAAAATAAAAAGTAAAGGCAAAGTAAAAAAGCAAAGCAAGATTAAAATGATGGAGATTGATATGATGAGAATAGACTCGGGGGCCATAGGTTTCACTAGTGGCTTCTCTCAAGAGCATAAGTATTCTACGGTGGGTGAACAAATTACTGCTGAGCAGTTGATAGAATTGAGCATAGTTATGAGAATATCTAGGCATGATCATGTATATAGGCATCACGTCCGTGACAAGTAGATCGAAACGATTTTGCATCTACTACTATTACTCCACTCATCGACCACTATCCAGCATGCAGCTAGAGTATTAAGTTAAAAACAGAGTAACGCCTTAAGCAAGATGACATGATGTAGAAAGATAAATTCATGCAATATGAAATAAACCCCATCTTGTTATCCTCGATGGAAACGATGCAATACGTGCCTTGCTGCCCCTTCTGTCACTGGGTAAGGACATGGCAAGATCGAACCCAAAGCTAAGCACTTCTCCCATGGCAAGAACTACCAATCTAGTTGGCCAAACCAAATGGATAATTCGAAGAGACTTGCAAAGATAACCAATCATACATAAAAGAATTCAGAGAAGATTCAAATATTATTCATAGATAGACTTGATCATAAACCCACAATTCATAGGTCTCAACAAACACACCGCAAAAAGAAGATTACATCGAATAGCTCTCCACAAGAGAGGGGGAGAACTTTGTATTGAGATTCAAAGAGAGAGAGAAGAAGCCATCTAGCTACTAACTATGGACCCGAAGGTCTGAGGTAAACTACTCACACTTCATCGGAGAGGCTATGATGATGTAGGAGCCCTCCGTGATGACGGCCCTCTTCCGGCGGAGCTCTGGAACAGGCCCCAAGATGGGATCTCGTGGATACAGAAAGTTGCGGTGGTGGAATTAGGTTTTTTGCTCCTGTTCTGATCGTTTGGGGGTACGTGTGTATATATAGGAGGAAGAAGTACGCCGGAGGAGCAATGAGGGGCCCTCGAGGCAGGGGGCGCGCCCTAGGGGGGGGCGCCCCCACCCTTGTGACCGCCTCTTTTGTTCCTTGGAGCAGGGTCCAAGTCTCCTGGATCACGTTCGGTGAGAAAATCACGTTCCCGAAGGTTTTATTCCATTTGGACTCCGTTTGATATTCTATTTATCCGAAACACTGAAATAGGCAAAAAAACAGCAATTCTGGGTTGGGCCTCCGGTTAATAGGTTAGTCCCAAAAATAATATAAAAGTGGAAAATAAAGCCCAATATAATCCAAAACAGTAGATAATATAACATGGAGCAATAAAAAATTATAGATACGTTGGAGACGTATCAGGCATCCCCATGCTTAATTCCCGCTCGTCCTCGAGTAGGTTAATGATAAAAAGAGAATTGTTGATGCGGAGTGCTACTTGGCATAATTTCAATCCAAATCTTCTTAATTGTGGTATGAATATTCAGATTAGAAAGATTCAAGACAAAAGTTTATATTGACATAAAAATAATAATTCTTCAAGCATACTAATAAAGCAATTATGTATTCTCAAAATAACATGGACAAGGAAAGTTATCCCTACAAAATCATATAGTCTGGCTATGCTCTATCTTCACCACATAGATTATTTAAATCATGCACAACCCCGATGACAAGCCAAGCAATTGTTTCATACTCTAAGTTTTTCAAAACTTTTTCAATCTTCACGCAATACATGAGTGTGAGCCATGGATATAGCACTATAGGTGCCATAGAATGGTGGTTGTGGAGAAGACAAAAAAGGAGAAGATAGTCTCACATCAACTAGGCGTATCAACGGGCTATGGAGATGCCCATCAATAGATATCAATGTGAGTGAGTGGGGATTGCCATGCAACGGATGCACTAGAGCTATAAGTATATGAAAGCTCAAAAAGAAACTAAGTTGGTGTGCATCCAACTTGCTTGCTCATGAAGACCTAGGGCAATTTAGGAAACCCGTCATTGGAATATACAAGCCAAGTTCTATAATGAAAAATTCCCACTAGTATATGAAAGTGATATCATGAGAGACTCTCTACTATGAAGATCATGGTGCTACTTTGAAGCACAAGTGTGGTAAGAGGATACTAACATTGTCCATTCTCTCTTTTTCTCTCATTTTTTTATTTGGGCCTTTTCCTTTTTTTATGGCCTCTTTTTATTTGGGCTTCTTTGGCCTCTTTTTTTCATTTACTTTTCGTCCGAAGTCTCATCCCGACTTATGGGGTAATCATAGTTTCCATCATTCTTTCCTCACTGGGACAATGCTCTCATAATGATGATCATCACACTTTTATTTTTCTTATAACTCATCAATTACAACTCGATACTTAGAACAAAATATGACTCTATGTGAATGCAGCCGGCGATGTACCGGGATATGCAATATGACAATGATGAATGTGTCATGATGAACTAGATGGTGGAAAGTTGCATGGCAATATATCTCGGAATGGCTATGGAAATGTCATAATAGGCAGGTATGGTGGCTGTTTTGAGGAAGGTATATGGTAGGTGTGTGATACCGGCGAAAGGTGCGTGGTATTAGAGAGGCTAGCAAAGGTGGAAGGGTGAGAGTGCGTATAATCCATGAACTCAACATTAGTCATAAAGAACTCATATACTTATTGCAAAATATAGAAGTTATGAAAGCAAAGTATTACGCGCATGCTCCTAGGGGTTAGATTGGTACGAAAAGACCATTGCTCGTCCCCGACCGCCACTCATAAGGAAGACAATCAATAAATAAATCATGCTCCAACTTCATCACATAACGGTTCACCATACGTGCATGCTACGGGAATCACAAACTTTAACACAAGTATTCTTTAAATTCACAACTACTCAACTAGCATGACTTCAATATTATCACCTCCATATCTCAAAACAATTATCATGCTTCAATCTTTTCTTAGTATTCAACACACTCAAAAGAAAGTTTCACAAATCTTGAATACCAAGCATATTATTATTAAGCAAATTACCATGCTATTAAGAGGCTCTCAAAATAATTTAAGTGAAGTATGAGAGATCAATAGATTCTTTAAAACAAATCCACCACCGTGCTCTAAAAGATCTAAGGGAAGCACATAGAGCAAAATTATAACACTCAAAAGATATAAGTGAAGCACATAGAGCAAAACTACTAGCTCAAAAGATATAAGTGAAGCACATAGAGCAAAACTACTTAGCTCAAAAGATATAAGTGAAGCACATAGAGTATTCTATCAAATTTTAATTCATGTATGGCTCTCTCAAAAGGTGTGTACAACAAGGATGATTGTTGCATACTAAGACACAAAGACACAAATAATACAAGACGCTCCAAGCAAAAGACATATCATGTTGGTGAATAAAAATATAGCTCCAAGTAAATTACCGATGGAAGTGGACGAAAGAGGGGATGCCTTCCAGGGCATCCCCAAGCTTTGACTTTTTGGTGTCCTTGGATTATCTTGGGGGTTCCATGGGCATCCCCAAGCTTAGGCTCTTGCCACTCCCTATTCCATGATCCATCAAAAGAATTCACCCAAAACATGAAAACTTCACAACACAAAACTCAAAATAGAAAACTCGTGAGCTCCGTTAGCGAAAGAAAACAAAGGACCACTTCAAGGTACTGTAATGAACTCATTCTTTTATTTATATTTGTGTTAAACCTACTGTATTCCAACTTCTCTGTAAGTGCATCTAGTGCCCCTTAGTGATTTTGGTGTATTGAAGTCTTATAGGTTAAGGGACTAATGTGTTTGTGAGTGTACACAGGTATATAAGTCTATGAGGAGTTTGATATTTACAGGAAAAGTCGACCCCTAAAAATGAATATCTTCGACTGAAGATTTTGGTATTTCTGAAGACTTTCACGAAGACTTTGAAAGTGAAGAAATTGGTGTGTCCGTGAAGACTTGATATTCGTGCGAGGAATATGAAGCTTGAAGACTTTCGTTTTCATATTTTTGTTTTTCTCTTTCTTGAGTCATAGGAAACACCGTACTGTTAAAGGGGGTCGAGGAAATACTAAGGAAAAATTTCCATGTGATGCTCAACTCAAAATCCTACATCTACCAATCCCTTCGAGTGAAGCCATTGGAAATCTCATACAGTTCAGTCAATTTCCTCAGTGACAGAGACGAATTTCTTCTGGTCTCTGAGGAATTTTTCCTGACTGAGGAGTTAGGAATTCGCCAGTGCGGATTGCCTACACAGTGAGGAACATGATAGCCCTAAGGATTTTACTACTCAAAATTCCGACCGTTGCTGTGCTATGCGCCAGTTGTCCCAAAATATCTATCCACCTAACGGTCATATCATTGAAGGGCATTTATGTCTTATCATGTCGGGCTGCTCCCTAGGCTATAAATAGCCCCCCCCCCTACAACCACTAGCTGGTTGGCTGCTCCAAGAGAAACTGACACTTGTCATTTGAGAGCAACCCATCCTCCGAGGACTTTGAGCGAAAATCATCAAGTGAGGAAAAACCAAAAACCCAAAACCCAAACACCTACAAACCCCAAGTGATTGAGCATCACTGAAGATATTGATCCTGAGTGGATCCAACGCTTGTTACCTTTGAAGACTGTGCTTCTTCCAGACGGTTAGGCGTCATGGTCTAGAGCATCCAAGAGGAATTGTGGATCGCCGAGTGACCAAGTTTGTGAAGGTTTTGAAGTCGCCTAAAGACTTACCACGAGTGATTGGACATGGTTTGTGTGACCTTAGTTCAAGGAGAATACGGTGCGGACTGGGTGTCTTGGACTAAGTGTCCTTGACTGGCTGTCCGGGACTGTGTGTCCTCGAGTTTAAATACTCAGCCGCTCCAACCAGACGTACAACTGAGACAGCAGTTGGAACTGGTCTACCAAATCATTGTCTTCATCAAGCTTACTGGTTCTATTTCATCAACTCTTTCATTTCCTCATAACTTTGTAGTGTGCTTGTTCATATCTGTGTTTGAAGACTTTGACTGAAGACTTTCTCAATTTCCTCAGTTCAATTTCTTCTGTCTATTTGTCTTCATCCTGTGTTATCCTGTGATTACGCTTCCTGTACTTTGTGCCTATCTTCATTTCATCATGATGACTATGCTTGTATTCTGTTACGTTTACCTTTGAGTACTTATTCCGCTGCTAGTAGTTCTTCGCTAAGGAATTTCCTCACCGGCAAATTTCTCAGTGAAGAATTTCATAAAAATCGCCTATTCACCCCCTAGTCGATATAACGCACTTTCAATTGGTATCAGAGCAACGTACTCCCTTGTTCTGTGTGATTTTGGTTTAACCGCCTGGAGTTTTAGTTATGTTGACCACAGGTATGATCAAGGTCGCTGCTGGGTGTCCTACCTTCGATGGGACGGACTACCCCTACTGGAAGAATAAGATGTGAATGCATCTTGAAGCAATTGATAACAATCTCTGGTATGTTGTGGAAAATGGTTTTCCCTCAGTCACACCTTCTCTGAATGCTGCCGATGTGAAGAGATTCAAGCAACTCGACTCTCAAGCAAAGAATATCATATGTGGCTATCTGAGCAAAGGACAGTATGGCAGAGTGAGTGCTTTGGAAACAGTGAAGCTTATCTGGGACAGGTTGTCCAAAGTGAATGAAGGAGTCTCAACTCAGCGTGACTCTCGAGTTGATGTTCTTCGCAATCTCTTCAACCGCTTCAAAAGACTAGACAATGAAAATGTTCAACAAACCTTCGATCGCCTCACTGACATCTCAAATGAGCTTCAAGCACTTGGTGCCACTGACATCACTGACCATGAGGTGGTGAAGAAATTGCTGAGATCGCTTGATTCCTCATTTCACACTCTGGCATTGATGATACAAGAACGTGCTGATTACAAGTCACTTGATCCCGCTGATATTCTTGAGAGGCTAAATACTCATGAGTTCCAACTTGCTGAAAAGAGAGATCTCTATGGTTCAAGCTATGGCAGAACACGTGCACTTAAGGCCAAGGCAGTATCTGAGTCCGAAGATGAAGACTCTGGTAGCAGCCTTGCTGATCCTGAAGAACTGAGCCATGATCTGGCTCTGCTCGTGAAGAAGTTCCAAAAGTTCTCAAGACATGGTCGCCTTGGAAGATCCTCAAGGAGCAATGATTCCTCATCCAGTGACTACAAGAAGAGGCTCTGTCACAAATGCAAGAAACCTGGACATTTCATTCAAGATTGTCCTTAGTGGGAAAAGGGATCAAAGAAGAAGAAAGACAAGGATTACAGTTCTGATGATGCGAAGAAAAAGAAGAAATCCACAAAATCCTCATCATCAACATCCTCCAAGCCTTCATATCACAAGAAGAGCATCTCCAAGAAGGCCAGGGCATTCATTGGCAAGGAAATGGACTGTGAGGCTGAATCTAAAGAAAATGAGGAAGAGGAGTCATCTGAGGAGTCCGAATCTGGAGTGGCGAGCCTTGCTCTCACTACTGCATTCGTCAGCAAGTCTATCTTCAACACTGAAGAAAATGACCCCACCAACAAGGATGATGAAGGCGATGATGACTACGCTCCCACCTATTGCTTCATGGCAAAGGGTGCCAAGGTACTCAAATATACCTCCTCTGAATCAAGTGAGAATGAATCTGATGAAAACCTTAAACCCAGCTATTCAAAACTTGCTAAGATTGCTATAAAACAACAAAGGGCTTTAGAAAAGGTTCAAAACATGCTAAATAAAAGTGATGATATGTTGGGTGAAGAAATGGATCGCACTGAAACTTTGACTGAATATCTTCAGAGACTTCAGTCCAAGCTTGACAAACTTCAAAGTCATCATAACACTCTATTATCGGATCATGAGAAGCTTTCTTATGAATTTCTTCAAAGAAAGCAAGACCTTGAGAAGCTAAGAGTGAGTTATGAAGATCTTCAGAAGGAGCGCGATTCATTACTTGCTCAACAAATCAGCGCTTCTCAGGAAGAATTTGTTCCACCATGCTTGAAGTGCATTGAACGTGAATGTGCTAATTCTTCACCTGAATGTTCAAATGCTGCTAATGTTTCAAATTCTTCACATGCCTCTGCTATCACTAATTCCTCATCTGAGGACATTGCTAGTATCACTTGTCGGCGATATACCCCGCGGTGTAAACCGGCCGGAAGTGTAACCCGGCCGGACTTGGCGGTTTATCTGAAGACCCCGCTGGCACTTGGCGAGTTACTGGCGACTCACCCTGACCTGGCGGTTTACAAGCAACCCGCCTGGTCATTATGACTCATTGGTAAACCGGCAGGCGGGTCAGAGGAGCGACAAGACCTGGTGGCCCAACGGGCGGTTCATGAAGGCCGGTTCATACTATGGTGGGCCGGTTTAAGAGGAAAGGCATAAGGAATATTTACCTTACAAGGAGTTAAGACCAGGACTCGTATCCGGTTTGTATTAGAGATAGACTAGTCCTAATCCTAATAGGACTCCACATGTAAACCGCCCCTTCAACATATATAAGGAGGGGCAGGGCTCCCCAAAGAGAGAGAAGTTACAAGCAAGAAAACAATCTCTAGGGCTAGACACAAAGAGCCGGTTTACGGCGACTCCCTCATGATGATAATGAGACCAAGCCTCAAACATCATGTAGGGTTGTTACCGGATGATGTTTCCCAGGGCCCGAAGCTGTCTAAATCCTTGTCTTGCGTGTTGATCCACCCTGCGTCTCTCGTCCCGCTCAACCCCTCTCAAGCTACCACATAGATGCATTGGCCTCGTGACTAAGTCCTCACACTAGGACATTTGCCATGACAAATCCACGATAGTTGGCGCCCACCGTGGGGCCTGCGCATGGTGGTGTTGAGTTCTTGGAGGGATCTCTCCCAAGAATCGAGAAGTTCGTGATATACGGGAAAAAGAAGAGAACTCGCGGAAGGATATGCGGGCTCGACGAACAGTCGTATTGGCATGTACGAAATTGAGATCAAGAGTTAGGGTTGCATCTGTGATCCGTTTAATCCGACAACAATTGATTTTCGCTGCTGCGCAACCTACGCAGCCGCCAGTGTCACGCGCGCCTGACCGCTGCTGCATATTCCACGAGTAATCTGCTGGATCAGATACCGAGGTGTGTGGGTCCTGAAGAAACAAGGATTCACCGCAATGAGTATTACCGCTACTTCACATCAATTGATTCAAGTGAGAGTACTTCTCATGTGAAGACAAGGACAGGGTTATTGATTGGACTTGATGGCTATTGCTTACGTGAAGGACAGAAGACCCGTACTAGATAAGCATTAGATCGGATTTGTTTTTCTACATCCAGCCAAAGCATATTACCAGCGGTTGAAAGTTACTACGAATAGCAACTGGAAGGATTGATCTCCGCCTCGGTTTTTGTTTTCGAGCTGGTCGCAAGTCACCTAGCCCTGACCCTCCTTCTGCCACTGGATTTCTCGGCCTCCACTGCTGCTGAGCCGCCGCGATCGACAATCGTCTTTGCCGCCGCAAACCGCCCGCGGGCCGAGCCGGCCGTCGCGCGACCTTGTCTCGCCCTGAATTTGAGCCGCCGCCGCTGCGGCTTTACCTCGCTTCCACCTACGTCGGGCTCCGCTTCGGTCTCCGCCACCTCCTGCTCCGAGTCAGCCGCAAGACAGCACGCAGCCAAGCCATAATCCGTTCGCTGGTTCAAACGCCCGAGCATCCGCTCGCCCGCACGACCTTGGCTTTGGCCGGCCCTGGCCGCAGTCGCGAGCCCTGGCCGCCCTCCTCTCCACTCCGGCAGGTTCCAGCGCCACCTACGTGCCGCCGCGACCGGCGTTGAGCCGCCCGGCCACGCGGATGCCTCAGCTGTTGCCTTGCGCCTTGAGCCGTGGTGCGGGAGACGCTGGGGAGCAGTTCTATTTACAATCACATCAAGCATGCATATTCGATTTCAAGAAAATCTTGCAAGGTATTATTACCATACAGTAATTTCTTTTTAATACTAACTATTTGGTTGTGTTTGCATTGCACTATCGACAGTGAGCAGGGCAAGGCGGTGCTGGTCGTCCGAGGCTGAGTGGGCTGTACTACGATCGCTAATCCGCCTTCATGGATCTACCTCGCTTCTCCGACCGTGCAGCTGAGCCGCCCCCGCCTTTGTTGCGTGGCCCTAACTCTATCTCTGCTCCGGGTCGCTGAACGCCCCGAGTAGTCTCTGCCAGAGTCACCTCTGTCGTGATAAAATGGATCATCCCTTGTTCAAACAAGTCAGGTGATATCCATTCAAGTTTATTTTATTAGCCCATGTTGTTTTTGTCAAAGAACAAGTTTATCTTTGCCTTGGTCTGCAATATTGTTTATGCAGAGCAATTATTTATGACAAAAAAATTATATTATACCTCGGAGATGGAGGCACGCCAACATCTTTTGGCACGGGTGGTCGTCGTTACTTGACGAACTCCCGCGCCAGTTTACAACGCCGTGGCTTTCTCTCGCGGCCGTACCGGTTCACAACGACACGGACAACTCACCCGTCCACCCTCGCGGCTGGTTCACGCGTCCGTGCCGGTCTACAATGTGGAGGACAATTTGCTCGTCCGCACCGGTTTACAACACCGGGCCGGCTCATCTGCTTAGCTCCCGCAGCCGACTCATCTGTGAGTAATTTCAGCTTCACCCGGTGATCATCAACTCCGCGGTGATAATCCCTGACCTGACGCATCAGGTTAAATCCATCCGGTATATTTTTATATTATATATTGCTTTCTTTTTAAAAAAAGGAGCCATTACTTTGTCTTGCAAAGATATCTAATGCAGGACCCTAAAACCACCATATTGTAGCAAATTTAAAGGCCATCAGAATATTTCCGGCATAAAAAGAAGGATTCCAGTTTAAAATCTGGCGCAAGGGGAAGCTATCTCCCACAAAGCTTTGAAGCTCTCAAATACGGTTTAAGAATTTCCGGTTCAAAAAGGAATTAACTTCTCGCAAGTTCGATTTTAAAGGCCGTCAGAAAATTTCCGGCTGAAAATGAAGGTTTCGGTTTAAAATCCGATTCAAGGTAAAGATGTCTCCCATAAAACATTGAAGCTCTCAATATCCGGTTCAAAATCCCAGTTCAAGATGAATTATTTCTTGCAAAAAGTTAAAGGTTGCCGAAGAGGACCTGCTGCCATGATGCGCGGTTCAAACATGGGTATCCTGCCTTATTGGCTTATCATATTATTGATCACGTGGGGGTTTCTGTTATAAAGCGGCATCCTATTTGCTCATTGATCCGGCTTATAAAGTCATATATGTAGAATCACTTGGGGGCTTGGTCGTATCTGAACCATAGCTACACCTGTTGATCGGCGCAATGCCACAACATCACTTGGGGGCTTGGTTGTATCCGAACCATAGTTACACCTTTTTATCGGCTCAAAGCCAAATCAATCTGGGGCCAAAGAGAGTATTGTAAAACAACAACCCAAACATAGGCACCCACTGAGCACAGCTCAAAACATTACTTGGGGATTCTTTGCTATCGAAATGAACTTAGAATCTACACTTGTAATGGGCTATCAAGCCATGGCTTGGAAGCCTGGTGTATACACCTAAAACCCCGGGTTAAACTGCCTATTTAAGTAAGTCACTCCGCCCAGGTAAACCTGGTATGACCCTTTGAACTTTGACAAGTTACTCTAAAATGAAGACCCTGAACTTGTCAAGTTAAAACGATGATTGGTTAAGGATTGAGGACCATCTTAAAAGGCTTTGCAAAAATAGTTTAACTTAGTGGCCTGGCAGCCCATGAAAAGCCTCGAATTTGGGGCCTGGCAGCCCGTGAAAAGCCTCGACTACAACGGTTTTATTTGCTTTTTGCTAAGTTTTGTTTTCTTTTGATAAGATTTGTGATGCTTTCAAATCGGCGTTTATCAACCCGGTTAGGCTGTCAACTACAAGTTGTCAGTACACAATCAAGTTATAATCCGGAGACTATCAACCCGGTCTGGTTTTGACTACAAGTCGCCAGTATTACATATGGATAACCCGGTGTTTATCATAACCCGGTATGGTTTTATCATAAACCGACACAATATGGAAGGAGTTATCAGTACTCGAGATTGGGGTTATCACTCTTACTACAAAAAGTTGGTAAACCAACGATGTGATTCAATGTCACAGGACACTTTAAACTTGTTGTATGCGGAAACAGGTTGAATAAAGCATGATTATAAATCACCGGTGTTTATTAAACCGGTAGTATGATCCGGTGTTTATTAAACCGGCCTGGCTTTGGACAATAAGTCGCCAATATATATTTGGATTGTGCCATTGGAATCATGTGCTTATAAATCATTAGGTTATATTATTCAAATAGCCAAACTTGGCTGAAATTTCATTATGATATTGAATGAATAAGGTTTTCATACTGGATTATATTATCTTGAATAGCCAACATGGCTGGATTTTTATTATTAAGATTTTCAAAGTCGCTATAGCGCAATGTCTACTATTTTATCAAAGGATATGATTTATTCTACAATGGAAGGAATAGTCCCGAGTCGCTGCAGGCTTACAACCTGGCACTTGGGGGCTACATTATTTCAGTTGAGATTACATCAAATACACAAGTCTCATGTCGCTGCAAGCATGCACCATGATACTTGGGGGCTAATGCAAAGTCATTGTTTGCTCACCTTATTGAAGACCCGACTCATCACATCGTAATGAGCCGACCCTTGGGGGCTACCAATTGCTCCTGTCAACAACTCAAGGTACATAAATTTTTGTCCATAATATTGAAGGATCCATTGCTCAGTTGGTAAAGCACAAAGCTCTTAACCTTGTGGACGTGGGTTCAAGCCCTACGATGGAAGCTACATTATAAGATGTTATTTTCATTGAAGTATATATCAAGTCCCGGTTCAAGTATTATCTTACTAAAGCCGGCCCTTGGGGGCTACATATCACTGCTCAAGTCTACATGATTATATTTACAAAGTCCCTGCTCATTATTGCATAATGAGCCGGCCCTTGGGGGTTACACTGATTGAAGTTTTTATAAGCAAATTACAAGTCCCAGGTTGCTGCAAGCATGACAACCCGACACTTGGGGGCTACATATATGGAGTATTCAGTTTATATGATTGAGATGAACAAACCGGATTTCTTCAAGGTTGAAACACTTATTTGAGCAAGTCTTAAGTTATCACTATGTTCTCCTCTTAAGACTTGGGGGCTACAGGTATTATGCATATAAAGGAGGAACATCTTCATTTTATCAGTTTTGAGCAAATCAGGAAGATCAATTACATGACCCGGTGTCGACAACAATTATGACCCGGTGCCATCAATATTTATAAAGCGGCCATTTTGGTAATATTAAACCGGCAAGTTTTACATCTTCAAACCGGCTGAATATCAGATAAGTATTTTCAGACCCATATTACTTAAACCGGTGCTTTGGGAGCTAAGTCAAAGGAGTTATTCTTCACAATATTTCTCAGTGACAAACCAATGTCGGCAAATTAAGTATGAAGTTGGCATATTGACCTGGATTTTCTAGAAGAAGGAAATGGCAAGGAATTAAGGATGATCAGATGCCGGTTTACAAGAACTCTTAACCCAGAGCATAATCTATCAAATTTGTTCTTGTATTTGTTTTAAAGGATCAGTTTAACATGGATAAATCCAAATTAAACTGGGGGCTAATGTCGGGGATATACCCCGTGGTGTAAACCGGCCGGAAGTGTAACCCGGCCGGACTTGGCGGTTTATCTGAAGACCCCGCTGGCACTTGGCGAGTTACTGGCGACTCGCCTTGACCTGGCGGTTTACAGGCAACCCGCCTGGTCATTATGACTCATTGGTAAACCGGCAGGCGGGTCAGAGGAGCGACAAGACCCGGTGGCCCAATGGGCGGTTGATGAAGGCCGATTCATACTATGGTGGGCCGGTTTAAGAGGAAAGGCATAAGGAATATTTACCTTACAAGGAGTTAAGACCAGGACTCGTATCCGATTTGTATTAGAGATAGACTAGTCCTAATCCTAATAGGACTCCACATGTAAACCGCCCCTTCAACATATATAAGGAGGGGCAGGGCTCCCCAAAGAGAGAGAAGTTACAAGCAAGAAAACAATCTCTAGGGCTAGACACAAAGAGCCGGTTTACGACGACTCCCTCATGATGATAATGAGACCTAGCCTCAAACAGCATGTAGGGTTGTTACCGGATGATGTTTCCCGAGGCCCGAAGCTTTCTAAATCCTTGTCTTGCGTGTTGATCCGCCCTGCGTCTCTTGTCCCGCTCAACCCCTCTCAAGCTACCACATAGATGCGTTGGCCTCGCGACTAAGTCCTCACACTAGGACATCTGCCGTGAAAAATCCATGACATCACTAACGATGCAGGGCTGAAGGAATTGTACACAACAGGCATGTACAAAAGCCTCAAAGGGCATCAGGCTCTTTGTGATGTGCTTAAAAAGCAGATCCTCAACAGGAACCCTAGGAAAGAGGGTATCGCCTTTGAGAGGAAACTCAATGCTGATGGTACATATTGGAAGCCTGAGCAGTACCTCGAAACTACATGGGTTGCTGCAAAGGGACCTCCAGTTGATCCATCTAACTTATCTGGATTTGCATGTGAATCTCCTCATTTTGATGATGAGTCAATTGACTCCAACTATAAGCTATTCAAAAATCAGAATGGTGAAGTATTTGCTAGATATGTTGGCACTAACTGCAGGAACGGCTCCCCTATGAAGAAAGTTTGGGTTCCCAAAAGATGTCTTGAAAATCTTCAGGTGAATGTCATCATGACGCCACCTGTGAAGAAAAGGAACCCCAGATCGAATTCTTCATATGGACCAAATTCCTCATATGGAGCAAAGTCCTCATATGAACATCATCGTGCTAACCCGTCTGTTTCGCGTGGAAGATCTAAGGATTATGGATATATGCATTATTCTTCAAATCATTATGTCCATAAGTCCTCGAAGAATTTCTCTGCATACTCTTATGCTTACTCTAACCCCTCTTATGTGAAACGAAATGGACTGGCTTCTATGCCATCCTTCTCGTATGGAGCTCGCAGAATGATGAGCTCTTTGCCACCCCTTCAGATGTGGGTGGTGAAGAAAAAGAACTAATCTCTTCTGCAGGGTCAGGTCTCCAGACGCACATAATCGTCTGAAGAATTTGCTGGAGACCTGAGCATGCCTGATAGGACGCAGGCTAATCATGAAGAAATGAACTTTCATTTCTCACGTCCTCATATTGCTTTATCAGTTCTCTTACTTGATGAAATTGATCTGATGAATTGATGTCATATTCTTCACAGATGAAGTATATGAGTTTGTAAGCTGTACTAATTCATCTGCAGGATGATCAACCCAAAGCCACTGAGTGGGTCCTCGATAGTGGATGTAGAAACCACATGACTGGTGACAAGAATCTATTGATGGATGCTCCATTATCTCCGTCGCATCTCAAGCATATCATCTTTGCTGACAAAGGCAAAAGTCAGGTATTGGGTCTAGGTAAGGTTGCGATTACAAAGGATCGACACATGGACAAAGTCATGCTTGTTGAGTCCTTAGGATACAACCTTATGTCTGTCTCAATGCTTTGTGATCTTGATATGGTTGTTATCTTTGGCAAGTACTGTTGTGTTGTGGTTATGGAAGCTGACAATTCCAAAGTCTTCGAAGGCTTTAGGAGAGGAGACCTGTATATTGTTGATTTCTCTACAGGACCACAACCAGCCGTGTGCTTACTTGCAAAAGCTTCAGAAGGCTGGCTCTGGCATCGATGACTTGGTCATGCAGGCATGAGGAATTTGCACATGCTTGCGAAGATGAAGCATGTCATTGGCATCGAGAATGTCAAATTCCTCAAGGATCACCTATGTGGAGCCTATGGAGCTGGGAAGATGACCAAGGCCAAGCATCCAGCGAAGACTATCATGACCACCACTCGCCCATTTGAATTGCTTCACATGGATCTCTTTGGTCCTAATCATTATTCTGCTATTTCAAATGAAGCATCTCAATATGGCTTTGTTATTGTTGATGATTATTCTCGCTACACATGGGTACACCTTGTTACTTACAAACATGAAGTGCAGGAAGTCTTCAAACGATTTTGCTCGAGGGCATCAACCAACTTTGGTGTGAAGATCAAGCACATCAGAAGTGACAATGGCACTGAGTTCAAGAATTCTGGTCTCGATGACTATCTTGATGAACTTGGTATTACTCATGAGTTATCTGCTCCTTAAACTCCTCAGCAGAATGGCGTCATGGAGCGCAAGAACAGGACTCTTGTTGAGATGGCTCGCACTATGCTTGATGAATACAAAACGCCTCGTCGTTT
Source organism: Triticum dicoccoides (assembly GCF_002162155.2). NCBI lineage: Eukaryota > Viridiplantae > Streptophyta > Magnoliopsida > Poales > Poaceae > Triticum > Triticum dicoccoides. The sequence continues at coordinate 359,640,698 of NC_041390.1, read as the reverse complement.
CTGGACTGAGGCAATTGATACTGCGTGCCACATCATCAACAGAGTATATCTTCACAAATTCTTCAAAAAGACTGCCTATGAACTCCTCACTGATAAGAAACCCAATGTAAGTTATTTCAAAGTCTTCGGTGCTAAATGTTGGATTAGAGATCCTCATCACAACTCAAAATTTGCACCGAAAGCACATGAAGGTTTTATGCTTGGTTACGAAAAGGACTCGCACACCTACAGAGTCTTCAGCAACGTTCTTCACACAGTTGTTGAAACTGTAGATGTCCGGTTCGATGAAACTAACAGCTCGCAAAGAGAGCACCTACCTACTGTGATAGATGAACCAGCACCAGAGGAAACTATCAAGTTCAAGGCTACTGAGGATGTCATTCCTACTGAAGAATCTGCTGAAGAATTCATTCCAGAACATGAAGAACGTCGAGCTAATGCACCTGAAGAAAATGCTGAAGAAAATGGTGCTGAAGAAAATGCTGATCAAATTCTTCAACGACAACCAGCTCATCCTCGCATTGCAAAAGAAGTGCAAGTTGAAAAGATCATCAATGACATCAAACTGCCAGGTCCTCTCACACACTCAAAAGCTTCACATTTGTCTAACTTTTGTGGGCAGTATGCTTTTGTCTCTATTATAGAGCCCACTAAGGTAGATGAAGCATTTCTGGAGCCTGAGTGGATTCAGGCCATGCAAGAGGAATTACATCAGTTTGAGCTTAACAATGTCTGGGAACTGGTCAAACGTCCAGATCCTCGGAAGCACAATATCATCGGCACAAAGTGGATCTACCACAACAAGCAAGATGAAAATGGCCTTGTGGTGAGGAATAAGGCACGACTTGTAGCTCAAGGCTACACACAGGTTGAAGGAATTGATTTCGATGAAACTTTTGCACCTGTTGCCAGACTTGAGGCTATTTGCATATTACTTGCTTATGCTAACCATCATGATATCACTTTGTATCAAATGGATGTGAAAAGTGCATTCCTCAATGGTAAGCTTGAGGAAGAAGTATATGTTGCTCAACCCCTAGGTTTTGAAGATCCAAAGAATCCTGACAAAGTCTTCAGACTCAACAAGGCCCTCTATGGCCTCAAGCAGGCCCCACGGGCTTGGTATGATACCTTGAAGGAACTCTTCATGAAGAAAGGCTTCGAACCTGGTTCACTCGACCCTACTCTTTTCACTAAATCTTATGATGGTGAATTGTTTGTGTGCCAAGTATATGTTGATGATATTATCTTTGGTTGTACTGACCAATGTTATAGTGTTGAATTTGCCTATATGATGAGTGAAGAATATCAAATGTCTAGGATAGGAGAGTTGAAATTCTTCCTAGGTCTTCAAATTCGTCAACAACACAATGGCATATTCATATCTCAGGAGAAATACCTCAAGGATGTACTGAGGAAATTCGTTATGCAAGATTGCAAAGGCGTCAAAATTCCAATGCCCACAAATGGCCATCTGTGCACTGATGAAAATGGTATTGACTTCGATCATAAGGTATACCGCTCCATGATAGGTTCCTTATTATACTTATGTGCATCTAGGCCAGATATAATGCTTAGTGTTTGCATGTGTGCCCGATTTCAAGCTGCACCAAAGGAATCACACCATAAGGCTGTGAAGCATATTCTTCGATATCTAGCTCACACACCAACACTTGGATTATGGTACCCCAAGGGCTCGGCTTTTGATCTTGTTGGATATTCTGACTCTAACTATGCTGGTCATCATGTGGATCGCAAGTCAACATCTGGTACATGTCATTTCCTTGGACGATCTTTGGTCTGTTGGTCCTCGAAGAAACAGAACTGCATATCACTATCTACTGCTGAAGCTCAGTACATTGCCGCCGGTTCTTGCTGTGCCCAATTGCTATGGATGAAGCAAACTCTCAAGGACTATGGCGTCAACATGAAGAATGTGCCTCTCTTCTGTGACAATGAGAGTGCCATCAAGATTGCTCACAACCCAGTTCAGCACTCGAAGACAAAGCACATTCAGATTCATCATCATTTTCTTCGTGATCATGTGTTGAAGGGTGACATTTCTATTGAGCATGTGAAGACTGAAGAACAGCTAGCTGATATCTTCACAAAGCCCTTGGATGAGAAGAGATTTAGCAAGTTGCGGTGTGAGCTAAATATCCTAGAATCTTCGAATGTTCTCTGAAAAGGACACTCGTCCTAACACTTATGCAAAATTGATAACTTAGATGTGCAACACATGAAGAAACGTTTTTCTTCAATCAATGAAGAATAACACTCTTAGTGTGAAGAAATTAACGAAGAATTTGATTCTCAGAACCCGACGATATTTGTACGCGGTGTCTGAAATCATCATTCTTATACGGTGGGTCACACCACCACAAAAAGTTGAAATTCCTCAAATTATTCATATTCTTCAACTTTGCATAGTCTTCAATGGTTCCGTCGTTTTTCTTCATTGGCTATATATATATATATATATATATATATATATATATATATATATATATATATATATATATATATATATATATATATATATGAGTTTATGTCCTCTACAGCATTCACATATTGCTATTTCTTCAAGTTGGTTTTCTGCTAAGTGAATGTGATTGGACCCTTCCCCTCTATGCTATACTCAACCCAATCTGTTCACAAATTCTTCATGTGCGTTCTATTTGAAACTCGTTCAAAATCTTCACAGTGTCCTTGTCAGCTGAAGAAATTGCGAACGGAACTTTAAAACCTATCTTATCAAAATTTTCGGTTTTGCCGCTCAAACCATTACGCATCCCACGATACACTTATCCACTCACCCACGATCTAACACGATCTCCACCTCTCACTATGTGGGTGACACATGTCATGCGAATGAGAAGGGTCAGGGGCATGTTCATCCAATTTCTTAGGGCGAGCAGTTTTTTCACCGTGGCTATAAATACCCCTCCTTCCCTTCCTCACTTCTTTTACTCCGCTCGACCTCTCTCTCCAGCTCGAGCTTCTCAAATCCTAGCACCGCCGCTACTTCATTGCCGCCGGTGAGGAAGAGCTTCACTGCCTCGACCTCGTCGCCGATGTACTCGCGTCGACCGCGGACATCTTCACTCCGCCGCTGCCGTAGCCGTCTTCCTCTGCCAAGTTAGGGCGTGGAAGATCTGCACAGATGAACTTCACATCTCCTCTCTCCACTTCGTCGTGTTCTTCGTCCAGGGTAATTAAAAGTTACTTTTACTGCCCTCGTTGATTCGAATGATTATCTACAAAATCTTCAAAAATGTTTTTCTTCATATCTTCACACATTGAACACCTCACAAGTCATCCGTTGTTGATTCGTTTCTCTAAGCATCATTTTTCTTCAAGATTCCTCAATTGTGTGGATCTTCGATCTATACAACTCTGAAACCTAAGATAAAGAACGCTTAGTGAAAATCTTCAAGACTCATCTGGTGAAATTCCTCAAACTTGTTCATTTTGAAAAACCTTCTGACAACGCATATGACCTCTCCAAATTCCTCGCAACTATACTCTGTTCACAGGTACACATGTCAGTTGCTGAATCACTAGGTTCTCATCAACTTAACTCATTTGCAGCGTTCCTCGAAGAAAAGTTGCATACTTCTTCAGAGAATTCGATTGTTCAAATTCCTCAACTGAAGAAAATGGCTGATGGTAAAAGGCCACAGAAGGGAGTAAAGAGGCCTAAGGTAAATATAGCATTTGAAATCCCTGATGACATATATGCTGGGTACTGCACACCTACTAAGGAAACCAAGAATTTGCGCAAAGAGTGCATTCAGAAGATAGAGAGGAGATGGGCAAGAGAATGGAGGGAGTACAGATATGTCACTCCTAAGTATATGAAGTAATTCGCACTCAATCCTCCATGCCCAAGAGCACCACTAACACCTGGCCAAATTGCTGATCCCACCAGCCTCAAACGCGGTGAGGACTATCCTGATGAATGGGCCAAGCGCCAAGGCAAGTTGGCTAAGCAAGCCAAAGAAGTAGTGAGGAAATTCAATGAAGACTCTGCTGCTGCTGCTGCCTCTGCTGAGGTCCTTGCTGTCAATCCAAAGAAGGCTATGTCAAAGAAGCCTGCGCGCAAGCCAAGTGCTTCCTCAGCAATGCCCTCACGACCAGAATCATCAAAGCCCTCACGGCCAATTCCTCATGCTTCTCCTGTTCCTCCAAAGTCCTCAGCTCCTCCGCCAAAGCCTTCAGCTATTCCGACCAAATCCTCAGCGCCTGTGCATCTCGCTTCGTGCCAAAGGACTACCGACATCTCCATTGCCTCAGGTGTCTCAGCTAGTTCCTCAGCTGCACCAAGTTCCTCAGCTGGCCCCTCACTGTTGAAGACAAAGGCCACTGCTAGACGAGGTCCTCGCCCAAGTCCTCAAAAGAAACAAGTCGCTTTCCAAGTGCCGTCTGATGAAGACGAAGCTGATGATGATGAACTTACAGAAATCATCAGAGACAGGCAAGTCAGGGCCGCTAGAGCCAAAGGATCAGAGGTGCCACTGCTTTTGGATCCCAAGCTGATCCTCGACTACATTGATGATTGGCACAAGTACCCCAACACTCCCTTACCCGACTTCAAGCTGACTCCTGGCCAGAGTCACATGCTGACCCACTTCATTCAAGAAGAAAAGTGGAAATTTGAGAAGGCCAGACAGATCAAGAAAGCACAGTACAAGAAAGAGCGCTATCTTAAGAAAAACGTTGTCTCTATGACAACTGAAGAACTTGTCACTATTCATACTGAGATTAAGAAACTTAGTGATGACTTTGACGCATATCGCGCTGATTGGCTTGGAGCCAAGGTTCGTTTTGTGAAACTTGTAGATAACTTCACTTCCAGTGTTGCAGCCCCAATGCAACAGGAAATTCCTCAGGCTGAAGCATCTGCTCAGCCTACTGAAGAAAATGCCAACACCACTGATGACAATCAGGCTGCTGAAGATAATGTGAGTTCCAGGGCTGGTGACTGCATTCCAGCCGCTGAAGAAATTGCCAGGGCACCCACTAGTGTTGTGCCTGACGAAATTGAAGAACTCAGGGCAACTACATCAGTTGTGCCTGCAGAAAATCAACCAGATTCTTCAACTGCTCCTGCACCAACTTCAACTCCAATCCTTCCATCTACATCAGATGTCAAGAAGACCAAGGCTGCAGAGCGTGCCGCAGTGAAGAAAAGGAAAGCATCAGCTGCTTCAGATTCTTCAGCTCCGAAGAAAATGAAGCCTATGACAAGCTCATTTGCAAATCCGATTGATGCTGTTCCCATCTCAACCAGGCCATCAAAGGACCTCGTTCCTTTTGATGAAGAATATGTGATCCCCGGCGGATCTGATGAAGAAACTCCTTCTACTGCTTCGTCTGAACCAATCGATGAGGAAATTGAAGTGGATGCTATCCCTTCAACACCTATCATATCCTTGCCTATGCCTCAGTTCACAGCTGAAGAGGCTGGCGTTGAAGAAATGGAAGATGAAGATGTGGACATTGGCTGCTCCACACCCGTAATCAGTGATGAATTCTGGGAAAGTCAGCATCCAAACTCTCCAATGTTCACCCCTATACAGCAAATTCCCCAGTCCCCTACACAAACTGTTCACCTGGGCTCTGAAGAAATTCATCCTACTGCATATGTCCATGAGGAAATTCCAGCCACTAGCGCTGAAGAAACTGGTGCTGCTGAACAACCAACGACACAGACTCCCACTGAGGAGGAACCAGAAATTCCTCAACCTGAAGAACCTACGATTGAGATTCCTGAGGTCATGATGCAACTCACTGACACTCCTCTGCCAAAGCCAAAGGACCCATTCTCACGCAAGCAAAAGTTCAAGGCTGATGATTTCTTCGGCGAGCACGTATTCTTTGAAGACTACAACCCATATGACTCTACTCGCATTAGGAAGAGGCGTTTCTGGACTGCCAGTCAAGCCAATTTCTATTCCTCAGTGTTGTTCAACAAGGAGAAGATTTTCTACCATGAGCATATAACTCACGTGGATATGGAATCTCTACCGTGCTTCGCACCAGTCCTGAGTGTTCTTCACGACGCTGGACTACTTAACTTTTGCTCTGACATCTGTGATTTCAATGAAGAACCGATTCTTCAATTCTATGCAACACTGCACATCACCGGAGATGCTAAAGATGTGAATTCATGGGTGCTGGACTGCATGTCTGAAAACACTCACTACACTGGACCAGCCTCTGAATTGCTTCGTGCTTTACCACTCAGTCCTCCCCTTGAAGAAGCTCGCTGCATCTACAGTGAACCTGAGCTCACACATCATTACATGCAGGTGCTGATGAAACCTTTGAAGCCAGGTCAAGCACCAAGAACCAAATTCCTCGTGAAGGAATTGTTGTACGTGCCCAGAACCGTCTATCGTATTCTTACGAGGACAATCAGTCCTATCAAAGGCCATGACTCATCTGATGAGGAAATTGTTGGTATCATGAAGAATCTGGTATTCAACATCGTTCATGGCATTCCTGTCAATTATCATGATTTATTCATGAGGACTATGGCCAATGTTGCATTGTCCCCGTTTAAGCTGAAGCCCTATGCACCTTGGATCATGAGATTCCTCAGGACAAGGTCTTCACTCAACTACAAAGGCGATTTCCAGAATCACCTCAGCTACTTGCCCCCAATTGAAGTCCTCAAGCAGACATATTCCTCAGTTGATGGAAAGGGCAAGGCACTAGCTGTAATAGATGAAGGCATTCGTCCATTGGATGGTCAGTTTCGCAAAGCTGCATCTTATTCCACCAATCATGACTCTGCCACACATGACTCTGCCAATGCACCTAAGTCCACTCCTCACGCCACTGCTCCGCGCGTGATGACTGACCATGAACTTCTACTTAGTCTTCACCAGAAGGTGGATCGAAATCATAAATGGGTTAAGCGTCAGTTTGGTTCACTTCTTCACAACATGACTGCCACACACAATGCAGTGAAGAAAAACCACTACTACCTCCATCAAGTCTTCGGTCGCACCTGGGCAATCCTATCACATCTATATGGTGAAGAAGATCTGAAGAACATGGGTCTCAAAGAAGATTTTGACTGGTCTGCACCTCCACCGAAGAAATTCAAGAAGGTCCAAGTTCCTTCTCTGGTGGCCAGCTCATTTTCTTCATCGCGCGACACTGATGAACATGAAGATTTGGACGACACTGCGGCAGGCCCTACATCAACAAACGACCCAAACAACGCTGGCGCTCCTTCATCAACATGATTATCTTGAGGGGAGTTAGTCCTCATTTTCGATCCTTTTGGTCATTCCATGACAAAGGGGGAGAAATATGAGTTGGTCCTCAAGCGGGTCTACTATATGGGCTTTTTTCTGAAACTTTATTGGATCGAGTTGTAATCTTAAACCCGATGCTGCTCTGATACTTTTGATGCACTGTGCTCTGATACTTTTGATGCACCATTATGCATGCTTATTCCTCGTTAATATTATTGCACGCATGCTGAATCTCATCAGGCATCATATTTCATCATGCATTTCAAATTCTTCATATTATATGTTAAATGCGTGTATGAATTACAAGATATAGGGGGAGATCTCCATGATTCAACTCTTCAAGTGTGCATTGCTTCAAAAGAAAATTCCTCACTATGCACATCCTCAGGGGAGTTCTTATATATCTTGCAATCAAATTCCTCAATATTAGTAGTTACACTTCAAATGTTTATTGTCGTTGAAAACTTAACCTATATTGTCATCAATCACCAAAAAGGAGAAGATTGTAAGTGCATCTAGTGCCCCTTAGTTATTTTGGTGTACTGAAGACTTATAGGTTAAGGGACTAATGCGTTTGTGAGTGTACACAGTTCTATAAGTCTATGAGGAGTTTGATATTTACAGGGAAAGTCGACCCCTAAAAATGAATATCTTCGACTGAAGATTTTGGTATTTCTGAAGACTTTCATGAAGACTTTGAAAGTGAAGAAATTGGTGTGTCCGTGAAGACTTGATATTCATGCGAGGAATATGAAGCTTCAAGACTTTCATTTTCATAGTTTTGTTTTTCCCTTTCTTTAGTCATAGGAAACACCGTACTGTTAAAGGGGGTCGAGGAAATACTAAGGAAAAATTTCCATGTGATGCTCAACTCAAAATCCTACATCTACCAATCCCTTCGAGTGAAGCCATTGGAAATCTCATACAGTTCAGTCAATTTCTTCAGTGACAGAGACGAAGTTCTTCTGGTCTCTGAGGAATTTGTCCTGACTGAGGAGTTAGGAATTCGCTAGTGCGGATTGCCTACACAATGAGGAACATGATAGCCCTGAGGATTTTACTACTCAAAATTCCGACCGTTGCTGTGCTATGCGCCAGCTGTCCCAAAATATCTATCCACCTAACGGTCATATCATTGAAGGGCATTTATGTCTTATCATGTCGGGCTGCTCCCTAGGCTATAAATAGCCTCCCCCTACAACCACTAGCTGGTTGGCTGCTCCAAGAGAAACTGACACTTGTCATTTGAGAGCAACCCATCCTCCGAGGACTTTGAGCAAAAATCATCAAGTGAGGAAAAACCAAAAACCCAAAACCCAAACACCTACAAACCCCAAGTGATTGAGCATCACTGAAGAGATTGATCCTGAGTGGATCCGATGCTTGTTACCTTTGAAGACTGTGCTTCTTCCAGACGGTTAGGCGTCATGGTCTAGAGCATCCAAGAGGAATTGTGGATCGCCGAGTGACCAAGTTTGTGAAGGTTTGGAAGTCGCGTGAAGACTTACCACGAGTGATTGGACGAGGTCTGTGTGACGTTAGTTCAAGGAGAATAAGGTGAGGACTGGGTGTCTTGGACTAAGTGTCCTTGACTGGGTGTCCGGGACTGTGTGTCCTCGAGTTTAAATACTCAGCCGCTCCAACCAGACGTACAACTGAGACAGCACTTGGAACTGGTCTACCAAATCATTGTCTTCATCAAGCTTACTTGTTCTATTTCCTCAACTTTTTCATTTCCTCATAACTGTGTAGTGTGCTTGTTAATATCTGTGTTTGAAGACTTTGACTGAAGACTTTCTCAATTTCCTCAGTTCAATTTCTTCAGTCTGTTTGTCTTCATCCTGTGTTATCCTGTGATTACGCTTCCTGTACTCTGTGTCTGTCTTGTTTCATCATGATGACTATGCTTGTATTTTGTTATGTTTACTTTTGAGTACTTATTCCGCTGCTAGTAGTTCTTCGCTAAGGAATTTCCTCACCGGCAAATTCCTCAGGGAAGAAAAAATCGCCTATTCACCCCCCTAGTCGATATAATGCACTTTCAAGGTACTGTAATGAACACATTCTTTATTTATATTTGTTTTAAACCTACTGTATTCCAACTTCTCTATGGATTATAAACTATTTTACTAGCCATAGATTCATCAAAATAAGCAAACAACACACGAAAAACAGAATCTGTCAAAAACAGACCAATCTGTAGTAATCTGTATCTAGCGCAAGATCTGGAACCTCAAAAATTCTAAAATAAATTGCTGGACGTGAGGAATTTATCTATTAATAATCTTCAAAAAGAATTAACTAAATATAATTCTTCAAATAAAAATGGCAGCAGTTCTCGTGAGCGCTAAAGTTTCTGTTTTTTACAGCATGTTCAACAAGACTTTCCCCAAGTCTTCCCAACGGTTCTACTTGGAACAAACACTAATCAAACACAAAAAACACAACCAAAACAGAGGATAAATAATTTATTTATTACTAAACAGGAGCAAAAATCAAGGAATAAAAATAAAATTGGGTTGCCTCCCAACAAGCGCTATCGTTTAACGCCCCTAGCTCGGCATAAAAGCGAGGATAGATCTAGGTATTGCCATCTTTGATAGGCAATACATAAGTGGCTCTCATGATAGTTTCATATGGTAATTTTATTTTCTTTCTTGGAAAGTGTTCCATGCCCTTTTTAATGGAAATTGAAATCTAATATTCCCTTTCTTCATATCATAATCGCACCAACCGTTCTAAGGAAAGTTCTACCAAGAATAATAGGGCAAGAAGGATTGCAATCTATATCAAGAACAATGAACTCTACGGGCACATAATTCCTATTTGCAACAATAAGAACATCATTAATCCTTCCCATAGGTTTCTTAATAGTGGAATCCGCAAGATGCTTGTTTAGAGAGCAATCATCAAAATTACGGAAATCTAGCAAATCACACAAAGTCTTGGGAATAGTAGAGACACTAGCACCCAAATGACACAAAGCATAAAACTCATGATATTTAATTTTAATTTTAATAGTTGGTTCCCACTCATCATAGAGTTTTCTAGGGATAGAAACTTTCAACTCAAGTTTTTCTTCATAAGATTGCATCAAGGCATCAACAATATGTTCGGTGAAGGCTTTATTTCGACTATAAGCATGTGGAGAATTTAGCACGGACTGCAACAAGGAAATACAATCAATTAAAGAGCAACTTTCATAATTAAATTCCTTGAAATCCAATATAGTGGGTTTAGCAACATCTAGATTTTTATTTCTTTCAATCCCACTTTTATTAATTTCATCATTAAGATCTAAATACTCCGAATTTTTAGAACACCTTCTAGGTAAAGGAAAATCATATTCAGTTTCATCAAGATTCATATTGCAAAATAAAGATTTAATAGGGGACATATCAATAACTTTTAGATCTTCATCTTGATTTTCATAGGAATTGGAGGAACACGCTTTAATAAAGGCATCTTTGGAAGCACGCATCCTAGCGGTTCTTTCCTTGCACTCATCAATGGAAATTCTCATGGCTTTGAGAGACTCATTGATATCATGCTTAGGAGGAATAGATCTAAGCTTTAAAGAATCAATCTCAAGAGAAATTCTATCAACGTTCCTAGCCAAATCGTCATCTTTAAGCAATTTCTCCTCAAGCAAAGCATTAAAATTCTTTTGTGAATTCATAAACTCTTTAACACTAGTCTCAAATTGCATGTTATTATAATTTCCATAACAATTGTTGTAGGAATTCCCATAATTATTAGAAGGATTACTAGGATATGGCCTAGGATTAAAATTCCCTCTATAAGTGTTGTTACCGAAATTATTCCTACCAACAAAATTCACATCCATAAATTCATTGTTATTCTCAATCAAAGTAGACAAAGGCACATCATTAGGATCAGAAGAAACACTCTTAGTAGCAAATAATTTCATAAGTTCATCCATCTTACCACTCAAAACATTGATTTCTTCTATTGCATGCACTTTTTTATTAGAAGATCTTTCAGTATGCCATTGAGAATAATTAACCATAATATTATCTAGGAGTTTAGTAGCATCTCCTAAAGTGATTTCCATAAAAGTGCCTCGCGCGGCCGAATCTAAAAGATTTCTAGAAGCAAAATTCAATCCGGCATAAATATTTTGTATGATCATCCACAAATTCGAACCATGAGTAGGGCAATTACGTATCATTAATTTCATTTTCTCCCAAGCTTGTGCAACATGTTCATGATCAAGTTGTTTAAAGTTCATAATATCGTTTCTAAGAGAGATGATCTTAGTGGGAGGAAAATACTTAGAGATAAAAGCATCTTTGCACTTGTTCCATGAATCAATACTATTCTTAGGCAAAGACGAAAACCAAGCTTTAGCACGATCTCTATGCGAAAAAGGAAATAGCTTCAATTTAACGACATCATTGTTGACATCTTTTTTCTTTTGCATATCACATAAATCTATGAAGCTATTCAGATGAGTAGCGGAATCTTCACTAGGAAGGCCGGCGAATTGATCTTTCATAACAAGATTCAACAAAGCAGTATTAATTTCACAAGATTCAGCATCGGTAAGAGGAGCAATCGGAATGCTAAGGAAATCATTATTATTGGTATTGGTGAAGTCACACAATTGGTAGTATCTTGAGCCATCGCGACAAACAAGCAATCTAACACACGAGCAAACAAAAAGACAAGCAGGCAAAAGGAGGAAAATAGAGAGGGAGGATAGAGAGAGAGAGAGGGCGAATAAAATGGCGAGGGTGAATTGGGGGGAGTGGAAAACGAGAGGCAAATGGCAAATAATGTAATGCGAGAGATAGGGATTGTGATGGGTACTTGGTATGTTGACTTTTTGCGTAGACTCCCTGGCAACTGCGCCAGAAATCCTTCTTGCTACGTCTTGAGCTTGCGTTGGTTTTCCCCGAAGAGGAAGGGATGATGCAGCAGAGTAGCATAAGTATTTCCCTCAGTTTTTGAGAACCAAGGTATGAATCCAGTAGGAGGCCACGCTCAAGTCCCTCGTACCTGCACAAATGATAGCTACTCGCAACCAACGTGATTAGGGGTTGTCAATCCCTTCACGACCACTTACGAGAGTGAGATCTGATAGATATAATATTTTTGGTATTTTTGGTATAAAGGTGCAAAATAAAATGTAAAGGCAAAGTAAAAAAGCAAAGCAAGATTAAAGTGATGGAGATTGATATGATGAGAATAGACCCGGGGGCCATAGGTTTCACTAGTGGCTTCTCTCAAGAGCATAAGTATTCTATGGTGGGTTAACAAATTACTGTTGAGCAATTGACAGAATTGAGCATAGTTATGAGAATATCTAGGCATGATCATGTATATAGGCATCATGTCTGTGACAAGTAGATCAAAACGATTCTGCATCTACTACTATTACTCCACTCATCCACCGCTATCCAGCATGCATCTAGAGTATTAAGTTGAAAACAGAGTAACGCCTTAAGCAAGCTGACATGATGTAGAGAGATAAATTCATGGAATATGAAATAAACCCCATCTTGTTATCCTCGATGGCAACGATGCAATACGTGCCTTGCTGCCCCTTCTGTCACTGGGTAAGGACACCGCAAGCTTGAACCCAAAGCTAAGCACTTCTCCCATGGCAAAAACTACCAATCTAGTTGGCCAAACCAAACGGATAATTCAAAGAGACTTGCAAAGATAACCAATCATACATAAAAGAATTTAGAGAAGATTCAAATATTATTCATAGATAGACTTGATCATAAACCCACAATTCATCGGTCTCAACAAACACACCGCAAAAAGAAGATTACATCGAATAGATTTCCACAAGAGAGGGGGAGAACTTTGTATTGAGATTCAAAGAGAGAGAAGAAGCCATCTAGCTACTAACTATGGACCCGAAGGTCTGAGGTAAACTACTCACACTCCATCGGCGAGCCTATGATGATGTAGAAGCCCACCGTGATGACGGCCCTCTTCCGGCGGAGCTCCAGAACAGGCCCCAAGATGGGATCTCGTGGATACACAAAGTTTCGGCGGTGGAATTAGGTTTTTGGCTCCTGTTCTGATCGTTTGGGGGTACGTGTGTATATATAGGAGGAAGAAGTACGTCGGAGGAGCAACAAGGGGCCCACGAGGCAGGGGGCGCGCCCTAGGGGGGTGCCCCCCACCCTCGTGACCGCCTCTTTTCTTCCTTGGAGTAGGGTCCAAGTCTCCTGGATGACGTTCGGTGAGAAAATCACGTTCCCGAAGGTTTTATTCTGTTTGGACTCCGTTTGATATTCTGTTTATCCGAAACACCGAAATAGGCAAAAAAATAGCAATTCTGGGCTGGGCCTCTGGTTAATAGGTTAGTCCCAAAAATAATATGAAAGTGGAAAATAAAGCCCAATATAATCGAAAACAGTAGATAATATAGCATGGAGCAATCAAAAATTATAGAAACGTTGGACACGTATCACATACGCACAACCATAACACAAGAACCGTGTTCACTTCCCAGACTCCACCAAAAAGAGACCATCACGGCTACACATGTAGTTGATTCATTTTAGTTAAGTTAAGTGTCAAGTTCTCTACAACCGGACATGAACAAATTCCCATCTGCCACATAACCGCGGGCACGGCTCTCGAAAGTTCATACCCTGCAGGGGTGACCCAACTTAGCCCATCACAAGCTCTCACGGTCAATGAAGGATATTCCTTCTCCCGGGAAGACCCAATCAGTCTCGGAATACCGGTTACAAGACATTTAGACAATGGTAAAACAAGACCAGCAAAGCCGCCTGATGTGCCGACAATCCCGATAGGAGTCGCACGTATATCGCTCTCAGGGCAACACCAGATGAGACATCCTATGAGTAAAACCAGCCCTCAAGTTTCCCCGAGGTGGCCCCGCAGTCTACTCAGTTCAGACCAACACTTAGAGAAGCACTGGCCTGGGGGTTAAATAAAGATGACCCTCGGGTCGCGAAAACCCAAGGGAAAGTTATAGGTTGTTAGGAAGATGTAAAACCAAGGTTGCGACTTGCTGGAGGAGTTTTATTCAAAGCGAACTGTCAAGGGTTTCCCATAACACCCAACCACGTAAGGAACGCAAAATCAAGGAACATAACACCAGTATGACAGAAACTAGCGTGGTAAGAGTGGAACAAAACACCAGGCATAAGGCCGAGCCTTCCACCCTTTACCAAGTATATATATGCTTTAATTAAATAAGATATATTGTGATATACCAAAATATCCACGTTCCAACATAGAACAATCTTCAACTTCACCTACAACTAGCAACGCTATAAGAGGAGCTGAGCAAAAGCGGTAACATAGCCAAACAACGGTTTGCTAGGACGGTGGGTTAGAGGCTTGACATGGCAATATGGGAGGCATGATATAACAAGTGGTAGGTAGCGCGACATATCAATAGAACGAACAACTAGGAAGCAAATATAGAAGTGATTTCGAGGGTATGGTCATCTTGCCTTAGATCCTACATGGAATAAGAATGAGTCCATGAAGAAGGCAAACTTACGTAGTCGAACGAATCCTCATAACTCCGGAACAAAACCGAATCTAACGAGAGAAGCAACCCAGAAAGAAACAAGCAACATAGTAAACAAACATCACATAAACATGGCATGATGCGCAACCAAGTATGATGCATGTCCGATTTAATGAGGCATGGCCTGGCAAAGTGCACAAACAATAATATAAATTAAGTGGAGCTCAATATGCAGCGAGTTGCATATTGACGAAACACCACATGACTTATTTACTTCTCTCTGGTTTATGTAGCGAACAATGTTAAATGTTATTAAACATGGCAAGAGGTGAGACATAAGTAATCTAACTATTTAGGCAAGTTTAAATGAGGCCGGAACAACAAACAACAATTTCGGAAAATCCACATATGCAAATTTTAGAGTTGGTACTGTTCTGCCCTATACACAATTTTAATGTTGTTAAACATGCAGAGTAGCCACCATGTTAAACTAGGCATTTTCCTACCCCATTAACATATAAAGTTTATTAAATTTGGAGTTATGGTTATTTAGTTATGAAATAAAGCATTTAAACATTGCATTTGAGAAAATTAATGCAAACAGCAAGTTAAACATTTTTAACATGGATGAGAGTTGCATATTATGAAACTAGATGAAATACTAAGCATTTTGCAAATATAAATCATTTTAATCCGATGCACCATTTCTTAGTTATTAAGTAGTTGATCTAGGGGGACTTTTTTGTAAAACTGCAAAACACTGGGTAATTAACAAATTCGTTCGGTAGGAAAAAAATAGGACACTGGCCGAAACAGAAAGGTGCACTTGGGATGGAGGCTGCTCACCTAGCGTCATGGCCGGTCGGTGGAGGAGGGAGTTGGGCCTTGGCACTGGAAGACGCCAATGGGCGGTGGCTTGCGCGGCCCATTAGTAGAGGAGGCTGGCTCGAGGCGACGCCGGTGGACCGAGCGAAGAGGTGGGGGAATGCGCAGTCAACTCTCGATGACGAGCTTTCCTCGTATCCAAACGAACAGGGGCGGCACGGCCTTCAAGCTCCATCGAAGCGAGGGGCGCGGCGGCATGAGACGGACGGGATCCGTCGGATCCGGCAGGGAGGAGGCTGTAGTGGCCGGATCTGGGGTCGGCGCGACCATCGATGATCGACGGCGGTAGCAGAAGCTTCAAATGACGCTGATGGTTCCCTACGGCAACAAAGGGAGGGAGAGAAGCTGCTGAGGGGTGGAAAGGAAAGGGAAGGGAGAGAGAGAGGGGCCATGTGCCAGCGCGACCTGGCCGGAGGTGGTCCCCGGCGGCGACTCCGGCGTGTCGGCGGAGAAGGAGCAGACGGCGGGGTTAGTGTCTTGGGCGAATGGGAGGAGGTCTCCCAATCCATATCGGGCAAAGCGCTCGGGAGCGGCGGTGGTTCGGGCCAGGCGGGCTGTGCCCGGGCTTGGCGGGCCTGCAGTGGGGGAAGTCAGTTGGGGCGGCGAGGTGGCGGCGTGGGAGTGGTTGCCGGGCGCGGGGTCGCCACATGGTGTGCCCGGATTGGTCCGGGGCGCGGGGGCGGCGGCGCCAAGTGGCAGGTGCGGCTGGGCGGCACGGGATATCGAGGAGGAGGGGGTTGGCTGCAGCTGGGAGCGGCGGATCTGAGGAGAAAGGGGTCTAGGGGTAGGGGAAGAGCTAGGTTTGACCAAAAATGGACTACGGGCTATTTATAAAGGGTACGTGCTAGGGTTAGGGGGTTTTCAGAGTGTTTCGGATCGTCCGATCGCGATCCGGTGGTTCCGATCGGAGGGGGGTTTAGAGAGCTAGTTGTGGGCTGTGTAGAGGGCCATGGACTGAGAGGAGAGAAGAGAAGTGCAGCCCAGCAAGGCTTTCGGAGACCAAAAACGTCCAATGTTTGACTGACTATATTGTCGCTATAGTTATCCATCGGGGAATCAAACAAACTCCGAATGTGATGAAATTTGATAGGCGGTCTACCTACACTATATTAAGTCCGCATGCCAACCTTCAACCGATTTCGAGAATATTTTTTGGTGACTTATAAAATAATATTTCGGACATGCTGTGGGCGCGTGCGAGTGTGGTTGGGCTCAGAACGGACAACGGAAAGAACTGAGAGACCCGGATGAACGCATGTTTTGAAAACGTGAAGATGCAATGCAGATGATGACATGGCAAGATGCAACACGCAAGCGAATGACAAGGCAACAACAACGAATAACTGGAAAGACACGTGGCGCATCGGTCTCGGCGTGTTGCAACACTCCACCACTACAAGAGGATCTATTCCCGAGATCTAGGATGGCACCGGAGGGAAACGGAAGAGGAAGAGAAGAGGTAAAACTAAGTTGCTTCTTTGACAAATGAGTGAAACCAAAGAACCTTGAAAGATTGAACAAATTGAAAAAAAGAATACAACAAAGACGTACAGAGTTAAAAACAGTCCGTTAGATAAGAGGAACATGGGATATGTCGAGAACTAAGAGGTTAAGTGACAAGGTAGATATTGAAACCACTCCAGTTAAAACAAGATAGGGAAGGAATAAGAATTATATAATTTGGACAGCACTCCGACTATAAATGGAAAGAATTCAACATGAACTTGACAAGATGAGAGGATACTTGATGAGATCAACAACACACTGCCTCCGGAACTATTGAAAGAATGGCACAAGGGGTAAGAAAGATTTCAGACAGAACTCCGGTTGAGAAGGGAGGCAAAACTTGATAGAATGGGAAGAACTTGAATGAAGGACATGACACTGCAATTGAATGGATAAGCAAAAGGAAAGAACATGATCTTTGACAAAAATGGGATGATGGGTGAAGAGAGCAACATCACAATGCCTCCGGAATGAACGAGTAGAAGCTAGATCATTGGGATAGAGGGACGAAGAAGAAAATGACAACATCTGCCACAAATGAACTAGTAAAGCACTCTTCCAAGAAGGTTAAAACAGAGTTGTTGGAAAAAACAACAACGAAACGAATAAGCTTGTAGTGGGCTTATGGAAAACATATCAAAAATGTGGTGATATTCTGCCAACAAAAACAATGATTGATCGGGAACAAGGAAGAGATGAAAACACTTCTTTACCGAGATAGGAAGGAGAAGATTGGATCATTGATAAGCACCACAGTCGCAACCATCCTTAGGATAGGCTTTAGGTGAAATATAACCCAAGATAACTCCAATGAAGAGATTAATGGATTTAAAGTTCCTCATTCTTGATAATTTGTGGATCATGAAACACGAAGGGAAATTATCAAGAATGACATAACACCACCTGAAAAGATAAGGGAGAAGGGATTGACCTTTGAAATGCAAGATGGGGTATACTTGAGCTCCTCTGAAAAGAATCTCGATGAACACTTCGAGAAGGAATTAAATCCTTGATGAACCATCATGTAGAGCCTCAATGAAGAACTCCGGTAATAAAAGGATGATAAAAAGAAAGAGAAGTTGAAAACACAAGGTGAATGCTTGCAATGATTTAGATGAAACTTCGTGGTGATATAATTGTGAGATCTTGGAACTCCGGGAAAAGTATGAAGCACTTGAACCGAGAATTTACTCATCGCGAACAAACACTGGAAGAATGAATCCATCACTTGGATGAAACAATAATAAGAATTACGTTATGCGTATCCTTCACCAATTTAAATTGATGACAAGAAACGGATTTGGCACACTACTTTTTCTCATAGAAAGGATTAAAAGAGATATAGCGCAAACTTGAGAAGGACTTCAATGAACCACCGGTAGGATTTGGAAAGAATGAATGAATTGATACAATAACAATGGAAGAGAATTCTTGAACGAACCGCCGTAAGAATTGAAAATGAAAGTAGCAAAGGCACAATTCACCGGGAAGAATTTGAAAAACGAATGAAGATACTTGAGGGGATTTCGATACATGAGAACGAAGAGATCATGCGCTGATTAGAGGATATTTGAACGAAGCACCCGCCGGTAGAATTGAGGAATGAGAGCTGAATGTTGAGAACGAATAAATCTTCTGAAATGATGGCCTCTGGAGAGTCAAACTGAAAAGACTCATGAATTGCTCCGAGTGGTGAAAATGATTCTCACAATCGGAAATAATTATGAGAGGATGGCATCGAGCTTGAACCATGAATCTTTGGAAGAACGGGTAAGAATTTAAGAGGAACTCTTCTTCGGTCTTAAAAATCTGAGAATGACGATGAGAAACACCACCATGAATTGTTGAGGCGCTCCGAAATGAAAATTAGAAATGTTGAAGCAATGATGAAAAGAATTTCAAAGATCTTGGAGAAACACATTTGACTAATGATAATTCATTCTTATGTCAACTTTGAAAGAATCTGAGGATAGCTCCAGGAAAGAAGAGTCAGGTAAGATCCTGGGAAAAGACCTATGGGTTAGGGCCCACTCAAAGATACACCGTTGAAAAGTTTGCTTGAAAAGAGAGATTGTACCGGTTGAATTGAATGGCTTGAATGAGATAACAACCTCGAGATAGCTTAAATGAATTAGCAATGGAAACACGAATCTTCTGAGATATCTTCAGCACTGCGGAACAATTGATTAGCGAGAAGTGGATGATTAAGAGGTGCATCGGCATGAGAAGACATTTGAAACGAGTAAATGATATGATCGACAAGGCTTGACTTGAATCCACCGGAGAAGAAAACGAGTGAAGAATGACGAAGTTGAAGCTTCCCTTAGCATCTTCATAATAAACAACGGGTAAAACATTCAAAGAAAAAACTAAAGAGACTTCTCACAAATAGAAGGATACAAGATTAAGAAATCCGAATCCTTGAAGAAAAAGGGTGGGAGGGCGGGAAAACGAAGGCAACTTGGGATGGATGAAACAAACACCATTGAGAAGACTTTGAGTTGATCTTGCGGATGTTGAAAATGATCAGATCCACTTGAAGAGAATCACACTGGTTGGAAAGAATTGGCATGACAACCTCGATGATCAAGACGGATTGGTATTCACATCTAAGTGTGATAACACCACTTAGGGAAGGTATGGAATCAACACTTGACATTGAAGCAACTCGAATACCACAGCTCAAAACAAAACAAAAGATTGGCTTGCAGAATAAGCCAGAACAAACATATGATAGAGATTTCGTCCGAAGTTTTCATGGTGGGGCCCACACGGGCTCGATCGTACAACACCATCATCTACAAGGCAGTGCACATCACATATGAAGCATCCTCGAGTCAGCATAGCCAAGGACTCTTTAAGACACAACGAGACCACTATAAACCAACCGTGGATAGGCGGACAGCTAGACGTCGAACCCCAATCTCATATCATGCATCTGTCGGAAAGATATCCTAGGAGCTACTTGAATTCCCACCTATAAACTCCCGAAACTTTCTGGTTATGCAATCAGGTGTTGGGGATACAGGGGAAGCATAATATCTCACCCAAACTAACAATTCCTACATCCAGTTGTATTCATCTGTCAACACATAACCAAGAAACCTTCGGAAATCGTGTACCTCAACCTTCGAAAAGCATCCGTTATACGAGTTATGGCAATACTCCCGAACTCCCGCCCCATTACTATGTGGCGTCGAGGTTATCTCACCAACAACTGCATAAAAGAGATTTTCGATGTCGGCGAACTCAGGTATTCCAGAATTGCAACGATAAATTGTGAAGACAACACCTCGGATCTCAACTCCCCGGGACACTGCCACAACCCCTAAATGTCAAGAGGGACCAAAAACAATGTTCTCGTCAGAAGACTATCGGAACAATTCGAAGATACCCGCGTGATCCTAAAAACAATTTCGTGAAATTTGAGGAGAGAACAGTCAAAACTTCTATGTCAGGAGGCCTCACCAGAGCGACAAAGGGATGGAGGAGTAAAAAGAATCCTACTCTCCGATATATACAATCATAAGACTCAAAACATTTTGTTCTAGACTCAACAACGTCAGCGATTCGATCAAGCAGGGGGCTCCTAAGTCGGGGATGGCTCTAATTACGAACTTGTAACACCCACGATGTGGCTATATCTCCCACGTGTCGAGGCACGACTTAGAGGCATAACCGCATTGTGGTTTTCTCGCAAGTGGGGTAATCTTCACATAATCCCATGTACTGAATAAGAAAGGGATAAAGAGTTGGCTTACAATCGCCACTTCACACAATACATAAATAAATCATACATCATCCAAATACACTCAAAGACCGACTACGGTCAAATCCAATAGAAAAGGAAGATAAACCCCAAATGCTAGATCCCTGATCGTCCCAACTGGGCTCCACTACTAATCATCTGGAAAAGACACATAACAACGATCAAGATCTTCATCGAGCTCCCACTTGAGCTCGGTTGCGCCACCTGCACTGGTATCATCGGCACCTGCAACTGTTTGGAAGTATCTGTGAGTCACAAGGATTCAGCAATCTCACCCCCGCGAGATCAAGACTATTTAAGCTTATGGGTAGGATAGGGTAATGAGGTGGAGCTGCAACAAGCGCTAAGCAAATATGCTGGCTAACATACACAAATAAGAGCAAGAAGAGAAGCAACGCAATGGTTGAGAAGCTAGAAGTGAGCCTGAAACTACTTACGCACAACCATAATGCAAGAACCGTGTTCACTTCCCGGACTCTGCTGAAAAGAGACCATCACGGTGACACACGCGGTTGATTCATTTTAATTAAGTTAAGTGTCAAGTTCTCTACAACTGGACATTAATAAACTCCCATCTGCCACATAACCGCGGGCACAACTCTCGAAAGTTCATACCCTGCAGGGGTGTCCCAACTTAGCCCATCACAAGCTCTCACGGTCAATGAAGGATATTCCTTCTCCCGGGAAGACCCGATCAGTCTCGGAATCGCGGTTACAAGACATTTCAACAATGGTAAAACAAGACCAGCAAAGCCGCCCGATGTGCCGATAATCCCGATAGGAGTCGCACGTATCTCTTCTCAGGGCAACACCGGATGAGACATCCTATGAGTAAAACCAGCCCTCAAGTTTCCCCGAGGTGGCCCCGCAGTCTACTTAGTTCGGACCAACACTTAGAGAAGTACTGGCCTGGGGGTGGTTAAATAAATATGACCCTCGGGCTCGTGAAAACCCAAGGGAAAGTTATAGGTTGTTAGGCAAATGTAAAACCAAGGTTGGGCCTTGCTGGAGGATTTTTATTCAAAGTGAACTGTCAAGGGGTTCCCATAACACCCAACCGCGTAAGGAACGAAAAATAAAGGAACAAAACACCGGTATGACAGAAACTTGGGTGGTAAGAGTGGAACAAAACACCAGGCATAAGGCCGAGCCTTCCACCCTTTACCAAGTATATAGATGCATTAATTAAATAAGATATATTGTCATATCCCAACATATCCATGTTCCAACATAGAACAATCTTCAACTTCACCTTAAACTAGCAATGCTATTAGAGGGGCTGAGAAAAAGCGGTAACATAGCCAAACAACGGTATGCTAGGACAATGGGTTAGAGGCTTGACATGGCAATATGGGAGGCATGATATAACAAGTGGTAGGTAGCACGACATAGCGACAGAAGGAACAACTAGCAAGCAAATATAGAAGCGATTTCGAGGGTATGGTCATCTTGCCTTAGATCCCGCAAGGAAGAAGAACGAGTCCATGAAGAAGGCAAACTGACGTAGTCAAACAAATCCTCACAACTCTGGAACGAAACCATAGCTAACGAGAGAAGCAACCCGGAAAGAAACACGCAACGTAGAAAACAACCATCACATAAACATGGCATGATGCGCAGCCAAGTATGATGCATGTCCGGTTTAATGAGGCATGGCATGGCAAAGTGCACAGACAATACTACAAATTAAGTGCAGCTCAATATGCAACGAGTTGCATATTGACGAAACACCACATGACTTATTTAGTTCTCTCCCGTTTATGTACCCAACAATGTTAAATGTTATTAAACATGGCAAGAGGTGAGACATAAGTAATATATCTATTTAGGCATGTTTAAATGAGTCCGGAATAACAAACACCAATTCCGGAAAATCCTCATATGCAAATTTTGGAGTTGGTACTGTTGTGCCCTATGCACAATTTTAATGTTGTTAAACATGCAAAGTAATGCCACCATGATAAAATATGCATTTTTCTACCCCATTTACATAAAAGGTTTACTAAATTTGGAGCTACGGTTATTTAGTTATGAAATAAAGCATTTAAACATTGCATTTGAGCAAATTAATGCAAACAGCAAGTTAAACATTTTTAACATGGATGAGAGTTGAATATTATGAAACTAGATGAAATTATAACTATTTTTCATATATAAATCATTTTAATATGATGGACCATTTGTTAGCTATTAAATGCATGATCTAGGGGGGACTTTTCTATAAAACTGCAAAACACTGGATAATTAAAAAAATCGTTCAGCAGGAACAAAACAGGACATGAGCCGAAACAGAAAGGTGCACTGGGCTGGAGGCTGCTCACCAGGCCTCATGGAAGGTCAGTGGAGGAGGGAGTTGGGCCTTGGCGCTGGAAGACACCAATGGGCCGGTGGCTTGCGCGGCCCATGAGCAGAGGAGGCTGGCTCGGGGCGACGCGGTGGACCGAGAGAAGAGGTGGGGGAATGCGCGGTCAATGCTTGATGATGAGCTTTCCTCGTCTCCAGACAAACAGGGGCGGCGCGGCCTTCGAGCTCCGTCGAAGCGAGGGGCGCGGCGCCATGCGACAGACGGGATCCCTCGGATCCGATGGGGAGGAGGCCATAGTGGCCGGATCCGGGGTCGGCGCGGCCATCGATGATCGACGGCGGCAGCGGAAGCTTCAAACAACGCTGATGGTTCCCTGCGGCAACAGAGGGAGGGAGAGAAGCTGGTGAGGGGAGGAAAGGAAAGGGAAGGGAGAGAGAGGGGCCATGTGGCAGCGCGACCTGGCCGGAGGTGGTCGCCGGTGGCGACTCCGGCGAGTCGGTGGAGAAGGAGCGGACGACGAGGTCAGGGTCTTGGGCGAACGAGATGAGGTCTCTCGACCCAGATAGGGCAGAGTGCTCAGGAGCGACGGTGGTTCGGGCCTCGCGGGCCTGTGGTGGGGCAAGCCGGTTGGGGAGGCGAGGTGGCGGTGTTGGAGAGGTTGGCGGGTGCGGGGTGGCGACATGGCGCGCCCGGATTGGTCTGGGGCGCGGGGGCGGCGGCGAAAATCGAGGAGGAGGGGGCTGGCTGCGGCTGGAGGCAGCGATCCGAGGAGAAAGGGGTCTAGGGGTAGGGGAACAGCTAGGTTTGACCAAAAATGGACTAGGGGCTGTTTATATAAGGTAGGTGCTAGGGCTAGGGGGTTTTCAGAGTGTTTCAGAGCGTCCGGTCGCGATCCGGTGGTTCCGATCGGAGGGGGGGTTTAGAGAGCTAGTTGTGGGCTATGTAGAGGGCCATGGACTAAGAGGAGAGAATACAAGTGCAGCCCGGCAAGGCTTTCGGAGACCGAAAACGTCCGATGTTTGACCGACTATATTGTCCCTATAGTTATCCGTTGCGGAATCAAACGAACTCCAAATGCAATGAAATTTGTCAGGCGGTCTACCTACACTATAATAAGGCCGCACGCCAACCTTGAACCCGTTTCGAGAACATTTTTCGACCACTTATAAAATAATATTTCGTACATGTCGTGGGCGCGTGCGAGTGTGGTTGGGCTCAGAACGGACAACGGAAAGAACAGAGAGACCCGGACGGATGCAAGTTTTGAAAACATGAGGATGCAATGCGGACGATGACCTGGCAAGATGCCACACGCAAGGGAATGACAAGGCAACACCAGAGAATAACTGGAAGACACCTCGCGCATCGGTCTCGGGGCGTTACACCATTGAAACAGAGGCACTGGGCTTGTGTGTAGGCTTCTTGGGCATAGCCTTCTTCGGCTTGCTAGTAGAGGCCTCGGCAGCGGCAGCAGCGTCTTTGTTGAATTTCCTCATTGCTTCCTTGGCCACTTTGGCCAACTTGGCTTGCCTCTTGGCCCATTCAGCATGATAGTCCTCACCGTGCTTGAGGCTAGTGGGATCTGCAATTTGACCAGGTGCCAACGGAGGCCTTGGGCAAGGAGGGTGTAACACAAATTTCTTCATGTATTTGGGAGTTACATATTTGTACTCCTTCCATTCCCGTGCCCATCTCCTCTCAATCTTCTGAATGCGCACCTTGCGCTCATTCTTGGTTTCTTCAGCTCGTGTGCAGTACCCTACATAGATGTCATCAGGGATCTCAAACAATGTGTTGACTTCCAATCTCTTGCCTCCCTTCTGAGGTTTCTTGCCATCACCCATTTTATTCAGCTGAGGAAATTGAACAACAGAGTTCTCTGATGAGGTATGTAATCTGTCTTCGAGGAACGCTGCACATGAGTTAAGTTGATGAGAATCTAGTGTTTCAGCAATAGACATGAGTACCTGTGAACAGAGTATAGGTGTGAAGAATCTGGGGAGATCACATGCGTTCCCAGAAGTTTTTCTAAAACAAAACAAGTTTGATGAATTTGACCAAGAGTGCCTTGAGGAATTTCACTAAGGGGTCTTTGACTTAGGTTCCAGAGTTGTATAGATTGAGAAATCCACACAACTGAGGAATCTTGAACAAAAACATTGCTTAGAGAAATAGATCAAGAACAGATACATATGGGGTGTTTAACTAGTGGGAAGTTAAGGAATGTCGGGGAAACTGATCCTCGAACACCTATGGGGCCGGTGGACCGGGCCCCTTTCGGTTCGGCGGGGGGCGGAGATCGTACGAAGAGCAGATCGAGGCGAAGCACACGAGCAGTTTACCCAGCTTCGGAGCTCTCCAGAGAGATAACACTCCTACTGCTGCTTGTCGGGTTCTATTCTGTTCTTGCTCTAGAGAGAGAGCATAGTGTCTTTCTGGGTTACGAATGCGTCGAACCGAACCGAACCCCACCCCAACCCCCCAACCCCCTCTACGTTGCGCATGGGCCTCCTTTTATACGCCAAAGGGGTCACAGACAGGTGGCAACGCAGAGAAGGTTACAAATGTAAAAAGTGAGGTGGTTGGTACAGCTACTTGTACAGTGCACCCTACCTAACCCTGACGGCAGGGGACAAGTGCATTAAGTGCCCGTCTGCATCGCCCAAACAGTGCAGAAAAGGACCGTTAGGGGCGCCACCGTTCGCCACGATGGCGATCTTGTCAGCTTCGCATGCCCCTGCGCACCGCTGGCTGCACAGCCTCCCGCCACGCGCGCCTGGAGAAGCCCCCAGGGCGACACGTTGGTGGATGCGCTGGAGCGTGGGCACAGAGTGGCCGCCTGCCGTGGCAAGCGCCTTGCCGCTGCTGTTATCTTGTCGGGTCCGGAGGCTTGTCGCTTACCGGGCCTCGAGGTACCTTGGTTGGTCTTCCCGGCAAGCTCCTCTTGCCGGGGCCTTGTTGCCTTGCCGGAGCGCGAGGCGCGTCGCGGCAAGTTCCTTGGAGTGTCCTGGCTGGCCTTCCCGGCAAGCTCCTCTTGCCGGGGCCTTGTCTCCTGAGCTTAAATACTTTGTTCTTGAATGGCTCCAAGGGAACCATGGAGGATCTTGGCGTTCGCCCGGCAAGCCTTGCCGCGGGGTGCTGCAACTGCCCGTGCACAAGTTCGGGGTACTAGGGTACCCCTATTCTAGTACACCGACAGGAGCCCCCGGGCCTGGGCCAGACATGGTGCCGAGCGCTGTTGGGCCAGGCCCAAGATAGGGCACGGGCACACGCGGACTGGGCCACACCGAATCTCGCTCCGTATCCACCGCGCTCTCCCATAACGGCACGCATTGAATGCGGCATCGTGGGAGAGATCGTGGGCGGTTGTTTATTCGGAAGGGAGAAACGTCCGCCCGGCCCTCTTTATAAGCAGAGGAAATAGGCGCAGTTCGTTCCCCCTCGCTGGTTGCTACTACTTCATCTTCACGAACCTCCGCCGCTCCCCCCTTCTTCTCGAAGCCGAGAGAGCAGCGCTCCGCCCCCCATTGCCACCAGCATCACCACGCCGTCGACCTCCGTCACCACCTCCGCCTTGGCCCCGAAAGCCGACAAGGGAAAGGGCGTGAAGTCGGCCGAGGCGCAGTGGCTCGCGGCGCTGCGGAAGGAGCGGGCGATCTTCTCCCCTCAGCTCGGCGTGCAGGAGCTGAGGGAGTACTTCTACCTCTTTTGGGCGACGGAGACGCGTGCGCATCCGCGCACGAGGGTACTCCCGGCCGCTGCTTCGGAGCTGGCTCCAAATGGGTACCCATTCTTCGCGCTATTCTTCTATTGTGGGCTCTGCCCGCCCTTCTCGGAATTCTTCTGTGATATCATGAACACATACGGCTTCCGCCTCCTTGACTTCACCCCCAACGCCGTTCTGACCATGGCAGTTTTCGCACATTTGTGCGAAAACTTTGTCGGAGTCCACTCCAGTGTTGCCCTTTTCCGCCACTACTTCATACCTCGGGTAGAGAGAGGAGAGCCGCTTGCCGAAGGGATTGCCTGGATCTCCAGAGTCGGCAAGAAGGAGGCGTACTTGGAGGGTGAGCTCCGCAGCAAGTGGGATGAGTGGAGAGCGGAGTGGTGCTGGATTGTCGAGGAGAATCCGCAGCCCTTCACCGCCGTGCGCCAAACTCCAATAGTGCGCGGCAATGACTGGAGCAACGTGGCCCCAGAAGACGAGAGGCTGAAGATCGCGATTACTAGGATCCTTCGCCTCGGGCTTGCCGGGCTCACTGTAGGCGCTGTAGGCGCAGATTTCCTCCGCCGCCGCATCGCCCCCCTGCAGGAGAGGGGGAGGCCCACCTGGGAATTCAAGAACTCGGCGGAAATCATGAGGCTGCGGCCGGGCCTCAACTACAACTTCACCGTCTTGGAGCTGGATGCAATGCTCTTGGACTTGTTCCAACGCGACCCCCAGCACCCATTCACGCTGCCGAGGGGCGTTGTCCCATTATGCAACAATTCTTCGCTTGACCTGATCCGCGCCATGATGCCGTTGTGTGATTCACACGGAATCGTTCCAACTTGGCAAGAGCCTGCGGATGACGTCGTGCAAGCGTTCTTCGACAACTTGGAAGAAGTGTCGGTCCGCGCTGACGAGCAGAAGAGCCTCACCCGTGACACCACCGATGAGGAGCTGCAGCGCATCGCCACTAGGGCGGAAGAGGTTGCGGCCGCAGCTGCCGCGGGCGTGTTTGGGTTCACTGTGGAGGAGGCGGAGGCTGCAGAGGCGGAGGCTGCAGAGGCGGCAAACCTTGCCGAGCGCGCGGAGTTCATTGGCGAGGAGGAGCCTGCCGGTTCCGAAGCCGAGCCGAGCGAGGCCGGCGAGGAGGAGCCCGAGCCTTCAGAAAACTTGCCGCAGGCGGAGCCCCCGGCCCCGCCAAGAAGGCGCCTTCGCAGGGCCGGGGACGCAGCGGGGCGGCAGCCGGGTCAACAGCCGCCGAGCCGTGCGACGCGCTCTACCGCGGCAAGCAATGTTGCCGCGGGAGCGCCCCACGCAACAGCGGCAACTGAAGCGGGATCTTCCCGGGCCACCGCCACCAGCCCCGCCAAGCGGGAAAGGGATCCTACTCCTCCGCCTCGCCGTACCGGAGGAGGGCCGGACTTCGATCTTTCCGCGCTCAGCTCCGACGAGGAGGAAGAAGAGTAAGTTTCTTTGGTGCTCTTGTAGTTCTTCAATCTTGCTGTTTATATCTTGTATCTGACTTGCTCCAATCTGGACTCCTTTCTTTTCAGGACGCTGGCCCAGAGAGCGGCGAAGAGGTCCAAGGCCGCGGTGACTGTCATCGAGGATGACCCCATCGTGTCAGCAGGAGGTGGGTCCGAGACCACCTTGACGGACCCGGCAATCACTCCTCAAAGCTGCCCCCAGCGCAGTCCCCAGCGTAAGTTCATAGTTTAGCCTTCTGCTGCCGGGCGCGCTTGAGTGCTTTTTCCTTTGTTGATATCTTACTTGTTGATTTGTGTAGGAGCAGAGCCGCCACATCAGGAGCGCCCGGAAGCTGGTCCCGAAGTGCCATCTGCTTCGACTATGCCGCCAAGGGAGGGGTTCCCGGTAAGGGAGCACTCTCCGGCAAGGGAGAACTCTCCGGCAAGGGACAGCACCGTCAATCCTGCGGCGACCGAGACCGCAACTGCAGATCTTGGCGCAGGTAATTCACTTGTCCAAAAACTTTCCCTTGGGTTCTTCTTCTTCTGATTTTCTTCTCTTGGATTTTTGATTGATTTTTCTCCCTTCTTCTTTCTTCAGACCCCTCTGCTACTGAGCCAATGGAGACAGAGGGCGCCGGCGAGGAAGGGGCCGGTGCTGATGAGACCGCCGGCGAGGAGGCCGCCAGGGCTGCCGCTGCAGAAGCCGGCGAGGGGTCGGGCAATCGCACTGACGACCCTGAGGCCGCAGGAGCGCCAGGTGCTGCACCGACCGCCGATCCCTCTGCCGCTTCTGCGGAGCCGGGCTCCGAGGATCCCCAGCCCGGCGCCTACTTGAAGGCCGGCGACAATATCTTCATCAAGCTGCCCTGGGCGTCGAGCTCCAGGGCACCGGTCGAGGGGGAAACTTTCGACGGGGAGGTGCTCGCCTCTGCTGGACTGTCGTTGGTCGACACGCCCAGCAGCAGCAGCGGCTAGCCTGAGGAAGAGCAGCTGCTGCAGAAGCTGCTATCACTCTACCGCGCCCGGCAAGCCAAGCTGGCTTCCCGAGAAGCGCTTGTCACGAAGGCGGGAGTTGACATGGAGAAGCGCGCGGAGGAGCTCCGGGGCCACAATCAAGAAGCTCTCCGGTCCCTGGCGCAGGAGCGGGAGCGACTCGACGAGGAGCGCACGGCCTTCCTTCTCGAGAAGGCCGAAGCTGAGGAGGAGCAAAGGCTGGCCGCCGAGAAGCAGTCCGCGCGGGAAGGTGAACTAGTGCAGCGGAAGGCCAACCTCGACAGCTACGAGGAAGAGCTCGCCGAGCGCGAGCAAGCACTTGGCGGGGCGCTCAAGGAGGCGAAGGACGCTGCGGCAATTGCAGAGGCCGCCAAGAAAGAGCTGGAGGAGAAGGTGGCGCAGCTGGAGGCCAACATTGGGAAGAGCGGCGAGGAGCTTGCCGCGCTCAAACGTGAGCGTGAGAAGGATGCTGCCGCCCATGGTGAGCTGCAAGGTCTTCTCGCTGAGAGGGGCAAGGAGCTCAGCGCCGCCAAGGATTCCAAAGCAGACGTGGAGCTGAAGCTGGCCACGCTGACGCAGACGCTGAAGGCCGCCAAGGAGCGGGAGAAGACCTTGTCGAAGAAGGTCAAGGCTGACGCGACGCTGCTGGAGAGCATTGCAGTTACCCAGAACTCGTTCAGAGACACTGTGGAGCACTGGACCGAGGGTTTGGTGAACATTGCCGCAGTCATCAACGAGGAGCTGGCGCAGCTGGGGATGGAGGACTTTGGGTATCCTTCCGACGAGAGTCTTCAACCCAGCGCCAAGCTCGGCCTGTTCTTCAAGGGCGTGGCGACGGCACTCCAGCGGCTCCGGGAGAGGATCCCGAAGCAGCTAGCCGACGAGTCGCGCAAAATCTGCGCCGGGGTTCTCCATAAGGTGCTGATGAAGGTGGCCTTCCGCAATCTAGGCATCAGCTTCACCAACATCCTCATGTCCTTGTCGCCTGACGCCGATTTGGATGCACTCAAGGCCCTTGTCGCACCCATTGTGGACAAGGTGAGCGAGATCAAGAGGGTCGAGGGCGGACGCGTAGACTAGGCCGTCCATTTCTTCTTTTCCCTTGCCGCTGCTAATCATGTTATGAAAACATTCTGTTAGAGCTGCGACAAGTTATCTTGTAATATAACTTTATTTCTGTTATCAATTGCTATGTTATTTCCTCTACTAGATTCCTTCCTTTGTATGTTTTTACCCTACGCTTCTAGGGAACTTGTCGGCGCAGGCACCCCAGCCGCGAGCGCTGAGTGCGGAACTTCAGCAGCCTGCTGGCGGCGCTGCTTCCGACAAGAAACCTTGTCGCGACTAGATGCAGCACACTTAAGCTGTTGAGCGGACTCGAAACAAAGTAAGGGCGCAACTAGCCACGAGTTGGTTCCTCCGCGCACAGGTTTTCCATGCAAAGCAGGGTCGTTCGAGGAAGATAACTCAAAAATTTAAAAACTGATTGCTCAAACTTTGGCAACTTAGCTTTTCTGTCGCTTGCTTCTCGGCAAGGCAAGACTTCGCTTGAACGACGCCTGGTCCATACCACAATCTTCTCCTTCCCCCCTGGCAAACATGTGTGCGAGGGAACCTCCTTTTCCTTTGTTGAAAAAGAAGAAAGAAGAGAAAATAACGATATGGAGCCCTTCGGCTCGTTACTGCTCACCGGATGTAGGTGCTGCACAAAGTGTCAGATAATGCATGCGAGAAAGAAACTAATGCATGAAATGGACAAGCTGTGCGGAGCACATGGGGTTCTTTTTATGCACGGGATCTGCGCCCGGCTTTGTACAAAGGATTACATGCAACAACGACAAGACTTGTACAAAAGGTGGTTGCCGGAACGGGGTTCCGACAACCGCGCCCTACGGGAAAAACTTACAAAGATGTTCTATGTTCCAGGAGTTGCTCACCGGAATGCCATCTTCGGTCTCAAGGCGGACAGC
The DNA here is from genome assembly GCF_002162155.2 of Triticum dicoccoides. Taxonomy (NCBI): domain Eukaryota; kingdom Viridiplantae; phylum Streptophyta; class Magnoliopsida; order Poales; family Poaceae; genus Triticum; species Triticum dicoccoides. The sequence goes on along the minus strand of NC_041390.1, from coordinate 359,609,329 downwards.
GCCGGGCCTTGTGACTCGTCTCACCCGACAAGGGCCTTCCCACTTCGGCGTCAACTTGTTGGAATTCTTGGCGGACTGAACGCGCCGAAGAACAAGGTCGCCTTCCTCGAAGCTTCTGGCCTTAACTTTGCGGCTATGGTAGCAGCGCAAAGCTTGCTGGTATCGAGCAGCTCGTACAGCAGCCTGAAGACGATCTTCCTCAAGGAGCAGCGCGTCGTCTTGTCGCAGCTGTTCTTGCTCAAACTCATCATAAGCGAGTACTCGAGGCGATCCGTATACGAGTTCCGTGGGGAGAACTGCCTCTGCTCCGTAGACTAGAGCGAAAGGTGTCTGGCCAGTGGCTCGATTTGGCGTCGTTCTGATCGACCAAAGAACCACCGGCAGCTCCTCGATCCAGTTTCTTCCGCACTTGCGCAGCCTGTCAAAAGTTCTGGTCTTGAGCTCGCGCAACACTTCAGCATTTGCCCTCTCTGCTTGACCGTTGCTTCTCGGATGAGCAACAGAAGCGAAGCAGAGCTTGGCGCCAAGGTCTTGGACGTACTGCATGAAGGTGCGGCTCGTGAATTGCGTGCCGTTGTCGGTGATGATCCTGTTAGGGATCCCGAAACGGCAAACAATTGACCTGAAGAACTTGACTGCTGACTGTGTTGTCACCTTCCTCACTGGCTGCACTTCCGGCCACTTTGTGAACTTGTCGATTGCGACGTACAAGTACTCAAAGCCCCCGACAGCTCGGGGGAAAGGGCCGAGGATATCGAGCCCCCAGACCGAAAATGGCCAGGATAAAGGGATCGTCTGGAGAGTTTGAGCTGGCTGGTGTATCTGTTTGGAGTGGAACTGGCACGCTTCACACTTGGTTACTTGTGCAGTTGCATCCTGGAGGGCTATCGGCCAAAAGAAGCCTTGCTGGAAAGCTTTGCCGGCAAGTGCGCTTGCGCCTATGTGGTGGCCACATATGCCTCCATGTATCTCTGCCAACAGCTTTTGTCCATCTTCCCGGCAAATACATTTCAATTTCACACCGTTGAGTCTTCTTCTGTACAGTATGTTATCGACAAACTGGTACATACTTGACTGCCGGGCTACTCTTTCCGCTTCTTCTTGCTCTTCGGAAAGTTCTCCTGTCTGAAGGAAATGGACAATCTGTTGTGCCCATGCTGGAGCTTGTGGCTCGACAACAAGGACTAAAGGCACATCTGCTGCTGCAGGAACATCCGCTTCTACGGCAAGGACTTGCGGCCCTGCCGGAGCTTGATGTTCCCCGGCAAGCTTGCCGGAGCAAAACTTTTCGGGAGCGTCTGCTTCAACGGAACAAACCATAAGGTTTGCCGGAGCAGACTGCCCCTCAGCATTCTGGGTGTTGATCTTGGGGACTTTCTTGGCAGCGGCTTCGGGGAGCTCTGCCAGAAAGTAGTCGCCAGAAACCAACTTCCTCTTCTTGCTTTGTCCAGTTGAGGGTGCTACGGACGGCTGTGTCAACTTGAGCACAAAGATCCCTGGTTCCACAGGTAACTTTAATGCGGCGCACTTTGACAGGCCATCAGCAATGTCATTCTGAGCTCTCGGGATATGTTCCATCTGTAGGCCGTCAAAGTGCTCTTCTAGCTTCCTCACTTCATCAACATATGCTTCCATCAATGGACTCTGGTAGTTCTTGTTCACTTGGCGGACGACAAGCTGTGAGTCACCCCTGACAATGAGCTTCTTGATCCCAAGGTCTGCTGCGATTCTATGTCCGGCAAGCAATCCTTCATACTCTGTAGTATTGTTGGTTGCTTGCTCCTTGGGAAAGTGCATCTGGACTACGTATTTGAGGTGCTCTCCGGTGGGTGCGACAAGCAGCACGCCCGCACCAGCGCCTTGCTGCGAGAAGGCACCATCAAAGTACATCAGCCACTCTCTGCTTGCCTCTTTGACGGGGATGCTCGTCTCTGGATTTTCTTCATCTGGGGTTGGCGTCCACTCTGCTATGAACTCTGCCAATGCTCTGCTTTGGATAGTTGAAGTGCTCTCAAACTTGAGGCCAAAGCTTGACAGTTCCAGCGCCCACTCGACAATCCTGCCTGTTGCTTCTGGATTTTGCAGTATCCTCTTCAGTGGAAAGCGAGTGACGACTGTGATTTCATGTGCTTGGAAGTAATGGCGCAGCTTTCTCGAGGCCATGAGGAGGCCGAAAAGCAACTTCTGCACACCAGAGTACCTTGATCTAGCCCCCTGCAGAAGGGAACTGACAAAGTAAACTGGACGCTGCACCATTCTCTTCTGCATCTTATCATGCTCCTGCGCAGATCCATCTTTGTCGGGACCAGAGCTTGTCGGCGAAGCCCCCTGCTTATCGCTGGACGTATCTGCCGTGGTTGCTGGCTCATCATCTGCCTCTCTCTCCGCCACTAACGCAACACTAACCACTTGATTGGTTGCCGCTATATACAGCAGCAACTTCTCTTGCGGCTTAGGTGCGACAAGTGTTGGAGTGGAGGACAGGTGTCTCTTCAAGTCCTGCAGCGCAGCCTCCGCCTCCGGAGTCCATTTCATTGGACCTGCCTTTTTCAAAATTTTGAAAAACGGCAGGGCGTGCTCAGCAGATCTAGAGATAAACCTGCTGAGAGCAGCCACGCAACCGGCAAGCCTTCGTACATCCTTGACGCGCTTTGGTGCTTCGATCTGCTCAATGGCCTTGATCTTGTCGGGATTGGCTTCAATTCCCCGCTGAGACAAGAAGAACCCGAGAAGCTTGCCGGAAGGGACTCCAAACACACACTTCTGGAGGTTAAGCTTGAGGTTGATCTTGCACAGATTTGCAAATGTCTCGTCTAAATCTTGAATCAGGGTCGCCCTGTTCTTGCTCTTGACCACTATGTCATCCATGTAAGCTTCCACATTTCTGTGCATTTGCGGCTCAAAAGCGTGGTGGACTACCCTTGCGAATGTTGAACCAGCATTCTTCAAACCAAAAGGCATCCGTACGAAGAAGTACGTGCCACACGGGGTGATAAATGCGGTTTCTCTTCATCCTCTTCTCCCATGAAGATCTGATGGTATCCTGAGTATGCATCAAGAAATGAAAGCAGATCACATCCGGCTGTGGAGTCAACAATTTGGTCAATGCGCGGCAAGGGAAATGGGTCTTTGGGACAAGCTTTATTAACATCAGTGAAGTCAATACAAAGTCTCCATTTCCCGTTAGCCTTGCGCACAACAACGGGATTGGCCAACCACGTGGGATGGAGCACTCCTCTGACAAGGCCTGCTGCTTCCAACTTCTTGATTTCTTCTGCGATGAATTCTTGGCGCTCCACTGCCTGCTTCCTGACTCTCTGCTTGACGGGCCGCGCATGAGGACAGACGGCAAGGTGGTGCTCAATTACTTTCCTGGGAACACCGGGGATATCAGACGGTTGCCATGCAAACACGTCGACATTCGCCCGTAGGAAAGCAACGAGCGCGCTTTCCTATTTGGGGTCAAGAGTGGCGCTGATGGTGAAAGTACCACCAGCGCCATCCTCCTTAGCGGACACCTTCTTGGTCTCAGGTGGAGCTGCCATTGCCTTCTTACACTTGTCGGTGGAGCTCGATGGTGCGTCCTCGACGGTAGCGCAGCACTCCGAAGAGGTGCGCTTGCCGGAGTGGGCATCAGAGCTCTTGCCGAACTTGGTCTTCTTCTTCCCCCCGGGAGCTTCAGCGGCAAGTGTCTTGCGTTCTGCTGCGGCTGCTGCTTCCCGGTAAATCTTGTCGGCACAGATAAGAGCATCCTTCTTGTCGCCAGGGACAGAGATGACAATTATTGGGCCTGGCATTTTCAGTACGTTGTACACATAGTGAGCGGCTGCCATGAACTTGGCGAGTGCCGGACGGCCAAGGATTCCATTGTAAGGTAACGGAAAGTCAGCAACATCAAATGTGACCCTCTCAGTCCTGAAGTTCAGTTCACTGCCAAATGTTACCGGCAATGTGATCTTTCCCTTCGGCTTGCTCCTTCCCGGGTTGATTCCTTGAAATGTATCGGTCTCTTTGAGCTCGCTGTCAGGGATCTGGAGTTTCTGGAGCACCGCGGAGGAGATCAGGTTCAAGCCGGCCCCGCCGTCAACTAGCATCTTAGTGACCTTGAGGTTGCGGATTGTTGGTGAAACCAACATCGGCAAGCACCCGACTGCAGTTATGCGATCTGGGTGATCCTCAATATCAAAGATGATAGGCGTGCCGGACCATTTCAGAGGCTTGCGTGACTCGACGGATGGTTCTGCTGCATTAACTTCCCGCACCCACTGCTTGAGCTGACGGTGTGAGGTATGCAGAGAAGCACCACCGTCAACGCACAGGACCTCTGTGGCTTTCTGGAACTCCTGCTCATCAGTCTCCTCGTCATCCATGTCTTCATCGTCGTTGTCATCTTCATCCTTGTCGCGGCCGCGGGGAGGTCTGTCTCCTTGCCGCTGCTTGGCCTTGCCGCGGTGTCCCCCTCGGCCGGGACGTTTCTTGCCGGATCCCCCAGCACCTTCCTGGGCCTTTTCCTTGTCGCGCCGCTCGTATTCAGCTTTCTGTTGCTCAACAAGCTGCTCGACTTTCTTACAGTTCTGGAGATCATGGCCCTTGGTGCGGTGGATCTTGCAATACAGCTTGTTGGTGCCGTCCTGCTTGTCAGCGACCGCCACCTCCACGGCAACCTCCTTGCCGGAGTCACCAGCTTTGGCTTCCCTGGCGCCACCACCGTTGCCGGACTGCTCAATAACTAGCACCTCTTTGCCTTTCCTCCTTCTGTTGTTCCGCCGCCGGTTTTTCCTTGACGGGGTAGCATCTTCACCGTCAGATCCTCCCGCTCCTACATTCTCTCCGGGGAGTCTCCTCCCTTCCTCGGCACGTGCACACTTGTCGGCCAGTGCATATAACTCAATGACGTCCCAGATCTTGCACATCGCCATTTCCTCCCGCATCCTGCGGTTCCGCACGTTCTGATGGAACGCGCTAATCACCGCGGCAGGGTGGACGTCTGGGATGTTGTGCTGCACACTGCTGAATCTCTGAATGTACTTGTGCAGGGGCTCTCCTTCATTCTGGGCGAGCAGATGAAGATCACTCTCCTGGCCATGAGGCTTGTGTCCGCCTGTGAAGGCGCCGACGAATTGATGGGACAGATCAGCCCAAGAGGATATTGAGTTGTCCGGCAAGTGCATGAGCCAAGATCTGACGTTGGGCTTGAGCACCAGCGGGAAGTAGTTGGCAAGGATCTTGTCATCCCGTCCCCCGGCAGCCTGCACCGCGATGGTGTAGATGCTGAGGAACTCTGACGGATGTGTCTTGCCATCGTACTTCTCCAGTACGTCTGGCTTGAAGTTTTTCGTGCTGGTCCACTGGACTTGCCGCAGCTCACGAGTGAACGCAGGGCAACCTACCGCGTACGGCAGATCGCCTGGTTCCCCTGGCGCATGCATGTCATCAGAGGGCCCAGTGCGCTTGTCGGATTGACGTCGCGCTTTTCTTCGGCGCTCGATGTGAGTTCGAGCGTCTTCTTGTTGCCGATCATGAAGGACTTGGCGCTGATCGCGACGAGCTCGTGGATCCGACGATGCAGTGGAGTTACTGTCGAGGTGGATCCAGCGAGTCGGCGATTTTGGCCTTCGGGGCGGTGATTGCATGGTAGTTGCACCTCCACCCGTTTCGTCGCCACCGGCTCGCGCCTGGCAACCCTGCCGCGGCGGTGACACGTTCGGCCGCTGTGGAGTGTCGCCGTTGGCGTAGCCGATGAGACTCTGAATTGTGGCCCTCCATTCATCAATCTTGTCCGACGTCGGAGGGTAATCTAGGAGAAGTTGAGCTCGCGCCAAAGCTTCTGTTGGAGTGGTGGGTGGTAGTGGCGGACGGCGCGAGGAGCGGGACGTGCTCGAACTTCTAACTATGTTGGAAGGAGCAGTATCCCGTCCAGGCGAGCGTGCCCCGCTCGTGCCAGCACGCTGGCATGCATGCTGGTCTTGAGCGCCCCGAGATCCACCAGCTTGGTCTTGGCCTATCATGCGTATGGCACTGCTAGTGCCATGACGTTGTTGGTCTTGCGCCTCCTGAGAGTGGCGTGGAACATGTACTGTTGCCGAGGTTTGTGCAGCCTTGTTCTTGGACCTGGTGGCATCATGAGCTTCCTCGTCGACGTCCATTCTTCCGCCGGCGTCCATTCCACCACCCGTTTGCTCCAACGGTGGCGGAAGTGACGTGGATGGAGCGGCTGCCGCCGAAGTCTTCTTCTTCGGTGGCATGTTGATGAAGGGAACGAAGATCTAGCTCGTGTGAACGCCAGATCAGGTTCACACAATCTCGACACCCCCTACCTGGCGCGCCAAAGATGTCGGGGAAACTGATCCTCGAACACCTATGGGGCCGGCGGACCGGGCCCCTTTCGGTTCGGCGGGGGGCGAAGATCGTACGAAGAGCAGATCGAGGCGAAGCACACGAGCAGTTTACCCAGCTTCGGAGCTCTCCGGAGAGATAACACTCCTACTGCTGCTTGTCTGGTTCTATTCTGTTCTTGCTCTAGAGAGAGAGCGTAGTGTCTTTCTGGGTTACGAATGCGTCGAACCGAACCGAACCCCACCCCAACCCCCCAACCCCCTCTACGTTGCGCATGGGCCTCCTTTTATACGCCAAAGGGGTCACCGATAGGTGGCAACGCAGAGAAGGGTACAAATGTAAAAAGTGAGGTGGTTGGTACAGCTACTTGTACAGTGCACCCTACCTAACCCTGACGGCAGGGGACAAGGGCATTAAGTGCCCGTCTGCATGGCCCAAACAGTGCAAAAAAGGACCGTTAGGGGCGCCACCGTTCTCCACGATGGCGATCTTGTCAGCTTCGCATGCCCCTGCGCACCGCTGGCTGCACAACCTCCCGCCACGCGCGCCTGGAGAAGCCCCCAGGGCGACACGTTGGTGGATGCGCTGGAGCGTGGGCATAGAGTGGCCGCCTGCCGCGGCAAGCGCCTTGCCGCTGCTGTTATCTTGTCGGGTCCGGAGGCTTGTCGCTTACCGGGCCTCGAGGTACCTTGGTTGGTCTTCCCGGCAAGCTCCTCCTGCCGGGGCCTTGTTACCTTTCCGGAGTGCGAGGCGCGTCGCGGCAAGTTCCTTGGAGTGTCCTGGCTGGCCTTCCCGGCAAGCTCCTCTTGCCGGGGCCTTGTCTCCTGAGCTTAAATACTTTGTTCTTGAATGGCTCCAAGGGAACCATGGAGGATCTTGGCGTTTGCCCGGCAAGCCTTGCCGCGGGGTGCTGCAACTGCCCGTGCACAAGTTCGGGGTACTAGGGTACCCCTATTCTAGTACACCGACAAGGAACAAACACCATTTGAAGATTTTGTGAACATCATCAGAATCAACATGGGCAGTAAAAATAGATTTTACTTACCATTGATGAAGAACACGACGAACTAGGAAGTGTAGATGTGAAGTTCGTCCGTTCAGATCTTCCACGCCCTAACTTGGTGGCGGAAGACAGTTATGGCGGCGGTGGACTGAGTACGACGGCGACGAGGTTGAGGCAGTGAAGCTCTTCCTCACCGGCGATGATGGAAGTAGTGGCGACGCTAGGTCTGGAAGCTCGAGCGAGAGGAGTAAGGTCGAGCAGGGTAAGCGAAGTCTGAGGAGGGAGAGGGGTATTTATTGCCAAGGTGAAAACCGCTCGCCCGAAAAAATTTGACGAACAGTGATGTAACACCCCGGATATGATTTACCCAATATGTACTCCAACTCTTGCCGTTTCCGGTGCTAAGTTATTTTATTTTCTCGGGTTCGGGTTTTTGTCTCCGTGTGGAGTTATCGTTGTCATGCATCTCATATCATATCATCATGTGCATTGCATTTGCATACGTGTTCATCTCATGCATTCGAGCATTTTCCCCGTTGTCCGTTTTGCATTTCGGTGCTTCGTTCTCCTCTGGTGGTCTTTTCTACCTTTCTTTTGTGTGTGGGGATTAAAAATTTCCGGATTGGACCGAGACTTTCCAAGCGGCCTTGGTTTACTACCTGTAGACCGCCTATCAAGTTTCGTACCATTTGGACTTCGTTTGATGCTCCAACGGTTAACCGAGGGACCGAAAAGGCCTCGTGTGTGTTGCAGCCCAACACCCCTCCATTTTGGGCCAAAACCCACCAAAACCCTCTCCATCATCTAGAGCGTTCGATCACGATCGCGTGGCCGAAAACCGCACCTCATTTGGACTCTCCTAGCTCCCTCTATGCCTATATAAA
>NC_041390.1:359489467-359600694 GCF_002162155.2 Triticum dicoccoides | reverse complement strand
CCGCCGCTCGTCTCCAGCCAAGCTCGCCGCCGCCCGCCGAGCTCGCGCCGCTCCGGCCGCCGCCTCCAAGCTCGCTGTGGTCGCCGCCCCGTCGTCAATCTTCTCCGGCCGAAGTCCTCAAGTCCGGCGACGTCCCGAGCTCCTTCCTCGACAGATCCAGCCACCCCCGTCTCACTCCGGCGAACAAGGACCTCTCCGGTGAACCTCGTAAAGCGTGCACGATCTGGATCTAGATGTGGGATATTTGCCTCGGTTGACTTTTTTGCCCGAAACCCTAATTATTTTGCCCCTGTTCATCGCGTCGTAACTTTGCATCCGTATCTCCGTTTTGGGCATATAGCATATCAAAATGTTCATCTCAGAGAGTACATCATTTCATCTCATTGCATCATTTCATTTGAGTTCATCTTGATGCCCGAAAAGCTATTATAAGAATGCTATTTGAGATAATTGTCAGATCTGCTGCTCCAATTAGATATTTGTCATTTTTGCCATGATTATTGTGTGCATGATATGCCCCTGAGCTCTTCATGAGTTTTGTTATCTGTTTTGCCATCTATCCTGAGGTGTAACCCATGTATTTTTGTGATGTGTGTGGTGACTAACACAAGCTTGCAAAGATGAGCATTCGTTAATGCTGATTTCAGGGACTTAGCATTTCCACTAAGTCCTTGACCTGTTTATCTCAATGTGCCATATGTTCATGTTGTTTCCTAGTGATCCGTGCCTCTTTTGGGGATGATCAGTAAGTATGATTTGTTAATCTTGTAGTTCCCTATCCATCCTTGTCTTTGTTTGCAATTATGGTGCAACCTAGCTTGAGTCAATCGAGCTCTACTTTTGTCATTTCGTGAATCTGGGCAGATCCTCTACTTGTTAGCGATTTTGCCGAGCATGTTTTAGTTGATCCATGCATGCTATGTTATTGTTCTTGCCATGGCTAGCTTGTATAATGTGTATTCTTGATGGGTGTACACTTAGATTGTCATGACATGCTCTGTAGTGAGTGCATCGAGCTCGTAAACATGCCTACTTGATATCTGTTTCAGCATGCTCCAGTTTTCACTAAGTCTGAGAACTGATTATGTTTTTGCCATGTTCACATGCTTGCAAATGTATTTCTGATCCCTTTTGGCTCAAGGTCACGAAGGGACTTTTGTTAAGCTATTTGAGTAGCTCCATGCCATGCTTTACTTTTCCATGTTCAGGTCCTATAGCATATAGTTTTCAAGCTCCAAAGTGTGCTACCTGATCTGAAATTCCAGGCAAGTGTTAATTTCACTAAGTCTGAAATCTGTTTATCAAATGCATTTTTGCCATGCTTGTTTGAACCTGTTAATGCATAAATTGGCCGTAGCTCAGTGTTCATCTTTTGTTAAGCATCATGAATGGATCCCTGCCATGTATTTTGATGCCATGTTTGGGTGCTGTAGCATGTTCATCTTGTTACATTTAGATGGCTACTTGCTATAAATCGCAGAACGTGGTCATATTTGAATTGCTTGCCATTTCCAAACCGTAACTCCGATTCCGGCGTTCTTTATATTGTTTTCAAGCGTTTTCATCTCATCTTTCCAGTGGCACACTTGGATTTACAAGTTGAGTCCAGGTTCATGCATTACTTGTCAAATCTTGCATATGCATCACATATTGCATCCCGCGTAGCATACCATCTTCGCATCATATTGTTTGAGCCTTGTACGTGGTTGATTGTGTCCTTGTTGCTTGTTTGTCTTGTTTGGGTAGAGCCGGGAGACGAGTTTGCTAACGAGGAGCCCGTTGAGTTTGATTTCGACGATCCAGTCAATTCTGACAACTTTGCAGGCAAGATGATCATACCCTCGAAATCACTACTATCTTTGCTTCGCTAGATGCTCGCTCTTTTGCTATGCCTATGCTACGATGCCTACCACTTGCTTATCATGCCTCCCAAATTGCCATGTTCAACCTCTAACCCACCATGTCCTAGCAAACCGTTGATTGGCTATGTTACCGCTTTGCTCAGCCCCTCTTATAGCGTTGCTAGTTGCAGGTGAAGATTGGAGACCGTTCCTTGTTGGAACATTATTTACTTGTTGGGATATCATTATATTATCTTGTTATCTTAATGCATCTATATACTTGGTAAAGGGTGGAAGGCTCGGCCTCTCGCCTAGTGTTTTGTTCCACTGTTGCCGCCCTAGTTTCCGTCATATCGGTGTTATGTTCCCGGATTTTTGCGTTCCTTATGCGGTTGGGTGATAATGGCAACCCCTTGATAGTTCGCCTTGATTAAAGCTTTTCCAGCAATGCCCAACCTTGGTTTTACCATTTGCCACCTAGCCTCTTTTTCCCTTGGGTTTCCGGAGCCCGAGGGTCATCTTATTTAAACCCCCCCGGGTCAGTGCTCCTCTGAGTGTTGGTCCAACCGAGCGATGTCCGGGGCTACCAGGGGCAACTCTGGGCTAGCCTACCCGACGTCTGGCTCATCTGAGTGTGCCCTGAGAACAAGATATGTGCAGCTCCTATCGGGATTTGTCGGCACATTCGGGCGGTTTTGCTGGATTTGTTTTAACTTGTCGAAGTGTCTTGTAGAACCGGGATACCGAGTCTGATCGGAATGTCTCGGGAGGAGGTCTATTCCTTCGTTGACCGTGAGAGCTTGTCATGGGCTAAGTTGGGACTCCCCTGCAGGGATTTGAACTTTCGAAAGCCATACCCGTGGTTATGGGCAGATGGGAATTTTTTAATGTCCGGTTGTAGATAACTTGAACCTTAACTTAATTAAAATGAATCAACTAAGTGAGTTGCCGTGATGGTCTCTTCTCGGCAGAGTCCGGGAAGTGAACACGGTGTTGGAGTAATGCTTGCCGCAGGTTGCCCTCTAGTTATCCGTTCGCGCTTTGCCTTCTCTTCTCGCTCTCTTTTGTAAACAGGTTAGCCACCACATATGCTAGACGCTTGCTGCAGCTCCACACATTTTACCTTGCCTTACCTATAAGCTTAAATAGTCTTGATCGCGAGATTGCTGATTCTGTTCCAGATGACGCGCTTGAGCTCAAGTGGGAGTTCGACGAGGACTCACGCCGTTACTATGTGTCTTTCCCTGATGATCAGTAGTGGTGCCTAGTTGGGGTGATTGGGACCGTGTCGCATGTTGGGTTTATCTTTCATTTTGGCGCCGTAGTCAGGCCATGAGTGTTTGAATGTTGTAATGCTATTTATGTATTTTGATTGACGTGGCGAGTGTAAGCCAACTATTTATCTCCCCTTTTATTATCTATATTACATGGGATGTTGTGAAGATTGCCTAACTTGCGACATTGCTTTCAATGCGGTTATGCCTCTAAGTTGTGCCTCGACACGTGGGAGCTATAGCCGCATCAAGGGCGTTACAAGTTGGTAATCAGAGCCTTCCCCGACCTTAGAAGCCCCCATTGCTTGATCGTTTTTAGTAGCCGTTGTTGAGTCTAGAAAAATGTTTTGAGTCATTTAGGAATTATATATCGGAGAGTTTAGGAATTCTTTTTACTCCCCAGTCTTCTCATCGCTCTGGTAAGGCATCCTGACGTAGAGTTTTGACTCTTATTTTCTCAAATTTCACTAAAAAAAAATTTAGGATCACACGGGTATCTTGGAATCGTTCCGATGGTTTTGTGACGAGAACATTGTTCTTGGTGCCTCCTGTCTTTAGGGGTTATGGCAGTGTCCCGAGGAGTTGAGCTCCGAGGTGTTGTCATCACAATTTTATCGTTGCAGTTCTGGAATACCTGAGCTTAGTACGCCGACATCGAAAATCTCTTTTATGCAGTTCGTTGGTGAGATAACCTCGACGCCACCCAGTACTGGGTCGGGAGTTCGGGATTATCGCCATAACTTGTATAATGGATGCTTTTCGAAGGTTGAGGTAGATGGATTCCGAAGTTTTTCTCGGTTATGTGTTGAAGGATAGATATAGCTGGATGTAGGAATTGCTAGATTTGGGTGAGATATTATGCTTCCCCTGTATCCCCAACACCTGATTGCATAACCGGAATGGTCCGGGAGTTTCGTAGGTGGGAATTCTTGTAGCTCTAGTTCTTCTTCCACGGATATTTGGTTTGAGATTGGGATTTCTTACCGAGTATTCGTTCTTGATCCGTACCTTGTTGATTCATTTCTCTACCTAAATTCTAAGTGGCTTCTCAATTTATGGATATGTGACCATTTCAAGTGGAATGCATTCGTTCTTATGTTCGGATGTGAAGACTATATGTTGCAATTTCATCCCGTTGGATTCTGCTTCATTTTATCTGTCAATGTGCTAACGGTTGTCACCCTCTTCAGGATGGCTCCCGCTAAGAGCACCAACCAGAATCAGAATCAGGATCCGCCACCACCTCCACCTCCTCTGGAGGCATGGCAAGCTGTGATGGCCGCAACCAATGCAAACACACAGTTGATCATGCAAATTCTTCAAGAGCGCAATCAAGCGAACCAAGGCAACCAAGGCAACAATCAGAATCACTTTGCTACACTCAACCAGTTCCTTGCTAATGGGCCAAAGACTTTCAGCAATTGTGTTGAGGCAACTGATGCTGACGATTGGCTTGTGGATCTGTGAAAGCATTTCGAGTGCAGTAACGTCAGGCCTGAGGACTTCGTCAAGTTCGCTTCCTTCCAACTCAAAGACCAAGCTGCAGAATGGTTCCAGTAGTACAAGGATTCCAGAGGAGGCCGTGCGATTACCTGGGATGAATTTCGTCAAGACTTCAAAGCTCATCATATTCCTCAGAGCGTGGTTGAAAGCAAGCGTGAGGAATTCCGCAACCTGAAGCAAGGCTCTTTGTCTGTCTATGACTACAACAAGTGGTTTCAGAAACTCGCCTGCTTTGCTGAGCAGGACGTCCTTGACGAGAAGAGCATGATATACCAGTTCAGGGGTGGTCTCAGGGAAGAAATTTAGCTAGCTCTTGTTCTCTTTGAGCCCTTGAGATACGATGAGTTCTACAACATGGCATTGAAGCAAGAGGCCACTCAACTGAGGTGTGATGCTTCCAAGAAGCGAGTCAGAGATGCTACTCCTTCCTCTACTCAAGTGGCCAAGCAGCAGAAGTATTGGCTTCCTCCTCCTTTGTTCCATCAACCGTATCAGCAGAAGAGCAAAGGTGGTAGTGGATCTTCCCACCTACCCAACCCTGGCTTTCAGAACAAGACTTCGTCTCAAGCTCCAAGATCGAGTGCTCCATATCACCGTCCACTTTCAGAGGTCACGTGCAACAAGTGCCAACAGAAGGGTCACTATGCCAACAAATGCTTCAATCAGAGGCGTCTTCCTCCTCCTCCTCCTGTGAGATCGGCAAGTACAGCTATGGTCAAGCATAACACCAAGTCCGCCAAGGTCAACTTGCTGAATGCAGCTCAGGTAGAGGACTCGCCAGATGAGATTATGGGTAACCTTCCTGTTAATGACATTCCCGCAAAAGTTCTTTTTAACACTGGTGCATCGCATTGTTTCATCTCGAGACCATTTGTTTCTAAGCATGAGTTGCCTTTACAAGATTTGCCTAGTCAGTTATCTGTTGTTTCTCCGGGTAAATTCATGAGTGCAAGCGCTATGGCCCCGGAGGTTACTATCACGTTGGGCGACTACAAGTTTCTTTCTTCTCTGGTGGTTCTTGGTAACTCGGATATTGATCTTATTCTTGGGATGGATTGGCTTTCTAAGCACCAGGCGCATCTTGATTGTGCAGCCAGGCATATTCAATTGACTCATTCGTTTGAGGATGTAATTGTCTTTGCTGCTCGTGATGATACCATCTGTCTGTTTTCTCTCAATGAGAAGGGTGAACTGGATGCTATATCGCAAATTCCAGTCATTTGCGAATATCAAGACGTCTTTCCAGAAGAGCTTCCAGGAATGCCTCCGCACCGGCCAGTTGAATTAATCATCGGTCTTGGGCCTGGCACGGAACCGGTTTGCAAGCGTCCTTACAAGCTCGGACCTGAAGATTTCTCGGACCTGAAGAGTTGAAGGAGCTGAATAAGCAACTTGATATTCAAGAGAGAATGGGTCTCATCCGGCCTAGTTCTTCTCCTTGGGGTTGTGGTGTTCTTTTTGTGAAGAAGAAGGATGGAACGGACCGACTTTGTGTTGACTACCGTCCATTGAACAAGAAGACCATCAAGAACAAATACCCACTTCCCAACATCAACGAGCTGTTCAAACAACTCAAAGGTGCCCAAGTATTCTCCAAGCTTGATCTCCGTATGGGTTATCATCAAATTCGAATCCGCGAGCAAGATATTCCCAAGACGGCTTTCAGGACAAGCTTTGGTTCATATGAATACACTGTCATGTCTTTTGGCCTCGTCAACGCTCCTCCGACTTTCTCTCGCATGATGAACTTCATCTTCAACGCCTACACCAATGACTTTGTTTTGGTCTATCTCGACGACATTCTAGTCTTTTCAAAGAACAAGGAAGATCATGCCAAGCACTTGCGTTTGGTACTCGATAAGCTCAGGGAACACAAGTTCTACGCCAAGTTCTCCAAGTGCGAATTTTGGCTCGATGAGGTTCTTTATCTTGGTCATATCATCTCTGCCAAGGGCATTGTGGTGAATCCTGATAAGGTGTCTGCAATTGTGAATTGGGAACCACCTCAGAACGTGAAGCTACTCTGTAGCTTCCTCGGTCTCGCAAGCTACTGTCGAAGATTCGTTGAAAACTTTTCTAAGATCACGAAGCCTCTCTCAAATCTTCTCCAGAAGCACGTCTAGTATGTTTGGTCTCCGGAGTGTGACATTGCTTTCAACACTTTGAAAGAGAAATTGGTCACTGCTCCAGTTCTAACTCCTCCTGATGAATCCAAGCTGTACGAGTTCTTTTGCGATGCCTCTCTCCAAGGTCTCGGTGCAGTGTTGATGCAAGAGAAGAAAGTTGTGGCTTATACCTCTCGCCAGTTGAAGCCCAACGAGAAGAACTACCCCACTCATGATCTCAAGTTGGCGGCAGTTGTGCATGCTCTTTTGACTTGGAGACATCTTTTATTGGGAAGAAAAGTGGACATCTTCACTGACCACAAGAGTCTCAAGTACATCTTCACTCAGCCTAATCTCAACCTCAGGCAAACTCGATGGGTCGAAATGATTCAAGAGTATAATCCGAGTATCGAGTATACTCCAGGAAAGGCCAATGTGATTGCTAATGCACTGAGTAGGAAGGCTTATTGCAACAGCCTGATTCTCAAGCCTTATCAACCCGAGCTTTGTGAAGCTTTCCGCAAACTTAATCAAAAAGTTGTTCCTCAAGGTTTCCTCGCCAACCTTCAAGTCTCTCCTACCTTGGAAGACCAGATTCGCCAAGATCAACTTCTGGATGCTATGGTGAAAAAGGTGAAGATTGGGATTGCCAAGAGTCAACCCAAGCAGAAGTGCTACCGTCTTGATGACAAGGATACTCTCTTCTTCGAGGATCGTATTGTTGTGCCCAAAGGTGACCTCCGTAAAGTGATCATGAACGAGGCTCACAATTCTCTTCTCTCCATCCACCCTGGGAGCACGAAGATGTATCAGCACCTCAAGCAGGCTTATTGGTGGACTCGAATGAAGCGCGAGATTGCTCAGTTCGTGAATGAGTGTGATGTCTGCAGAAGAGTGAAGGCAGAACACTAAAGGCCAGTTAGTCTTCTCCAACCTCTTGCCATTCCAGAATGGAAGTTCGACCACATTGAGATGGACTTCTTGACTGGGTTTCCAAAGTCCAAGCGTGGCAATGATGCTATATTCGTTGTCATCGACAAACTCACTAAAGTGGCTCATTTTCTGCCTATCAAAGAGTCTATCATTGCAGCTCAATTGGCAGAGCTCTATACCTCTCGAATTGTCTCTCTGCACGGTATTCCACAACTGATCTCTTCAGACCGTGGCAGCATCTTTACCTCCAAGTTTTGGGATTCTTTTCAGAAGGCCATGGGCACCAACATCCTCTTCAGTACAACTTTCCATCCTCAAACTAGCGGTCAAGTCGAGCGTGTCAACCAGATTCTTGAAGATATGCTCAGGGCTTGTGTGATCTCTTTCGGCATGAAGTGGGAGGATTGTCTTCCATATGCTGAATTCTCCTACAACAACAGTTTTCAGGCAAGTTCGGGCAAGGCCCCATTTGAAATTTTGTATGGCAGGAAGTGTCGTACCCCTCTCGACTGGTCTAAAACCGGTGAACGTCAACTTCTGGGAAATGACTTAATCATAGAGGCAGAGGAAATGTGTAAAGTCATTCGAGATAACCTCAAAGCGGCCCAATCCCGCCAGAAGAGCTACTATGATAGTAAGCACCGTGATTTGGCTTTCGAGATCGGAGATCATGTTTACCTCTGCGTCTCTCCAATGAAAGGTACTCGTCGCTTCGGCATCAAAGGGAAGCTTGCCCCTAGATACGTGGGACCTTTCAAGATCATCAGCAAGAGAGGCGATCTCGCCTATTAACTCGAGCTTCCTTCAAACTTTGCAAATGTGCATGACGTGTTCCATGTCTCTCAGCTCCGAAAGTGCTTCAAGACTCGTGACCACACCGTCAACTTCGAGGACATTGAGCTCCAAGAAGATCTCTCTTATCGTGAGCACCCCGTTGCTATTCTTGAAGAGACTGAACGCAAGACTCACAACAAGTAAATCAAATTCCTCAAAGTCAAGTGGTCACACCATTCCGACCGTGAAGCTACCTGGGAATACGAGGATCACCTCCGTTCTGAATACCCGATGTTCTTTCAGTCCTAGATCTCGGGATGAGATCCTTTCGTAGTGGTGGAGTGTTGTAACACCCCAGATATGATTTACCCAATATGTACTCCAACTCTTGCCGTTTCTGTCGCTAAGTTATTTTATTTTCTCGGGTTTGGGTTTTTGTCTCCGTGTGTTGTTATCGTTGTAATGCATCTCATATCATATCATCATGTGCATTGCATTTGCATACGTGTTCATCTCATGCATTCGAGCATTTTCCCCGTTGTCCGTTTTGCATTCCGGTGCTTCATTCTCCTCCGGTGGTCTTTTCTACCTTTCTTTTGTGTGTGGGGATTAAACATTTCTGGATTGGACTGAGACTTGCCAAGCGGCCTTGGTTTACTACCGGTAGACCGCCTGTCAAGTTTCGTACCATTTGGACTTCGTTTGATGCTCCAACGGTTAACCGAGGGACCGAAAAGGCCTCGTGTGTGTTGCAGCCCAACACCCCTCCATTTTGGCCCAAAACCCACCAAAACCCTCTCCATCATCTAGAGCGTTCGATCATGATCGCATGGCCGAAAACCGCACCTCATTTGGACTCTCCTAGCTCCCTCTATGCCTATATAAAGACCCCCCCATTTCAATTCCCGGATCTTCTTCCCCTAACCTAGCTCCTCTTCCACCGCGCCGGGCCGGAAACAATCCGCGCCGACGGACATGTCCGGTTAGCCACTGCTGCCACGTGGCGTCCTCTCGTTGGTCGCGCCGCCATCGCCCCACATCGCCTATCCCCGCCGCCGCGTGGCCCGGGAGCCCGGAGCCGGCCCTCTAGGCCCGCGACCTCGATTAGCTGCCGCCTCAGGCGCGCGCCCACGCCGGCCTCCGCCCCGCTCCGCCTCAAGCCCGTTCTAGCCGCCACTTGTCTCCGGCGAAGCTCGCCTTCGCCCGCCGAGCTCGCGCCGCTCCGGCCACCGCCTCCAAGCTCGCCGCAGTCGCCGCCCCGTTGTCAATCTTCTCCGGCCGGAGTCCTCAAGTCCGGCGACATCCCGAGCTCCTTCCTCGATAGATCCGGCCGCCCCCGTCTCACTCCGGCGAACAGGGACCTCTCCGGCGAACCTCGTAAAGCATGCACGATCTGGATCTAGATCTGGGATATTTGCCTCGGTTGACTTTTTTGCCCGAAACCCTAATAATTTTGCCCCTGTGCATCGCATTGTAACTTTGCATCCGTAGATCCGTTTTGGGCATATAGCATATCAAAATGTTCATCTCAGAGAGTACATCATTTCATCTCATTGCATCATTTTCATTGGAGTTCATCTTGATGCCCGAAATTCTGTTAGAAGAATGCTATTTGAGATAATTGTCAGATCTGCTGCTCCAATTAGATATTTGTCATTTTTGCCATGATTATTGTGTGCATGATATGCCCCTGAGCTCTTCATGAGTTTTGTTATATGTTTTGCCATCTATCCAGAGGTGCAACCCATGTATTTTTGTGATGTGTGTGGTGACTAGCACAAGCTTGCAAAGATGAGCATTCGTTTATGCTGATTTCAGGGACTTAGCATTTCCACTAAGTCCTTGACCTGTTTATCTCAATATGCCATATGTTCATGTTGTTTCCTAGTGATCCGTGCCTCTTTTGAGGATGATCAGTAAGGATGATTTGTTAATATTGTAGTGCTCTATCCATCCATGTCTTTGTTTGCACTTATGGAGCAACCTAGCATGAGTCAATCGAGCTCTACTTTTGTCATTTCGTGAATCTGGGCAGATTATCTACTTGTTAGCGATTTTGCCGAGGATGTTGTGGTTGATCCATGCATGCTATTTTATTGTTCTTGCCATGGCTAGCTTGTAGAATGTGTATTCTCGATGGGTGTATGCTTAGATTGTCATGACATGCTCTGTAGTGAGTGCATCGAGCTCGTAAACATGCCTACTTGATATCTGTTTCAGCATGCTCCAGTTTTCACTAAGTCTGAGAACTGATTATGTTTTTGCCATGTTCACATGCTTGCAAATGTATTTTTTGATCCCTTTTGGCTCATGGTCACTAAGGGACTCTTGTTAATCTCTTTGAGTAGCTCCATGCCATGCTTTACTTTGCCATGTTCAGGTCCTGTAGCATATAGTTTTCATGCTCCAAAGTGTGCTACCTGATCTGAAATTCCAGGCAAGTGTTAATTTCATCGAGTCTGAAATCTGTTTGTCAAATGCATTTTTGCCATGCTTGTTTGAACCTGTTAATGGATGAATTGGCCGTAGCTCAGTGTTCATCTTTTGTTAAGAATCATGAATGGATCCCTGCCATGTATTTTGATGCCATGTTTGGGTTCTGTAGGATGTTCATCTTGTTACATTTAGATGGCTACTTGCTGTAAATCGCAGAACGTGGCCATATTTGAATTGCTTGCCATTTCCAAACCGTAACTCCGATTCCGGCGTTCTTTATATTGTTTTCAAGCGTTTTCATCTCATCTTTCCAGTGGAACACTTGGATTTACACGTTGAGGCCAGGTTCATGCATTACTTGTCAAATCTTGCATATGCATCACATATTGCATCCCACATAGCATACCATCTTCGCATCATATTGTTTGAGCCTTGCACGTGGTTGATTGTGTCCTTGTTGCTTGTTTGTCTTATTTGGGTAGAGCCAGGAGACGAGTTCGCTAACGAGGAGCCCGTTGAGTTTTCTTTCGAGGATCCAGTCAACTCTGACAACTTTGCAGGCAAGATGATCATACCCTCGAAATCACTACTATCTTTGCTTCGCTAGATGCTCGCTCTTTTGCTATGCCTATGCTACGATGCCTACCACTTGCTTATCATGCCTCCCAAATTGCCATGTTCAACCTCTAACCCACCATGTCCTAGCAAACCTTTGATTGGCTATGTTACCGCTTTGCTCAACCCGTCTTATATCGTTGCTAGTTGCAGGTGAAGATTGGAGACCGTTCCTTGTTGGAACATTATTTACTTGTTGGGATATCATTATATTATCTTGTTATCTTAATGCATCTATATACTTGGTAAAGGGTGGAAGGCTTGGCCTCTCGCCTAGTGTTTTGTTCCACTGTTGCCGCCCTAGTTTCCGTCATATCGGTGTTATGTTCCCGGATTTTTGCGTTCCTTACGCTGTTGGGTGATAATGGGAACCCCTTGATAGTTCGCCTTGATTAAAGCTTTTCCAGCAATGCCCAACCTTGGTTTTACCATTTTCCACCTAGCCTCTTTTTCCCTTGGGTTTCTGGAGCCCGAGGGTCATCTTATTTAAACCCCCCCGGGCCAGTGCTCCTCTGAGTGTTGGTCCAACCGAGCGATGTCCGGGGCTACCAGGGGCAAATCTAGGCTGGCCTACCCAACGTCTGGCTCATTTGAGTGTGCCCTGAGAACGAGATATGTGCAGCTCCTATCGGGATTTGTCGGCACACTCGGGCGGTGTTGCTGGATTTGTTTTAACTTGTCGAAGTGTCTTGTAGAACCGGGATACCGAGTCTGATCGGAATGTCTCGGGAGGAGGTCTATTCCTTCGTTGACCGTGAGAGCTTGTCATGGGCTAAGTTGGGACTCCCCTGCAGGGATTTGAACTTTCGAAAGTCGTGCCCGCGGTTATGGGCAGATGGGAATTTGTTAATGTTTGGTTGTAGATAAATTGAACCTTAACTTAATTAAAATGAATCAACTGAGTGAGTTGCTGTGATGGTCTCTTCTCGGCGGAGTCCGGGAAGTGAACACGGTGTTGGAGTAATGCTTGCCGCAGGTTGCCCTCTAGTTATCCGTTCCCGCTTTGCCTTCTCTTCTCGCTCTCTTTTGCGAACAGGTTAGCCACCATATATGCTAGACGCTTGCTGCATCTGCACATATTTTACCTTGCCTTACCTATAAGCTTAAATATTCTTGATCGCGAGGGTGCGAGATTGCTGAGTCCGTGTGGCTCACAGATTACTTCCAAACCAGATGCAGGGCCTGATGATTCCGTTCCAGATGACGCGCTTGAGCTCAAGTGGGAGTTCGACGAGGACTCATGCCGTTACTATGTGTCTTTCCCTGATGATCAGTAGTGGTGCCCAGTTGGGGTGATCGGGACCGTGTCGCATGTTGGGTTTATCTTTCATTTTGGCGCCGTAGTCGGGCCATGAGTGTTTGATTGTTGTAATGCTATTTATGTACTTTGATTGACGTGGCGAGTGTAAGCAAACTATGTATCTCCCCTTTTATTATCTATATTACATGGGATGTTGTGAAGATTGCCTAACTTGCGACATTTCTTTCAATGCGGTTATGCCTCTAAGTCGTGCCTCGACACGTGGGAGCTATAGCCGCATCGAGGGCATTACAAGTGAGGTGGAGATTGTATGAGGTGAAGAACACTAACAGAAAGAGTGAAGATGGTCCAAGGTTGAAGAATTTGAACGACTGAAGAATTTCACAAAGAACAAACACTCAAGTTGAAGATTTTCAACTTTTGTTGGTGGCAAGACCCACTGTATAAGAATGATGATTTCAGACGCCGTGTAGAATTGTCGTAGGGCTCTAAGAATCAAATTATTCATTAATTTCTTCACACTTAGAGGGTTAGTCTTCATTGATTTAAGAAAAATGTTACTTCATGTGTTGTACATCTAATTCATCAATTTTGCATAAGTGTTATGATGTGTGTCCTTTTCAAAGAACATTCCAAGATTCTAAGATATTCAGCTCACACCGCAACTTGCTAAATCTCTTCTCATCCATGGGATTTGTGAATATATTGGCTAGCTGTTCTTAAGTCTTCACGTGCTTGATAGAGATGTCGCCCTTGAACACATGATCACGAAGAAAATGATGACGAATCTAGATGTGCTTCGTCTTCAAGTGCTGAACTGGGTTATGTGGAATTTTGATGGAACTCTCATTGTCACAATAGAGTGGCACATTCTTCACATTGATGTTATAGTCCTTGAGAGTTTGCTTCATCCATAGCAATTGAGCACAGCACGAACCAACAACAATGTACTCAGCTTCAGAAGTAGAGAGTGATACACAATTCTGCTTCTTCGAGGACCAACATACTAAGGATCGTCCGAGGAAATGGCATGTGCCTGAAGTTGACTTCCGATCCACATGATCACCAGCATAGTCAGAGTTAGAATATCCAATGAGATCAAAAGCCGAGCCCTTGGGATACCATAATCCAAGTGTTGGTGTGTGAACTAGATATCGAAGAATATGCTTCACAGCCTTATGGTGTGATTCCTTCGGTGTAGCTTGAAAACGGGCACACATGCAAACACTAAGCATAATATCTGGCCTAGATGCACATAGATACAATAAAGAACCAATCATGGAGCGGTATACCTTTAGATCAAAGTTTATACCGTTTTCATCAGTGCATACATGGACATTTGTGGGCATAGGGATTTTGTCGCCTTTGCAATCTTGCATGCCGAATTTCCTTAACACATCCTTGAGGTATCTCTCCCGAGATATCAAAATGTCGTTGCGTTGTTGACGAAATTGAAGACCTAAGAAGAATTTCAATTCTCCCATCATAGACATTTGATATTCCTCACTCATCATATAGGCAAATTCGTCAGTGTAACGTTGGTTAGTACAACAAAGATAATATCATCAACATATGGCACATGAATAATTCATCATCATAGGTTTTGGTGAAAAGAGTTGGGTCAAGTGAACTAGGTTTGAAGCCTTTCTTCATGAGGAATTCCTTCAAAGTATCATACCATGCCCGAGGGGCCTGCTTGAGGCCATAGAGGGCCTCGTTGAGTCTGAAGACTTTGTCAGGATGCTTTGGATCTTCAAAACTTGGGGGTTGAGCAACATATACTTCTTCCTCAAGCTTACCATTGAGGAATGCACTTTTCACATCCATTTGATATAAGATGATATTATGATGGTTAGAATAAGAAAGTAATATGTGAATAGCCTCAAGTCTAGCAACAGGTGCAAAAGTTTCATCAAAATCAATTCCTTCAACCTATGTGTAGCCTTGATCTACAAGCCATGCCTTTTTCCTCACCAAAAGGCCATTTTCATCTTGCTTTTTGCGGTAGATCCATTTTGTGTTGATGATATTGTGCTTGCGTGGGTCTGGTCGCTTAACAAGTTCCCAGACATTGTTGAGCTCGAATTGATGTAATTCCTCTTACATCGCTTGAATCCACTCAGGCTCCAGAAATTCCTCATCGACTTTGGTGGGCTCTGTGATAGAGACAAAAGAAAAGTGCCCACAAAAGTTAGACAAATGTTAAGATTTTGAGCGTGTGAAAAGACCTGGTGCTTTGGCACTTCATTAGCAACGCGAGGATGAGCGGGTTGACGACGTTGAGTGGGCTCACCATTTTCCTTAGATCCATTTTCCTCAGGTGCACCATCACGATGTTCTTCATGTTCTTGAATGACTTCTTCAGCAGATTCATCGGTAATGACATTCTCAGTAGCCTTGAACTTAATGGATTCCTCGGGTGATATTTCATCTAGCACATGACGTAGGTGCTCTCTTTGCAAGCCGTTAGTTTCATCGAACCGCACATCTATAGTTTCAACAACCTTGTGGTGATAGGTGTTGAAGACTCTGTAGGTGTGCGAGTCCTTTTCGTAACCACAATCATAAAACCTTCATGTGCTTTCGGTGCAAATTTAGAATTGTGATGAGGATCTCCAATCCAACATTTAGCACCAAAGACTTTGAACTAACTCATATTGGGTTTCTTGTCAGTGAGGAGTTCATATGAGCTATTTCTGAAGAATTTGTGAAAATATACCCTGTCGATGATGTGGCATGCAGTATCAATTGCCTCAGGCCAGAAGCGAGGAGGCATCTTGTATTCATCAAGCATAGTGCGAGCCATCTCAACAAGAGTCCTGTTCTTGGGCTCCACGATGCCATTCTGTTGAGGAGTATAAGGAGCAGATAAATCGTGAGTAATACCAAGTTCATCAAGATAGTCATCAAGACCAGTATTCTTGAACTCGGCCCCATTGTCACTTCTGATATGCTTGATCTCCACACCAAAGTTGGTTGAAGCCTTCGAGGAAAATCATTTGAAGACTTCCTGCACTTCAGTTTTCTAAGTGATGATATGCACCCACGTGTAACGACAATAGTCATCAGCAATGACAAAGCCATATAAAGATGTAGCATTAGTAAATGTGGCATAATGAGTAGGGCTAAAGAGATCCATGTGAAGCAATTCAAATGGACGAGTGGTAGTCGTGATGGTCTTTGATGGATGCTTGGCCTTGGTCATCTTTCCAGCTTCACAAGCTCCACACAAATGATCCTTGAGGAATTTGACACCCTCGATAGCAATGACATGCTTCTTCTTCACGAGCACGTGCAAGTTCCTCATGCCAGCATGATCATGTCGTCGATGCCATAGCCAGCCTTCTGAAGCATTTGCAAGTAGACATGTAGCAGGATGTGGTCCTGTAGAGAAATCAACAAAATACAAGTCTCCTCTCCTAAAGCCCTTGAATAATTTAAAATTGTCAGCTTCCATGATTACAACACAATGATACTTGCCAAACACAACAACCATATCAAGATCACAAAGCATTGAGACAGACATGAGGTTGAACCCTAAGGACTCAACAAGCATGACTTTTTCCACGTGTCGATCCTTTGAGATTGTGACCTTACCTAGACCCAATACCTTGCTTTTGCCTTTGTTAGCATAGTTGATATGCTTCAGATGCGATGGAGATAAAGCAGTGTCCATCAATATGTTCTTGTCACCAGTCATGTGATTTGTACATCCATTGTCGAGGACCCACTTAGTGGCTTTTGGTTGATCATCCTACAGATGAATTAGTGCATCTTACGGACTCATATAGTTCAACAGTGAAGAATATGACATCAAATTCATCAGATCAATTTCATCAAGAAATTGAATAGAAATAGCATAATGAGGACGTGAGAAATGAAAATTAATTTCTTCATGATCATCTTGCGTCCTTTCAAGCATATCCTGGTCTCCAGCAAATTCTTCAGACATTTTAAGTTCCCCTGCATAAGAGATTAGTTCTTTTTCTTCACCACCCACATCTAGAGGGTGGCAAAGAGTTCATCATTCTGCGAGCTCCATAAGAGAATAGTGGCATAGAAGCCAGTCCACTTCATTTCACAAAAGAGTGTTAGAGTAAGCATATGAATAAGCAGATAAATTCTTCGAGGACTTATGAACATAAAGGTTTGAAGAATATGGAGATAAATTCTCCGAGGACTTATGAACATATGTTAGCATGATGATGTTCATATGAAGATCTGGATCCATATGAGAACTTGGATTCATATGAAGACTTTGGTACATACGAAGAATTTGATCTGGAGTACATACGAAGAATTCTGTCACATATAATTGCTTCAGCCCTGCATGGTCAGTGATACTAGCAGCATCCTCAAATGAGGAATTTATGATAGCAGAGACAATTGAAGAATTTGCAGCAATGAAGCATTTGAACTTTCAGTTGAAGAATTAGCAGATTCACGTTCAATGCGTTTCAAACATGGTGGTATGAATTCAACCTGAGCAGAACTGATCTGTTGAGCAAGCACTGAATCACATTCCTTTTGAAGATCTTCATAACTCACCCTTAGCTGCTCAAGATCTTGCTTTCGTTGAAGAAATTCATAAGAAATCTCCTCATGATCAGATGAGAGAGTGTTATGATGACTTTGAAGGTTGTCAAACTTAGTCTGAAGTCTCTGAAGATAATCAGTCAGAGTTTGAGTTCGATCCATTTCTTCACCCAATAGCTCATCTCTTTTGTCTAGCATATTTTGAACCTTTTCAAAAGTATTTGGTTGTTTTACATCAATCTTAGCAAGTTTAGAGTAGCTAGGCTTGATATTTTCATCAGATTCATCCTCACTTGATTCAGAGCAGGGATATTAGAGTACCTTTGGACCTTTTGCCATGAAGCAATATGTGGGAGCGTAGTCATCATCGCCGTCGTCAGCAGTGTTGGGGAGGTATTTTCCTTAGAGTTGAAGATGGACTTGCTGACGGACGCATTGGCGAGGGCTAAGCTCGCCACAGTATAGTTTGACTCCTTAGATGCCTCCTCTTCCTCATTTTCTTCAGATTTAGCTTCAGAGTCCAATTCCTAGCCAATGAATGCCTGAGCCTTTTTGGAAATGCTCTTCTTGTGAGATGAAGACTTTGAGGATTTTGATGATGAGGACTTTGAAGATTTCTTCTTCTTTGAGTCATAAATCTGTAATCCTTGTATTTCTTCATCTTTGATTCCTTTTCCCATTGAGGACAATCAATGATGTAGTGATCGGGTTTCTTGCATTCATGGCAAGTTCTCTTCTTGTAGTCATGGGATGCGGAATCTGATCTCATGTCATCACCTCTTGAGGATTTACCAAACCGACCACATCTTGAGAACTTCTGGAATTTCATCACAACCATTGCTAGCTCCTGGCCTAGTTCTTCAGGATCACCAAGGCTGCTACCAGAATCCTCACCTTCAGATTCAGAGATGGCCTTGGCCTTTAGAGCGCGTGATTGATACGTCTCCAATGTATCTATAATTTTTTATTGGTCCATGCTATATTATCTACTATTTTGGACATTATTGGGCTTTATTATCCACTTTTATATTATTTTTGGGACTAACCTATTAATCGGACGCCCGACCCAGAATTGATGTTTTTGCCTGTTTTAGGGTTTCATAGAAAAGGAATATCAAACGGAGTCCAAACGGAATGAACCCTTCGGGAACGTGATTTTCTCAACGAACAAGACCCAGGACACTTGGACCGTACGTCAAGGCACAAAAGAGGAGGCCACGGGGTAGGGGGCGCGCCTACCACCCCCCTAGGCGTGCCCTCCACCCTCGTGGGCTCCCTGTTGCTCCACCGATGTACTCCTTCCTCCTATATATACCTACGTACCACCAAACGATCAGATACGGAGCTAAAACCCTAATTCCCCTGCCGCAACTTTCTGTATCCACGAGATCCCATCTTGGGGCCTGTTCCGGAGCTCCGCCGGAGGGGGCATCGATCACGGAGGGCTTCTACATCAACACCATAGCCCCTCTGATGAAGTGTGAGTAGTTTACCTCAGACCTACGGGTCCATAGTTATTATCTAGATGGCTTCTTCTCTCTTTCTGGATCTCAATACAATGTTCTCCCCCTCTCTTGTGGAGAACTATTCGATGTAATCTTCTTTTTGCGGTGTATTTGTTGGGACCGATGAATTGTGGGTTTATGATCAAGCCTATCTATGAATAATATTTGAATCTTCTCTGAATTCTTGTATGTATGATTGGTTATCTTTGCAACTCTCTTCGAATTATCAGTTTGGTTTGGCCTACTAGATTGATCTTTCTTGCAATGGGAGAAGTGCTTAGCTTTGGGTTCAATCTTGCGGTGTCCTTTCCCAGTGACAGTAGGGGCAGCAAGGAACATATTGTATTGCTGCCATAGAGGATAACAAGATAGGGTTTTCATCATATTGCATGAGTCTATCTCTCTACATCATGTCATCTTGCTTAAGCAACTTTATCATGAACATGTTGCGCAAGCTTGGGAGAGAATGAAACTAATGATACGTAATTGCCCTACTCATGGTTTAAATTTGTGGATGATTATACAAAAATTTTATGCCGGATTGAATTTTGCTTCTAGATATCTTTTAGATTCGGCCGCGGGAGGCACTTTTATGGAAATCACTTTAGGAGAAGCTACTAAACTCCTAGATAATATTATGGTTAATTATTCTCAATGGCATACTAAAAGGTGCATGCGATAGAAGAAATTAATGTTTTGAGTGGAAAGATGGATGAACTTATGAAATTATTTGCTAATAAGAGTTTTTCTTATGATCCTAATGATATGCCCTTGTCTACTTTGATTGAGAATAATAATGAATCTATGGGTGTGAATTTTGTTGGTAGGAACAATTTTGGTAACAACGCGTATAGAGGAAATTTCAATCCTAGGCCTTATCCTAGTAATCCCTTTAATAATTATGGTAATTCCTACAACAATTCTTATGGAAATTATAATAATATGCCCTCTGATTTTGAATCTAATATTAAAGAATTTATTACTTCGCAAAAGAATTTCAATGCTTTGATTGAAGAAAAATTGCTTAAGATTAATGATTTGGCTAGGAACGTTGATAGAATTACTCTTGATGTTGATTCTTTGAAACTTAGATATATTCCACCTAAGCATGATGTCAATGAGTGCAAAGAAAGAACCGCTAGGATGCGTGCTAAGAAAGATGCCTTTATAAGAGCATGTTCTTCTAGTTCCTATGAAAATAATGATGAATATCTAAAAGTTATTGATGTGTCCCCTATTAAATCTTTATTTTGCTATATGAATCTTGATAATGATGGGACTGAATATGATCCACCTTTACCTAGAAGGCGTTCCAACAATTCAGAATTTGTTGATCTTGATGCTAAAATTGATAAAAGTGGGATTGAAGAAATTAAAAATCTAGATGTTGCTAAACCCACTATTATGGATTTCAAGGAATTTAACTATGAAAATTCATCTTTGATTGATTGTATTTCCTTGTTACAATCCGTGCTAAATTCCCCTCATGCTTATAGTCAAAATAAAGTGTTTACTAAACATATCATTGATGCCTTGATGCAATCTTATGTAGAAAAACTTGAATTGGAAGTTTCTATCCCTAGAAAGCATTATGATGAGTGGGAACCAACTATTAAAATTAAAATTAAAGATCATGAATTCTATGCTTTATGTGATTTGGGTGCTAGTGTTTCCACGATTCCAAAGACTTTGTGTGATTTGTTAGGTTTCCGTGATTTTGATGATTGCTCTTTAAACTTGCACCTTGAGGATTCCACTATTAAGAAACCTATGGGAAGAATTAATGATGTTATTATTGTTGCAAATAGGAATTATGTGCCTGTAGATTTTATTGTTCCTGACATAGATTGCAATCCTACATGTCCTATTATTCTTGGTAGACCTTTCCTTAGAACGATTGGTTCAATTATTCATATGAAGGAAGGAAATATTAGATTCCAATTTCCATTAAGGAAAGGTATGGAACACTTCCCTAGAAAGAAAATTAAATTACCTTATGAATCTATTATGAGAGACACTTATGGATTGCCTACCAAAGATGGCAATACCTAGATCTATCCTTGCTTGTTATCCCTAGCTAGGGGCGTTAAACAATAGCGCTTGTTGGGAGGCAACCCAATTTTATTTTTATTCCTTGCTTTTTGCTACTGTTTAGTAATAAATAATTTATCTATCCTCTGTTTTGGTTGTGTTTTTGTGTGTTTAATTAGTGTTTGTGCCAAGTAGAACCGTTTGGAAGACTTGGGGAAAGTCTTGTTACACTTGCTGTAAAAAACAGAAACTTTAGTGCTCACGATCACTACTGCAATTTTTATTTGGAAAGTACTATTTAGTTAATTCTTTTTGCAGATTATTAATAGATAAATTCCTCACGTACAGAAAATTATTTGAGAATTTTTGGGGTTGCAGATCTTGCGCTAGCTCAAGATTACTACAGACTGTTCTGTTTTTGACAAATTCTGTTTTTCATGTGTTGTTTGCTTATTTTGATGAATCTATGGCTAGTAAATTAGTTTATAAACCATAGAGAATTTGGAATACAGTAGCTATAACACCAATATAAATAAATAATGAGTTCATTACAATACCTTTAGGTGGTCTTTTGTTTTCTTTCGCTAACGGAGCTCGCGAGATTTTCTACTTTAAGTTTTGTGTTGTGAAGTTTTCAAGTTTTGGGTAAAGATTTGATGGATTATGGAACAAGCAGTGGCAAGAGCCTAAGCTTGGGGATGCCCATGGAACCCCAAAGATAATCTAAGGACACCTAAAAGCCAAATCTTGGGGATTCCCTGGAAGGCATCCCCTCTTTCGTCTACTTCTATCGGTAACTTTTCTTGGAGCTATATTTTTATTCGCCACATGATATGTGTTTTGCTTGGAGCGTCTTGTATGATTTGAGTCTTTATTTGTTAGTTTACCACAATCATCCTTGCTGTACACACCTTTTGAGAGAGCCATACATGATTTGGAATTTTCTAGAATACTCTATGTGCTTCCCTTATATCTTTTGAGTTATATATGTTTGCTCTAGTACTTCACTTATATCTTTTAGAGCACGATGGTGGATTTGTTTTATAGAAACTATTGATCTCTCATGATTCACTTAGATTATTTTGGGAGTCTTAAATAGCACGGTAATTTGCTTAAAATACTAATATGCTAGGTATTCAGGATTAGTAAAATTTTCTTATAAGTGTTTTGAATACTAAGAAAAGTTTGATGCTTGATGATTGCTTTGAGATATGGAGGTAATAGTATCAAATTCGTGATATTTGAGTAGTTGTGAAATTGAGAAATGCTTGTGTTGAAGTTTTCAAGTCTCGTAGCATGCACGTATGGTAAACGTTATGTAACAAATTTGAAACATGAGGTGTTATTTGATTGTCCTCCTTATGAGTGGCGGTCGGGGACGAGTGATGGTCTTTTCCTACCAATCTATCCCCCTAGGAGCATGCGCGTAGTGCCGAGGTTTTGATGACTTGTAGATTTTTGCAATAAGTATGTGAGTTCTTTATGACTAATGTCGAGTCCATGGATTATATGCACTCTCACCCTCCCATCCTTGCTAGCCTCTTCGGTACCGTGCATTGCCCTTTCTGACATTGAGAGTTGGCGGAAACTTCACCGGTGCATCCAAACCCCGTGATATGATGCGCTCTTTCACACATAAACCTCCTTATATGTTCCTCAAAACAGCCACCATACCTACCTATTATGGCATTTCCATAGCCATTATGAGATATATTGCCATGCAACTTTCCACCGTTCCGTTTATCATGACACATTCATTATTGTCATATTGCTTGGCATGATCATGTAGTTTACATAGTATTTGTGGCAAAGCCACTTTCATAATTCTTTCATACATGTCACTCTTGGAGCATTCATATAGAGTCATCTTTTGTTCCAGTATCGAGTTGTAATCATTGAGTTGCAAATAAATAGAAGTGTGATGATCATCATTTTCTACAGCATTGTCCCAAGTGAGGAATTATAAAAAAAGAAAGGCCATTAAAAAATAGGGAAGGCCCAAAAAAAGAGAAAGGCCATAAAAATGAGAAGGCCCAAAAAAATGAGAGAAAAAGAGAGAAGGGACAATGTTACTATCCTTTGCCACACTTGTGCTTCAAAGTAGCACCATAATCTTCATGATAGAGAGTCTCTTGTTTTGTCACTTTCATATACTAGTGGGAATTTTCATTATAGAACTTGGCTTGTATATTCCAACAATGGGCCTCCTCAAGTGCCCTAGGTCTTCGTGAGCAAGAAAGTTGGATGCACACCCACTTAGTTTCTTTTGTTGAGCTTTCATACATTTATAGATCTAGTGCATCCGTTCCATGGCAATCCCTACTCCTTGCATCAACATCAATCGGTGGGCATCTCCATAGCCCATTGATTAGCCTCGTTGATGTAAGACTTTCTTCCTTTTTGTCTTCTCCACATAACCCCCCTCATTATATTCTATTCCACCCATAGTGCTATGTCCATGGCTCGCGCTCATATATTGCATGAAAGTTTATAGGTTTGAGATTACTAAAGTATGAAACAATTGCTTGGCTTGTCATCGGGGTTGTGCATGATGAGAGCATTCTTGTGTGACGAAAATGGAGCATGACTAAACTATATGATTTTGTAGGGATGAACTTTCTTTAGCCATGTTATTTTTAGAAGACATAATTGCTTAGTTAGTATGCTTGAAGTATTATTATTTTTATGTCAATATGAACTTTTGTCTTGAATCTTTTGGATCTGAATATTCATACCACAATTAAGCAGAATTAAATTAAAATTATGCCAAGTAGCAATCTGCATCAAAAATTCTGTTTATATCATTTACCTACTCGAGGACGAGCAGGAATTAAGCTTGGGGATGCTTGATACGTCTCCAACGTATCTATAATTTTTGATTGCTCAATGCTATATTATCTACTGTTTTGGACGTTATTTGGCTTTATTATCCACTTTTATATTATTTTTGGGACTAACCTATTAACCGGAGGCCCGGCCCAGAATTGCTGTTTTTTTGCCTATTTTAGGGTTTCATAGAAAAGGAATATCAAACGGAGTCCAAACAGAATGAAACCTTCGGGAACGTGATTTTCTCAATGAACAAGACCCAGGAGACTTGGACCCTATGTCAAGGCATAAAAGAGGAGGCCACGAGGTAGGGGGCGCGCCTACCACCCCCCCAGGCACGCCCTCCACCCTCGTGGGCCCCCTGTTGCTCCACCGACGTACTCCTTCCTCCTATATATACCTACGTACCCCCAAACGATCAGATACGGAGCCAAAAACCTAATTCCACCGACGCAACTTTTTGTATCCATGAGATCCCATCTTGGGGCCTGTTCCGGAGCTCCGCCGGAGGGGGTATCGATCACAGAGGGCTTCTACATCAACACCATAGCCCCTCCGATGTAGTGTGAGTAGTTAACTTCAGACCTACGGGTCCATAGTTATTAGCTAGATGGCTTCTTCTCTCTTTTTGGATCTCAATACAATGTTCTCCCCCTCTCTTGTGGAGAACTATTTGATGTAATCTTCTTTTTGCGTTGTGTTTGTTGAGACCGATGAATTGTGGGTTTATGATCAAGTCTATCTATGAATAATATTTGAATCTTCTCTGAATTCTTGTATGTATGACTCGTTAACTTTGCAAGTCTCTTTGAATTATCAGTTTGGTTTGGCCTACTAGATTGATCTTTCTTGCAATGGGAGAAGTGCTTAGCTTTGGGTTCAATCTTGCGGTGCCTTTCCCAGTGACAGTAGGGGCAGCAAGGCACGTATTGTATTGTTGCCATCGAGGATAACAAGATGGGGTTTTCTTCATATTGCATGAGTCTATCCCTCTACATCATGTCATCTTGCTTAAGGCGTTACACTATTTTTAACTTAATACTCTTGATGCATGCTGGATAGCGGTCGATGAGTGGAGTAATAGTAGTAGATGCAGGCAGGAGTCGGCTACTTGTCTCGGACGCGATGCCTATATACATGATCATACCTAGATATTCTCATTACTATGCTCAATTCTGTCTGTTGCTCAACAGTAATTTGTTCACCCACCGTAGAATACTTATGCTCTCGAGAGAAGCCACTAGTGAAACCTATGGCCCTGGGTCTATCTTTATCATAATAATCTCCTACTACTTAGTTATTTCCTTTGCTTTCTACTTTCCCTTTATTTTACTTTGCATCTTTATCACAGAAATACCAAAAATATTATCTTTATCATATCTATCTCTCGTAAGTGGCCGTGTAGGGATTGACAACCCCTATTCGCGTTGGCTGCGATGATTTATTTGTTTTGTGCAGGTACGTGGGACTCGCGCGTAGCCTCCTACTGGATTGATACCTTGGTTCTCAAAAACTGAGGGAAATACTTACGCTACTTTGATGCATCATCCCTTCCTCTTCGGGGAAAACCAACGCAGTGCTCAAGAGGTAGCAGTGATCTGCCATAGCTTGGGCCATACAGATCTCTCTTCTTTGGAAGTTGGAACTCATGAGTGTTTAGCCTCTCAAGGATATCCGCGGGATCAAGTGACTTGTAGTCTCCACGTTCTTGTGTCATCAGTGCCAGAGTGTCAAATGAGGAATCAAGCGATCTCATCAATTTCTTCACCACCTCATGGTTGGTGATGTCAGTAGCACTAAGTGCTTGAAGCTCATTTGAGATGTCAGTGAGACGATCGAAGGTTTGCTACACATTTTCATTGTCGAGTCTTTTGAAGCGGTTGAAGAGATTGCGAAGAACGTCAAGTTGAGATTCACGCTGAGTTTGAGACTCCTTCGTTGACCTTGGACAACCTATCCCAGATAAGCTTCATTGTCTCCAAAGCACTCACTCTGCCATACTGCCGTTTGCTTAGATGGCCACATATGATGTTGTTTGCTTGAGAGTCGAGTTGCTTCAATCTCTTCACGTCAGTAGTGTTGATGGTAGGAGTGTTAGAGGGAACACCATTTTCCACAACATACCAGAGATGGTTGTCAATTGCCTCAAGACGCATTCACATCTTGTTCTTCCAGTAGCGGTAGTCCATCCCATCGAAGGTAGGACACCCAGGAGAGACCTTGATCATACTTAAAGTCGACATAACTAAAACTCCAGGCGGTTAAACCAAAATCACACAGAACAAGGGAGTAGATTGCTCTGATACTTATTGAGAGTGCGTTAAATCGACTAGAGGGGGGGTGAATAGGCGATTTTACAAATCCGTCACTGAGGAATTTGAGGGTGAGGAAATTCCTAAGCAACGAACTACTTAGCAGCGGAATAAGTACTCGGAGGAAAGCATAATAGAGTAGTAGCACAAAGATCATGAAGAAATGAAAACAAGCACAGAGTATAGTATAAACACAGGATAAGCAGGCTGAAGACAAACTGACTGAAGAAATAGGATTGAGGAAATTGAGAAAGACTTCAGTCATACTCTTCAAACAGTAATGATCAAGTACTTCTACGCAGAATTGAGGAAATGAAAGAGTTGAGGAAATAGAACCAGTAGCTTGGTGAAGAGGATGATTTGGTAGACCAGTTTCCAACTGCTGTGACAGTCGTATAGCTGGTTGGAGCGGTTAGGTATTTAAACCTGAGGACACACAGTCCCGGACACACAGTTCTCCTTGAGCTAAGGTCACATAGACCTCACCCAATCCCTCGTGGTAAGTCTTCAGGTGACTTCCAAACCTTCACAGACTCGGTCACTCAGCGATCCACAATTTCCTCTTGGATGCTCTAAACCACGACACATAACAGTCTGGAAGATGCATGGTCCTCAAAGGTAACAAGCGTCGGTTCCACACAAGAACAATCTCTTAAACGATGCTCAATCACTTTGGGTTTGTAGGCGTTTTATTTGGGTGTTTGGGTTTTTCCTCACTTGATGATTTTCGCTCAAAGTCCTCAGAGGATGGGATGCTCTCAATGACAAGTGTTAGTTTCTCGCAAAGCAGCCAACCAGCTAGTGGTTGTAGGGGGAGGCTATTTATAGCCTAGGGAGCATCCTAACATGATAAGACATAATGCCCTTCAATGATATGGTGATTAGGTGGGTAGATATTTTGGGACAGCTGATGCGTAGCACAGCAACGGTCGCAAATTTGGTTGTCAAATTCCTCACGGCTATCATGTTCCTCACTTGTAGGCAATCCGCACTGCCGAATTCCTAACTCCGCAGTCAGAACAAATTCGTCAGAGAACAGAAGATCTTCGTCTCAATTACTGAAGAATATGACTGAACTATATGAGATTTCCAATGGCTTCACTCGAAATGAATGGTAGCTGTAGGATTTTGAGATGAGCATCACTTGGAAACTTTTCCTTAGTTTTACCTCAACCCCCTTTAACAGTACAGTGTTTCCTATGACTCAAGAAAGAGAAAAATGAAAGTATGAAAACAAAGTCTTCAAGCTTCATATTCCTCGCATGAATATGAAGTCTTCCGGATCACACCGATTCCTTCACTTTCAAAGTCTTCAGAAGGTCAAAGTCTTCAGATGAAGACATTTTTAGGGGTAGACTTTCTTTGTCAATATCAAACTCCTCATAGAATTATAGACCTGTGCACACTCACAAACACATTACTCCCTTAACCTATAAGTCTTCAATACACCAAAATCACTAAGGGGCACTAGATGCACTTACAGCGATGGATCTATAAGCTGCTATCAGTTCTCTGGTCCCTTGGAACAACACCAAATCAAGCTACCGGGAAAACTCCCTTCTCCCTAGTTTATGGGGCAAAAGCAATTATCCCCATGAAACTCATTTACGGGCTGCCTCGAGTGCTTGCCTATGATGAAGTATCGCAGGATCGGCACTGGCGTGATGACGCTGTGGTTCTCGAGGAGAACCGTCTCTAGTGGCTACGCATGTTGCACGCTATCAGCAAGCCCTGTGTAACTATCACATCCACAGGGTTCATGTCCTATGTTTTGAGGAAGGCGACCTTGTCCTTAGGAACATTCAGTCCGCCAAGGGTACAAACAAGTTAACGCCAAAGTGGGAAAGCCCTTATTGGGTAGTTCGAGTCACCAGACCTGGCGCAGTCCATCTGGAGACCGGAGATGGCATTAAATTGCAAAACTCATGGAATATTGAGCATCTCCGCAAGTTCTACCCGTAAGGCGCGGCTGTCATGCCCTGCCCAGCAGCCACCCTGTTGTAGAGGCCTTGCCTCAGTTGCATGTAACACCTTGTACAAAGCCAGGCGTAGCCCTAAGAAACAGAGAAATGAATGAAGCACTGGGGGCCCCCGACAAGTTGCATGCATGCATAAGCATTTGATGAGCATTGCATGTGCATATAGATAAGATTGCATCTTGTATCATTTCCATCTGCATAAGACTACAGGTTCCTGCCGAGAACTTGGCCTCTAAGGGAAGCTGGAAAGATGAACCAACACTGCGATCTCCGGCAAGCCAAACAGGTAACTTCTATCTCTTGTCCATATGTGTTCTGTAAGTAAAAACTTGTGCATAGGAAAACCTCGCCGCTTTTTGATACTCGAGATGCTCCCATCCCTTGACTCGAACACTACTTCGGCCAGGATGGTAGCAGTGCCCTTTGATCAAAAAAGATTGGCGGGGGGCTAGTTCCTCATCACAATTTGTGCCCAGTAGGCTTAATCCCCTCGCAACAAAAGAGAGAGTACTAGCAGGATAGCCTGTCGGGGGAAACTCATTTATTTTTATAGAGGCACTCCACCTCTACATGGACATATACATGCTCGAGTCCCTGGAAAGGTTCATCTTTTTCATTAATATGTTGATCAAACAAGCATAGACCTTATAGGACACAAACATGGACTCAAGAGATTACATTATTTGAATTAAAATTTGGAAGTGATTATAGATTTAAGGTTGAAAAAAGATAAGTGCCCCGTGATGCATTTGCCCTTGTCCATCTCCTTCAGGAAGGGACCTAGGAGGTAGGAAGCGGACCCGGCTAGGATTCGGCGCCTCCCCATGATCAGGATGGCACCGCTTCCTAGCTATGAGGAGGAAACCGGAGGGCAGGCGCGGATGCTGACGTTGCCAGAGGCCCGGATAGGAGAGACGGAGTCACCGGCAAACATGACCCATCGTAATGATCGTCCCCGTTCTTGATGCGTCATGGGTTACCGTCACCTTCCGTATCACTGCCATCCGAAGACCTCAGTACGACATCAGCGTCGGGCACCATGCTCTCTGAGCATGGTCGTCCCCAACGACCCTGACATCAGAAACCATCGCACATTCATGAGACATGTATGGGAGCAAAGAGCCCTCTTGCACGACAAGAGGACGGCGCCTAGGGGGTTGGGTTCGCCTCTGCTGATGGCGAACCCGTTTCACGACCCCTCCCCGACGTTCCTAGAGAAGGAGGAATGGGGCACAACTGACTACCGCGCCATGTGCCCATTACGGGCCTAGCACGGTGTTGTTTGTGTCGCCTCTCACTAGAATTGAAGCTATGGGCGACGAGCGCATGAGTGTCACCACCTCTAGTTCTATCGCTCCATCACTCAAGCGGCCCTTGGGGCCCATGCGAAGCTCTAAGCTAGGGCCCGGGGCCTGGCCCCGGTTTCTCCTTCTTAGCATGACCAACATAAAATATATGATGGGGGAGAAAGGATACTAGGATGAATGGCTCCACACTTCCCCCGCCCCTCCACTTATAGGCGGGTCATGGGAGAGAGCGGATCCCTCAACGGGTGATCGTCGCCCTCCTCCACCAATTCAAGAAGACCGGGCCCCTGCCTTGAAGCCCTCCCGCACCACGCGCCTCCGTTACCTACCCCGAACAATGCATGCATCATACGTGGCTTAGGATAAGGATGTGGTGGGAAGTTTGAATAGGCAGTTTCTTCAACGTGCGTTAAAGTCATTCACGGGCCATTACAAGAGTGACCGCACCACGATTGGCATTACCCAAGATAATGAAGAAGCAAAGACGATCTCAAGGGGCTAGCCACTTCCACGTCCCTACATGTGCACTTGTTAGGGCCCGCCCCGACGACGCCCGGTAGCGCGTTCGGGCCAGGCCCGGGGACTTCCATTAGTGTAACAAACCCTGGGTCCATTGCCCAGACCGTGCACAGGCACGAGAACAAGGTTACTTCACCATGGTCAGATTGGAGCACAAGGGATCAGTTCTTCAAAGGACCAGCTTGCAGCGCAAGAGGACCAAGACTAGTCAGATAAGCAAGATATTGCTAATGGAAAAACCTCCCTTGCCAGGCAAGCGAGCCTGGCGGGGATGGGGTTACCCCTAGAACCAAGCGTCCATGACTTCTTGGTAGGCCTGTCGGGGCTCATGAAGGCAGAACCACCTCGCCACGCCACCTCATCACGACGCACGTCGCCGATCGGTGCGGTGTCAAGATCAAAAGTGACTAAGTGGCTGCTATTCGCCACATGGCAGCCACTTCCTACTGGAAATGCCTCCAAGCGACACACGTCCTGTGACGTGTCGAGCGAGCAGATGTGAACCTGGCAAAACAACCCAACGGAGCCTGTCGGGCGAGCTGTGATGTGACGTAGAGCGACGCATTTAATGCACCATGTCAGCCTGCTGAGTTAGGTATGATATCACTATTTGCTATCTAATCAATGCATAACGATTGATTTTCCATTGTGGTGACCCCTTTGTCTATAAAAGGAGGCCCAAGGCAACCGTAGAAAGGGTTGGCTAATCCATCCCCACGCACACTCATACGCGTGTAAACCTCTTTCGCCCTGAGGCCACCTTGTCGGCCAAGCGTGTTGCATTCACCACCATTTTTTACGCCTCACGACATCCCGATCCTGGGTAAAGACTGCCCGTGTGATCTCTGTCGTGCAGTTCCATGCTCCTCTACTCTTTGTGCAACGCGCCATCCCCCCGCCAAACCAGAAAGGGGCCCTTGGTCCCATAGGTGGTCATGGTTTCCCGCAACAATGTTCAAGCGATGCACGTCCATGGTCGATAGATAGTGATACGTGAATGAACTGTCCAATCTCTCACACACACGTACATATCTCATTTCTCCGTGGGCATCGGAATCACACACGCGCACTTCGGGTGTTTCTCTCCCTCCATCAAGATTATAATTCGTCTTTCTACCCCGTCCTACAAGTCTCTCACACAAAAACACACATGCTCTCTCTGTCGAACACGCCCACCCCTTTAATTCTGCCCATCCACTGTCACATATGCGTAAGGTTAACTCGATCCGGGAACCATATGAATACATACAACATGATTCCAGCAGAGCACCTTTTGTTTTGAGATTTCACTCACACATAGACACACACACACGCGCGCGCGCGCGCGCTCACGCTCACTCGCGCACACCGCTTGTTTATCTCCGTGATGCTTTATGCACGCCTCGCACACATGCTATCTACCTATCCCTTAATATAGATATGTATCACACAAACTGCTTCTCCCTATATATAAGTGTCACTGCCACTACAAAAAAAGACACATCCGTGGCATTTTGGGCTGAACACGGTATCATCATAGATGTGGTGGGCTCCTACTTCTATGACAAATAATCATGAGAGGAAATGGGCTTTTCGTCCTGGGTGGGCCAGAGATGCAGCTGCATGACATTCTTTGGGCCGTCCATGACGGAAAAAACCGTGGTAGAAGTGAGGGCGAGGAAAATATCAGGGGAGTTCCCGGTTACGATGGGTGGTCGGGGGCCGAGTGATGCGCGTTTCTCTCATGCGTATGCGTGTGTGTGAGGAGTTGCACTCTAATTGAACCTGAGTGAGGAGTTGGGCTCTAATTGAACCCGAGCGATTACACTAGTTACGTTACTGAACCCTAGCGATCGATCCCTTGCTGTTAACTGAACCCGAGTGATTCCTTAGCTACTGCTGCTAACTGGAGCCAATCGATGCTGCCTCTACATGACCAGTGACTGTTGTTGGGGGGGGGGCTTGGATGAACAGTTCTCGGTGGGGGGGTGGATGAACAAGACCCCGTGGTAGTAGATGCCATTGTCTCTTGATGAACGGGACCCTGTGTGTGGAGGGCTGGATGAATAGGACCCCGTGGAGGGCTAGATGAACAGTAGCCGGTGGAGGGCTGGTTGAACAGTAGCCAGTGGAGGGCTGGATGAATAGTAGCCCATGGAGGGGTGGTTGAACAGGACCCTGTGGAGAAGGCTAGTTGAACAGTAGCCGGTGGAGGAGCGGTGAAGGCTGGATGAACAGGAGCCCGTGGATGAACAGTCGCAGGTGGAGGCTGGAGCAGGTCGATGGTGGATGAACAGTAGCATGTGGAAGCTGGAGGAGGTCGATAGTGGAGATGAACAATATCCCGTGGAGTCCCATTTTGCGGTACGCCACACCCCTCCTGATGAACAGCACCCCCGTTTCGACCGTAGCGCTCCAACACAAGTCCGTTTCCTCCGTTTTGCGGTACGCCACACCCCTGCCTATCAACATGAACCTGTTTCGACCATAGGAGGTCTAAGTGAAGTCCGTTTCCTCCATTTTGCGGTATACCATACCCCTCCTGATGAACATGATCCTGTTTCGACTGTGGCCGGTCGAACACAAGGCTGTTTCCTTCGTTCTACGG
The DNA here is from genome assembly GCF_002162155.2 of Triticum dicoccoides. Taxonomy (NCBI): domain Eukaryota; kingdom Viridiplantae; phylum Streptophyta; class Magnoliopsida; order Poales; family Poaceae; genus Triticum; species Triticum dicoccoides. Next base: position 359,568,347 of record NC_041390.1, on the reverse strand, counting down.
TACGGCAGGCCTCATTTCCATTGGCTGTTCCGTCCAAGCCGGTTGGCTCTTGATGAACAACACGTATTCCGTTGCCTCCTGATGAACACGATGCATTCCGTTGCCTCCCCATGAACATGACGATGATGCAGTTTCTCCGTTCCGATCAAGCCATGTACACGAGCCCTGGCCGTAGGTATTCATAGGCGTTCGAGACCCCGCCCGTATGTATGTACGTGGCCGTATTTACTTTCTTGCACCCTGACCGCTGTACATATGTGTACATTCTATGTGCGCGCCTCTACTATGACACGTGGGCACCTCTACTACGACACGTGCCCTTCCTTACACGGCCATGGTTGATCCCTGCAGCCTACACAGAGATCGATCGACCAATATGTATATACATGTTCGCGAGCAGAATGACCTGGTGCGTCCCGACTATCAGGCACTTCCTTGCGTGCGAAGATGTAGCTGGTGGGTCCCAGCAGTCAGGGGAGAATTTTTTTTTCACGAAATACGGTGGCCCATCCGGTGGGTCCCTACTGTCAGGTGGAGGAATCATTATTTTCCGTGTAATAAGGAGGCACTTGCTTGCTGCGGTCGTAGACCCAGCTGTCAGCCTCTCCACGTATAGTACTCTCTGATGGAGGTCATTCCTTGACCAGGTTGGCCACGCTGCGCCGAGAGCACCAGGGCAGTGGACGACGTGAGGCCTAGGAAGGGGACAACGCGGAGCCGGGGAATACACGGCAGTGCAAGCCCATGCAGAGAGGAGTACGAGGGTTCACTAGTTTGGCTGCGGTGTGAGCCTGCCGTTGCCGCAGGGCCTGGCCAGTAGTGGGAGTAGTAGGGGGCGGTGAGGTCTCAATGGCAGAACAACCAGCCACTTGAGGCAGGAGCACGTGGTCTCGCCGGCGGTGGTTTGGGCGACTAGGGCAAGAAGAGCATTGATTAAAGAGCAGCAGGACCATTCGGTTCAAATCCAACGATCACTGATGCTAGAATAGTTTGTTGACTAAGTTGACAAAGCCATGCATATGCGTGAACTTAGTAGGCCCATAGGTCAACCTCCGAACCGGTATGCCCTAGATGTCAGTGGGAGGAATCATTTTTTTCCGCATAATAAGGAGGCAATTGATTGCGTGCAGCCAGGCCAGCGGAGGGAGTAGGGTGGGCTAGTGAAGCCTGTGTGGCATGACAATGGGCCACAAGAGGAGGGAGCAAGCAGTCCCACCGACACTGGTTTAGGCTGCTGGAGCAGGAAGATCAGAGATTGGAGAAGCACGTCAGCCATTGGATGGACATCTAACAGTAACTGCTACTAGAATCGTGTGTTGACTGACAAAGCCTTGCGTAAACAAGTCAGCCTCGAAATATGTGGCGTGTACAACCCATTTACTATTATTTTTATAATTTTTACTCATTTTATAATTCATATGGAATTTATTGCAGCCCATTTTCCATTTTTAGAATTGCTGCCCATTTTCTGGTCAGTACCAAGGTTAAACAAATTGAACTAAACATGTGCGAAATTTTGAAAATTCGCAAATTTTTGCTCGGGAACAAAATATTCTTAATCCAAAAATTAGTTGCCATACTAAAACAAATTTAAAAATAAATTAGTACTATGTCATGTTAAAATCCAATGAAATATAAAATATCAGTGAAGAACAAAAACAAAAAAGAAACTAATTTTCCGATTTACTTTTAACAGATACTGACCATACTCTTTGGCCAGGCCGGAATGCATCCCTCCTCATCTTGAAAGATTTGCAGCCCAGTAAGTAGGAAAGAACAAATAGGCCTAGCTTGGGTATTCTTCAAAAAGAAATAGTGGCCTACCTATTTTCCCAAAGAAAAAACTGCTAGGCTGGTCATGTTGTTAGATGAGCCACAGAGACCACACAACCCAGTTTATAGCCTGCTCCTCCAAACAAATCCTAAAAAAACAGTTGTGCAATTCTGTCGTTAATTGACTATACGTTGAAAATGATGTGGGTCGCAGATATCAGAAGGGTGGATTAGAGTAAAAATACGAGGGGTGCATCTGAGTAGTAAAGGAGGCACTTGCTTGTGTTCGGGAGTGGACCTGGTAGGTCTGTACTGTCATACTCTCCGATTCACTATGTTGATAGGGTCGGACGACGGCGCCGCCGTGAGTGCACCAAGGTGGAGGATAAAGTGTTGTCTCCAATGTGCTATGCTGGGTTGGACATTCTTATGGAAAAATAAAAATGGACCGGAACTATTTATGACATTGGCTACGATTTGCATGGGTCCGCTGGTTATAGGAAAAAAAGGGTGGGAGAAAGAAGACTGGTCGCTATCTTTTCCTAAGAATTATATCGACTAAATGTAATGACACTATCATAGGAAATAATATCCTCCTAATAAATCGTGAATTTAAAGAACTAGTGCATGAGCATTTAGCTTTATTTATTTATTTACTTATTTATGTTTAGGGGACCATGAGCATGCACCTGGCCCGGATTCATGTCAGAGCCTCCCTTCCAGTTAATTATGGGCTCCTCTATTGGGCCTTCATCAGTGGGATGCATGTTATCAACAAGTGGAAAATGTGTTCCGTACGAAAATAGTATGTGCTACGTATGGTACGGGGCACTAAAGGATCGGACCGTGCAACGACTTCCAAAACATTGTGTTTGTTGATCTAGCAACATATTTATTCAACCAACAGACAAAATATAATACTGATTATACATTAAAAAAAACAACAACAACAACAACGAGGGTTGGGGGTGTAATAGAAGCAGTAAGCAGGCCAGAAGAGTAAAGACGCACCTCTCTCTTCCAAACCAAACATCAACCATCATTACAAAAGGGCTACCAAAAAGAACAAGTGTATGCATCAAACTAAATAAAGATCCTACTACACCAAGTGTACGCATCTAACTAACTGGCTCAGTTAGACCTTACTATTTATTAAGCTGTGGAGATTGGATGACATCTTGAACCAGATGGGTGCCTGACGGGGGAAACTCCAGCCAGCAGGTCGAAGTCTAATACTTGTGACCCTCTCTCCTATTTTGGGCTGCAGAGCGTGGTGGCACATATCAGGGTATGGTGCATGCAGAGATGCATGGTATGTTGTGTACACATAGTTTTGCCTGATGAACGAAACCGCGCTGCCATCATGATCCTTGCTGTTGGTTATCTCCTAGTTAATCGGATAATTCATTGCGAGAAATAGAGAGCGTGTACCAAGGCTACTTACTAGCCTCCAGCCAAAAATTCCTGAAGGCCCAGAGAAGGTGGGATCCTCCTCAAAGACCTTGCAGTGACTGTGATTGTATTCCGTGAAACAACACGTCTCGTACGCGTGAACGATCATCAATCGTTCGCCATCGTCTGATCGAGCTAGGAACTACCTGCAACTTGCATGCCTCTTTTCTTTGAAAGGTTCTGGGATTAGGAAGGGTAGGGACACCAGGCGACCTACAACATCATATCAAGTTGGAGTCAAAAAAAAGGGCTCTTAATGTAGTCAATCTTAAGAACAACATGTTATGGGCATGAATATTTTATTAATAAATGTTGACAGTAATATAAGCAAGCCATCATGATATCATAGGAAAGTAACATACTGTTGTAACAGCCGTTTGTAGCGAGTACTAGAGTAGGCTAGCAATATGTCCAGCCATAGAAGGAGTCGACACCGTGAATTAAGCCCTTGTGTTCAATGGCATCAGAGAACCATGGAGGATGTATGATCATGCGATGGACGTGCAGATTTATCCACTTACCATAGTGACATGTCAGATAGGCGAGACCGCTGTTGAAGAACGCAATTGGCCTGAAGTCTTTATAATTCGCAGATCTCGTGGGCACTTGGCATATTAAAAACTTGAGAAAATCAAACTTAGTATCATCTTGGCTACTATAAGATTCGGAGTATTCTAGGCCGCGGTGCCAAAGCAGTGCAGTGTTAATCGAAGCACGTGGGATCAATCGACGGGTGTAGACCTCCACAAGCATCCAGCTGCTGCCACCGTCGACGAGCCCCATCCAAGATGTGTTCATGCCGACGCAGTACATACTGTTAATGTATTTGAGTGTGACAGGTATCGAATCACAGTCAATAGGGTTGATGCTTGCCACCCTATGATTGTTATGATGTGTGACATGTCGTTTCTGAAGATTTGGCGGCATCAGCAAGCAAGGAGTTGGCTTAAAAATCTCCGGCCCGAGGGCTTTGTGCAAATGTACAGCCCCGATGAGCACATGGCGAGTGGCATGGTACTGAGATTGTCCACACGTGAAACAATGAGCTTGATTACCTCTGTGGGGAGCGAATTCCAGCCACTCTTTCGTAGGATGCTGCTCGGTTCTGCCATTGTTAGTGCTTGGATTTCGGAAGAGGGGGGTGGCACCTTAGCAGGGATGGAAGATTGGACGATTATGTGCGGACATGGATGGAGAAGCAAATATGTGTTGCGGGAAGTGGAAAGGTGATGATGACTATAGCATGCCGCTTGACTTACGAGACACATACCAGGAGGGTAGGGTCATATCGATGCCAGAGAGCTTGCTTGAGTGATCACAGTACTGGTACTCCCTACAGTACGTACTACTATGCCCTAACTTTCTTGAGTAGAGTAGTAGTGGAGTAGGACTCTGTTCTACTACTAGCACCGGAGGATTAGTATATTCTAATCTAAAATAGTTATAAACTTCAATGCCCGAGCATGGAACGACTACGAACCGCCATCGGTGCTAACTCCAATCCCTAGCAAACATTCACTGGCAGACATGGCAGTTGCAAACGCCTGCGATGCAGTTACAGTACGTGTGTAAGGGTGGCAGTTTTGTCAAATACTATTGTTAAAAATAGGCCACCGTCAAATGGAAATCTGACAGTTACGTGGGATTCACGATGATTGAGCTCATGGCAAACAATCGCCAGATATCATTACTAAAAAAGGTTAAAACATCGGGGGCTATAACTTGCACCGTCTGACCACTAACAATGATACTAACATAGTTGTGAAAAGGTCAAAGACCATGTCTACATGGTGTTTGGAATTATATGCAAAAAAACTAGCAAGATGCACGTGCATTGCACGGAACATCAAGATGCATTTTTTTACAAAAAATCTATTGTGATCAACCCATGCAAGAGTAATCCCTTGTGTAAAAACTAAAGATATCTCGAGAATTTTATCAGAAAAATGGTATCTCGACCATTTCATTGAAAAAATGACATCGCGAGAAAGATGATAGTTAAGGTGAGGAGGAGTGGGGTGTGGTGGTGACTGGTGGTCGGACTCGGCGGAGGCATGGGGATGGACGGCGCCAGCAGCGGCCACCATTCCAGATTGTTCCAGAGACTTCCTTTTTCAATTGCTCAGCAATGAGGTTGTGGGAGATAAGGATGAACCAGGCAATGCCTTATCTGTAAATGTAGAGAGTGGTGCAGGTATCTTTTGTATAATTGTCATAGTTTGCTTTCTATTTGTTAGATATAGATCGGATGGTCTATACTATAAGATGGCAGGCACACCATCATCACCTACTCGGTTTTTTATCTACTTCTACTACTATATTACTTGCTCCTATAAAAGACTCAGTTGGTGATGCACCGTATGTGTTTCTGTCCTTCCTGTCCTTTCATGTTTCTAGTCTGTGTCCTAGATTCAATCTGTTCATCTACTATGCTAGTACACATGGTTAGTTTACTCTCTGTTATAGCCGTCATGATTTATTTTGTGCTTATTCGGACTAAATCTCGTAATAACTTGCTCATATATTCAACTAGTGCAACATCCCCTACATCCACTCCCGTTTCATGGACGGCCTGGTCGATGCCTCCAAGGAGCCCTTTGTCTTCTGCTATGAGTGCCCGATGGCATTTTGGGGCTCGCCGGCGGACATCGTGCATCACATCACGCACGCGTGCGGCGACCACTACTGGCCCTTGGCAGAGAACATCAAGTACGAGACGAGCTACCCGTTCACCGTCCCGGAGTCACTAAGGATCACCGCCGCCTGCTAGTCTCGGAGGAGGACGACAGCGTCTTCCTCTTGATCGTGGGCACCGGTGAGGCCCGTGCAGGGTGCCGCCCCATCTTTGTAGGGTGCGTCAGGGGCGACGCCGCTGACGCTGACACTAACACGAGGACGATGTACGGGCGTGCCCAATGTCACTACCCCTCAGAGGTATGTGGGCGGCGACACTGGCTACATGAAGCTGACTAGGACTGTGCCGAGCTGGGACATTCCCGTCAATGTGGACATGGAAGACGCATGGTATGATTCCCCCTCCCCAACATGGTGCACGGGGACTCAAAGGAGGTTCACCTGGACATATGCATTACCAAGTTAAATGTTAATCATTAGTCTTCGCTCAATGTAATCCACTGTCTAAGCATATGGAGACTTCCATGCTTGATCTTGCTCTATTGGAGTATCGCACATGAATAAAAGTGTATCCATTTATGGTTTAGTATAGAATCTTTCATGTATGAATTTTTACTACAGTACTGGTGAAAGACTTATGATGAACCATTTCTTACCTCTCGTGTGCCCCCTTCCAAGTCATCCAGATTTAATCCCTCCATCTAGGTGTATAAGGGCGTGGTTAATACTTAATAGTATAGCCAACTGTTGACTATAAGAAAGTGCCATCTCATCTGTAGCCAACATGTATAACAATCGATACTCAAAAACTAATTCTAAAAGATCATTTCTTGCAAAGCACAATAAGTGTTATTTTTCACAAGTTTTGGATGCAGGTTGAACGCATTTTTTAAAGATACATTTTTATCTATTTCACCCATATGTTTGTGTGTTGTAGAGATGAAATAATATCCGAACAAACCTATCGATACCCGTTCAACATGAGATGACCCCCACATCCTTTGTCAAAATAAACAACTCCCCGATCAATGCATTTCACTATTCCGTGCAACGCACGGGCACCTTACTATAGATTAGTAAGACCAAAAATTGAACTAACATTATATATAGTACGATAAATGCTGATGCATGTCACCTAAAATTATATCATTGCAAACTATGTTCAAATACAAATCCGATGATATAGTTTTTGTTGACATGCACTAACATTTTGTCAGTTAAATCTTCAGTCAAATTCAAATGGGTACTAATAAAGCACGACCGATGTAGTACAAGTGTAGAGGGAGAGTCTACACGCGAGTCCCACCACGCTCATGGCGCGGCAGTAAAGTCGTCATATCACAAAACCCAATCACTCCCTGTAATAAGTGGCCTGGTAAAAGAAACGGACAAGCAACCATCACATCCCTCCGTCTTTTTTGCGTTTCATCTCTATTCATTTACTTTCTCCGGTTCATCTCGCACACTCGATCCCTATCTACTACTCCTAGAATCCCTAGCTACTATTCCTAGGGCCCGTTCTTTTGGCGGCTTAAAAACTAAGCCATCTCTTCGCCAGCTTTTCCCATAAGACTAGTCACAGTGGAGAGTAACATTAAGGTGCCTCACTCATTTATTTGGTCTTCTAAACTACTACTAGTACCTCCCTCCTGGTTTATTCGTCACCGTTGCAATTTGTGCTAAATTTTGACCAAAGATTTAACTGATAAAATGTTAGTGCATGTGACATGCACAAACATTTCATTAGTTGAATTTATGGTCAAAATTTGACACAGATTACAATGACGACCAATAAACCAGGACGGAGGTAGTAGTTATGGGATTACTACTATTCTAGAAACCTAAAAGAACTAGCCCCTAGTACTCGTAGTAGTAGTACTCAAGTTGTAATTCCAATTGCACGACACAACTTGTTAGGAAAAAAATCGATACAGGGTGTAGGAAGCAGTTTGGGAATTTGCATGCCTTCCCGACCAGTGAGATACTACTCCGTACAAATTATAATAGAGGAATAACCACAGAGAAGGAAGCTAAAAGTAAACAATCGAACGAGCATTTTTGCATTTGTTTTGCATTGAATCGTTTCACAGGCTTGACTAGTGTTGTTTTCTGCTTTTACAAAAACTACATCGTAATGTTAAAATGTGCATTTCCCATACATAAGTAATAGTAGTACTCCCTCCGTCTAGGTGTATAAGTTTTTCCTCCTTCTTGGTCACGGTGCAGAACCAAAGATGACTTATTCACCTGGACAGAGGGCGTAGCACAGTCTGCATGCATATATAGAGAGAGACATGTAGTGCGATAGTATATAGTAAAGTTTGTGCTATATGCACGTACTTACAAAATGCATACAGATACACAAGTTTCCAAACATTTCCTTTTACATACTTAATGAAGGACGCTAATAATTCCTGAAAGTTCGGGATTTATCCTTTGTGTCCCAAAACTAATGAGATCGCCTTACGGAACTAAATTATATTCCTAATAAAAGCCACAACACTCGAAGGAGCGCTTGAGGCGTGCCACGAGTGCCCTCGTGCATGGTCGTTTCCCAGCGCGCTGACACAAAGCCTCTTCCTCAGCCTTGCAACTCGCGAGGTGCTGATTGGCGGCTTGTCGGCGGGCGAGCGCGATCTCATCGGTTTGGTGATCCGGTGCCAACAGGTACTCCTCCTCGCTGGAAGCGTGCACCCAGTCCACTTACCGCCAAGCGTAGATGAGGCGCTTGGGCTCGACTGCACTCAGGGCTTTGGCATGGGCGTCTTTCGCCACCCTCACGGCCTTGCTCGAGCCTTCTACAAAAGAGCCAATTGTCAGACTCTCTTAGACACAACATAGGCCTGCCAGACAGCTTGCCCCACGGCGTGCTTCTCTTCCTCGACCTTCTTCTCTGCCTTTATTACGGTGCGCTCTGCCATAGGAAAAGCCTTCTACAAAGCGACATCCATTTCTTTCCAAAGCTCCTCAAGGCTGGGGGGCTCGGCGGGCGGCGCGGCGTTCTCCTCGTGGCGGGGAGCCGACGCGTTCTCTGGCGCACGTGTCGGCGAGATTGGGAACGCCGACGCGTCACAGCGAGGAGCGGAACGCCGATTGCATCATCCTTGATGTGTCGCAGCGAGGAGCGGAACATCGATGTGTCCTGCTCGACTAGTGGCGGCAAGGAACGGAACGGCGACGTGTCCTCCTCGACTAGTGGCGGCGAGGAACGGAACGGCGAGCGTGACCGTCTGTGCGGTGCAGCGAGGGGCGCCTAGGGCTTGGGGGGGGTGCCATGGTGGTCGACGTGAGAGTGTGGGGGAGGAGATAGCGATGGACGTGAGCGTTCTTCCAAATGTTGTGGGAGGCGCAGTATTTATAGCGAGCAATAGGACACCTATGTGATATATGGACAGAGCTTCACTGAATTAATTGCAGGTCCACTTGCGTCCCTGACATGTGGGCCATATGCCTGTTGGGCCCACATGTTAGTGACCCAATGCACCTACAGTTAAGTAACTGAAGCAGCTACGTGGGCATATTTGTTGGAGTAAATTACGGGTGAGGGAAGGGGTGGAAATATTTCTAGTCACAACAAATTGGATGAGCGTGGGGGAGGAGTGTCATCCATGCAGATTTTTTTTCACACGAGGTGGAGTGGTTGGACTGCTGGAGGGAGAAGGAGAGTCAAGTAGGCATTCACATTCCAAGGTGCACCAAATTATTGCATGCGATGATTAAGGCTGGCCATAGTTGTGGTAATGTGGTGCTCCCTCCTTTCTGGTTTATAGGGCTTAATTTGAAAATCTCTTCAACCAAGGTACATGATGAATGGTGGAATTAATTTCATAGTTTGCAAAAGTACTTATTTAGTACTCTCGTTTTTCTCAAAAATTTGTGTAAATCGATGCATTAATTACACCACATGCATGCATGACCACTCCTATAAAAATCTCAGTTGGTGGTGATGGTATGTCTGCCTCTGGACAACATGAGCCATTTGATCTACTTGGAACCAACGGATGAGATGTGTGTGCATAGAGACATCGCCTCACCAACGGAGGTGTAACAGATATTTACCCACCTCTGCCACTGTATAAAATACAGAACTACTCATTCCAGCCTCATTTCCTTTCTGGTTCATCTCCTTGCTTTCTTGCCGGCGGCGGGGAAGGTTCTTGAAGATGGAGGCCATACTCTAGAAACCACTACAAAAACTATTACACCACCTCTATCTTGGTAAGAGTAGGTGAAATTTTTGAATTGAGCCCTTTAAACTAGAAGGGAGGTAGTAGTACTCTAATAGCTAACCTTGTTGTGATGACTAGATAGGACATGGCACGCACCTGGATGGTGGAACTTGTCTGCATTGTGCATTTAAGTTCTATCTAAAGTCAATGTACTTGTACTTTGACCAAAGTTATAGAAAAATGTACATCAACATTCACAATGTCAAATCAATATTTTTATACTCATTATAAAAAGTTGTTTTTATACTCATTATAATTAGTATTGTAGATACTAATATTTTTAGTATAAATTTGGTCAAAGACTTTGCAAATGGTTGAGAGAAGTAAAAACGACTAGAGGGAGTATCATGCATGTAGAGTAGGCAAAAAATTGCTCATTTATAGCTGGTCGAAGTCTCAAAGGGCGCGACCATGCGAGGGTGGTGAAAGTCGTGGGAGCCGTGACAGTTGAGGGAATTAAGTGAAGCTACATCCACGCACCGGCATGGCGTGCGAACAGGCATAAGCTATACCGTCAGGCATACGATATGGGTTTAGTCGACATGACATCTAGTGGGTTCTGCATAGTACTCGAGAACTCTTTGGGGGCTTGCGGCCATTTATCCACTGGGCAAGCCAACAACCCCACACCGTTCGCATGCTCTACTCGTAGGCCGGACAGATGGGGCGTGAAGATACAAGATAGAAGGCCTTCCCTCGTGTCTGGATGGGACACTCCTTTGCATAGATAGCAACCTCGGCGTGCGGATCTGAAGATTCCTTTCTCTGTAAACCTACTTTGTACAACCCTAGCCCCTCCGGTGTCTATATAAACCAGAGGGTTTAGTCTGTAGAGGCGAATATAACCATACAGGCTGGATATCTAGGATCTAGCCATTACGATCTCGTGGTAGGTCAACTCTTGTAACCTCTATACTCATCAAAGTCAATGAAGCAGGAAGTAGGGTATTACCTCCATTAAGAGGGCCCGAACCTGGGTAACATTGTGTCACCTGCCTCCTATTACCTTTGATTCTTAGACACACAGTTCGGGACCCCCTACCCGATATCTGCCGGTTGTGACACCGGCATTGGTGCTTTCATTGAGATTTCCATTGTGCGATCGGCGAAAGGCTTGATGGCCCCATAAATCATCTACAACAATGCTGCCGCGAGGGAGATTTTTCTCCCCGGCCAAATCTTTCTATTCGGCGGCTTGGCACTGCGTGCCAATGGTTGGCCACCCGGAGCAGATCGACAGCTACGCTCCTAGTCACCAGATCAGTTTTGGAAACCTAAACTATGTCACTGTTATCTGAGGAGACTTGATATTCCAAGGGTTCGCTGCCCCAACCACCGCTCTGGCCTTAGATCCGGAGCACGTCACCATGTCCGAAAATGGGAGCTTAGAGCCCGCCGAACTCTCTGCAGCTATAGATCTCAGCATCGGAGATCCATAGAGAATAGTGCCACCGGCAGTTATCACAAAGTCGAGACCTTCTCTGCAGCTATAGATCTCAGCATCGGAGATCCATAGAGAATAGTGCCACCGGCAGTTATCACAAAGTCGAGACCTTCTCCGAAAACTAGTTCCGAACCCTCAAAGTCTAAATCATGTGGGTTCGGCCCGGAAACTTCTGTCCCCGTCCAAACCTCGCTCTTAAATGAGGCTCTGGACTTAAGGCGATCCCTCACCATCATAGAGGAACCATTTCCAAATTATGCCCAGCCTGGACTAGGGGCTGGAAATAGGGAATTTTACTTCCCACCCGCCACCCACCTTATAGCCACTATCGAGGATCTAACCGACATGCTTAACTATAGCTCCGAAGACATGGATGGTATGGACGACGATGTCGGAGAGGAGGAGGCCCAAAACCCACCGTTCTCCGGACACAGGACGGCCACTTCCTCATACGACGTATACATGGTGGACACGCCTAAGGAAGGCGACGACGACAACGCGAAGGATCCAGTCAAGGGCGAACCTCCTGAGATACCACCGAAGAGTCGACGTCAGGGGTGCCGCTCTAAATCGCGTCACGGGAAAGATAGCAATACCGACATCGGAGGCAACGACACTTCGGAGAACGCCCAAGACCAAGAAGACCCCATCGATCCAATATCCGAAGAAGATGATCGAGAGGACAAGCAAGTTGACCCTAACGAACAAGCAGGGAACAAACACTCGGAGGAGAGCAACTATTTGCCTCTCTCCGAGGACGACGTGAGCCTCGGTGACGAAGATTTTATCGTGCCAGAGGAACCCCTAGAATAAGAGAACTTTATGCGCCGGCTAATGGCCACAGCAAGAAGCCTAAAAAAGAAGAAACAACAGCTTCAAGCTGACCAAGATCTGCTCAATGATAGATGGACTAATGTCCTGGCAGCCAAAGAATACGGCCTCAAATGCCCAACAAAGAGCTACCCGAAGCGTAAGCTACTACCCCAATTCGACGACGAGGTGCTGGAGCCCATACCACACACACGTAACACGGCTGAAGGACCCGACCGCCTATCGCGTGGTCGGGACAGAATGGCAACTCAAGCCGAACACCATCCTGCACCACCTCATCGTAAAAGCAAAAAACAGTAGCTTCGGAATACACACACAACCTATAACAGGTCCTGGAAAAAAGAGCAGGTTAGACCAGCTCAATATACAGATCGTGGGGGCGTGCTCTGGTGCGAGAGGAGGGCTATAAAGCCTGGTGCGATAAGCATAACCACGCCCAGGCCAAAAGCACATAAGCACGTCATCCGAACTGCATCGTGACATGGCCCAATATGGAGGTGCCGCACACCCCCTATGCTTCACCGATGACGTAATGGAGCACCAGTTCCCAAAAGGGTTTAAACATGTGAGCATTGAATCATACGACGGCACAACAGATCCCGCAGTATGGATTGAAGATTATCTTCTCCACATTCACATGGCCTGCGGTGATGATCTACACGCCATCAAATACCTTCCCCTAAAACTTAAGGGGCCAGCTCGGCACTGGCAGAATATCCTACCAGAAAACTCTATTGGGAGCTGGCAAGACTTGGAGGACGCTTTCAGAGATAAATTCCAAGGTACCTATGTTCGCCCCCAGACACCGACGACCTTAGTCACATAATCCATCAACCCAGGGAATCGGCCCGGCAGCTCTGGACCAGGTACGAAATCAAGACGAACCAGATCGTGGATTTTCCGAACGCCGAAGCCCTTGCCACCTTCAAGCATAGTGTCCGAGACGAGTGGCTCGCCCGACACCTCGGCCGGGAAAAGCCGAAGTCCATGGCAGCCCTTACCACACTCATGACCCGCTTCTGCGCGGGAGAGGATAGCTGGCTCGCTCGTAGAATCAACAACACCAGTGACCCAGGAACCTCCGAAGCCAGGGACGGTAACGGCAAGCCACGACGCAACGAACACAAGCATCAAAGCAATAACGAAGGATCCCAAGAAACGGCGGTCAACACCGGATTCAGTGGCCCCAAACCCGGTCAATGGAAAAGTCATTCAAGGCAAGCAGATATGGCCCATCCTGTCTAGATAGAATACTAGATCGGCCTTGCTAGATTCATGGCACCCCCGATAAACCTGCCAGTCATACCAATAGAAATTGTTGGGTCTTTAAGCAGGCCAGCAAACTTAACATCAAACACAAGGGAAAAGGATCGCCAAGCGACGACGATGACCAAGAGCCTTGTCAACCGAACACAGGGGGATAGAAGCAATTTCCCCCAAGGTAAAAACATTGAATATGATATATATCACACATATTCCTAGGAGGGAGCGAAAACGCGCACTACGGGATGTCTACGCCATAGAGCCTATTGCCCCCAAATTTAACCCATGGTCGGCTTGTCCGATCACCTTTGATCGAAAGGACCACCCAACTAGTATCTGTCACGGAAGTTCGGCAGCTCTGGTCCTCGATCCAATCAATGGGAGATTCCACCTTACGCGAGTCCTCATGGATGGCGGCAGCAGTCTCAATCTACTTTATCAAGACACTGGCCGCAAAATGGGCATTGATCCGTCAAGAATCAAGCCCACTAGAACTACCTTCAAAGGAGTAATACCTGGCAAAGAGGCCCGCTGTATGGGCTCAATCATGCTGGAAGTAGTCTTTGGCTCGCCGGAAACTACCAAATCGAAGACTTGATCTTCAATGTCGTCCCCTTTCGCAGCGGCTATCACGCACTGCTCGGACAAACCGCTTTTTCCCGCTTCAATGTGGTCCCGCATTACGCCTATTTGAAGCTCAAGATGTCTGGTCCATGTGGCGTCATTACAATCAATGGAAACATGGAGTGCTCCCTCCATACTAAGGAGCATACAGTGGTCATTGCGGCCGAAGTACAAAGCGGCCCTATCAAACCACACATCTCCTTGGCTATTAGGCCACCGGACTTCTCCATGCAAGACCAGTCAGTCCTACATGCCGGCAGTCGGGCAACTTCAGGGCTGGATTAGCAGCCTAGCCTCCGTCGACCGCCACATACATTAGTAGAATTCGTACTGCTCGTGCACAATTATGCACTCAAAATACCTTGGGCATCGGCGGAGGCAATATACGAACAGGCCTATAAAAATGTTCGGCCTTATACGGCCTTCACCTTTACTTAATCATCATTTCTTTTTTACCACAGGTGAATCAAAACCTACTCATTCTTCGGACCCAGGAGGACTCTTTCCGAGCCCGGTTCTGTATACATGGCCGAAGACCATTCCTTTAAAGGAATCTTTCTTATTTGGGAGAAAGCGGCACACACGTGCGGCAGGAAGGTGCAAAGCATTTTGCAGACCATAACTTCGCTCAAGAACCTGTATAGAGCTTTTCCCTTAGCCCTATACCCCTGGCATTTAAAATGGCCTTGGTGATTACGGTACCTTCTGTAAGATTACGTTTTGGCGTATCAATCAGATTTCAGTGAACAAGAATTCTTATTCGGTATCGTTTTTATAGACATTATTCTGCCTGTTAAGTGGTCTCATGAACACACCTTGGTACAAAATTGCTAGGGGCTCTATAAGGAAACATATGTGTTGCCAAACAGAAGTCCGAAAAACTTTACAGCACAATTCGGCGTCCCGAGCTCGGCATTATATGCATCGGCTCCGAATCATGTCTTTGGTCCATAGTGGGGTTGCCCGGCTCCTGTGCTTGCTACCTTACGTTCCGTCTGATCGGCTAGGGTAGTAAAGGGAGAACTACTGCGATTGTGTTTCTGGTTCGTCCGTTAAGCATCTCAGCAGAGAAAGCCGAGAACTGACTGTCATGATGTTACGGGAGCTGGTCAGCCACTCGACGATTCATTACAATCCTTAGCGATTTTTTCGTATTACATGAAGGACCATTTCCCGGTCATATATGTAACGCATTCACATCAGGATAGTCGCGTACATACCAGGGGCTACCTAATAGACCCATTGTCAAACTCCTATAGCTAAGTGAGAGCAACAAAACTGAATAGTCTGATTGCCTGGTTCGCGGCACTGACACCTCCTTCAAGGACCAAGATGTTGGGTTAAGTGTACTTATGTGCAATTCTGAACACCCAAGTAGCATCTACATGGGGGCTGAAGCTGACGACTAGGAACTCTCAGATATAATAAACGGCCGCACAAGAGGATAAAAACTTTTCATCAAGGAATGAATATATTACAAAATACTTAGTTCATAATACAAATCCCCGGACAGTTTGGACTCTTTTATTCGAACACTACGTCCTTGGAGCATTGGCCCTCAACAAGATGAGCACCTTTTAGCACGTCCTCAAAATAGCGCTCCCGTGTGCGGTGGGCCTTGCTTTCGGGAGGACCCTCAACTGCCACCTTTTCGGCATTCATTTTCACCCAGTGCATCTTGACACGGGCGAAAGCCATACACGCTCCTTCTATATAGGACCACCTATTGACGGTGTCAATCCGGGGTAGTGCATCCACGAGACGATGCACAAGGCCGAAGTAGCTGTCCGGAATGGCTTCAGTCAGTGACAACCGGATTATGATGTCCTTCATGGCCATGCTGGACATCTTATGCAACTCTGCCCATTGCGCCATCTGGTCATTTAGTGGTAGGGGACGCTCCTGCTCCACAAACTGTGACCAGAAGAGCTTCTCCGACTCGTATCCCTCGTGGGCCCCGAAGAATTGGGGAGCACTCCTCGGTAGATCCGCATATGCATCTGGAGAACTCCACAGTCGATTAAACAAGGCATACTTCTAATCCCCAAATTTACCAGCCGCTATCTGACCGGCTTGATGGATTTCCTCCCGTGTTGCGCGGGATTCAGAACGTGGCTCCGAAGGGTCTTGAAGGGCCTTGGCAAGTTCGGTCCCTTTCGCCTTATTTTCTATTTCCAAGGACTAGCACTTGGCGGCGGTGTCCTTAAGTTTTTGATCCATCTCGGTCACCCATTCCTCAAAACGGCGCCGAGCAGCCTGTTCGGACGTCAAGTCAGCAGCCACCTTATCGGCGGATGCCTTGCTTACCCTTGCTTGCTCCTTGGCTTGAGCAAGCTCTCCCCTAAGGGTTTCCACCGCGGCGGCACCATCTGTAAAAACACGCACATTGCAGCTCTTGAATTTCCACAATAAACATGGACATAAAAAGGCATACAGTATGATGTATCTTCTACCTTGCGCCTAGTCAAGCCGCGTGTTAACAAGGGCTAGACCTCCCCGGCTCGCTCCAGTTTCTGCTTGAGTTCGGAAACTTCTGCAGATTGGGCAGTCGCCGCTAACAATGAAGCCTGTTTTAATCCAAATAAAATATTGTGTTACCACCTGATAATTGATTATTGATCTTCTGCTCGCTTTTGTTCCAAAAACCAAACAAAGTCTCTGGGGCTACTATCTGTGTACAGGCATGTAGTTCACAAAAATGGTCAAAAACTTTACATTGCGTACCTCGAAGGCTGCTAGCAGGCTGTAGAAGGCTTCATTCAGCCTGCTCTTGCTGGACTAAATCTTCTCAGACACAGTGCCCATCAGGATGTGGCGCTCGTCTAGGACGAACACACTTTGAAGTGCACCTGCCATTGTATTTGGCGCCTCCGAATTAGAGAGGTCACCGCTCCCTCTTCGCCTGCAGGAGGTCATTCACTATATCTCGGGGCCGTTTGGGTCCCTTGAGTAGCCTGCAGCTAGGGGACAGATTGACCGGGGCCCTCGTCGCCGGTCTTCATGAGGACCGTCCCCCCAGCCCTCCGGCAGCCTAGGTATTACCCTCTGGCGCCGTTAAATTACCCCCCCCCCCCTGCATCTCTTCATGGATTGGGGAGGGCCTATGAGATGATACCTCGGTGCCATTCGCCCTAGGTAGCAGGGAGGCTAATGGAGGCGACCCGCTCTCCATCATCTCCGATGGCAGATCCCCCAAGGACGAAGATAGTGGGGGAAGATCACGGGCTAGACTAAAAGATAGAACTCAGAGTTACCATCACAGTTCATGGATTGAATAAGTGTGAAAAATCCGGAACCACTTATGAGTCGGCTTGGGGCTTAGTCCGGCACCGGCGCTTCGGGACAACCTCGGTGTCAGACTCCGAGTCATCGGGGAGGGTAATTTTGTCCCTCTTGGATGCTTCGGCTTCCAGTTCTTCGAAGGCTGCCCTCTTTTTCCCCTTGTAGGGAGGATCTTCTTCTTCCTCCTCCTCCTCCTCCTCGTCATTGCCCTCATGTGAGGACTAGGCATCAGCGTCTCTGGACACTGCATCGAAAGTGCCCTCCTCTCTTTTCTTCTTCTTCTTGTCCTTCTTTGTCGGTGCCTGGTATGGCGCCGGGACCAGCATCCTCATTGGGGAGCAGAGCCGGACACCAGATCTGCTCCACCTTCTTAATC
Source organism: Triticum dicoccoides (assembly GCF_002162155.2). NCBI lineage: Eukaryota > Viridiplantae > Streptophyta > Magnoliopsida > Poales > Poaceae > Triticum > Triticum dicoccoides. Next base: position 359,550,439 of record NC_041390.1, on the reverse strand, counting down.
CAGACCCGTTTGGGGATGGATTACTTAGCACCTCTCCCTCGGGTTAATGAAGCCTATTGGTGTTCGGAGTTTTTAGAGTTTACCTCGGAGGCCGGATGGTTGCAGTCGAGGCCGGTGTCGTCTGAGGACCTTGGCCACGATTTCTACTTCTTGAAAAGCAGCTTCCAGATCCCCTTAGGTGTTGTGTCGTAGAACCGTTGCAGGGTCCACGGCCCTTCCGGATTGAACTCCCACATGGATTACATCAACAAGGGTAACATCCTTCGCTATCATGCTCTTGATGCGTTTCTGCAGCAGCAGCACCTCAGGGACAGACCCCCAGTCCGAACCCTTGTCGGTCAAGGATGTAAGCCTCAGCAGGGGTGCAGATCTAAAGGCTGGTGTGGTTACCCACTTGGAGGCGCGGGGTTCCACAATATAGAACCATTTTTGTTGCCATATTTTGACGGTGTCCACAAAGACTCCCTTTGGCCACTTGACTTTGGGGAGCTTGCTCAGCATGGCGATCTTGAGCCATAAGCCGAAGTGTGGAGGGACACGGTGGAAGGCTTTTCACACGACAATAAACGCCGAGATGTGAAGGAACGACTTTGGGGCCTGATCATGAAAATCCAGCCCTTAGTAGAACATGGGACCCCTTAGAAAGGGGTGAAGGGCGAATCCGAGTCCACAGAGGAAGTGGGGATGACTTGCGCTGGATTGGGAAGCCTGTGCTTGATTTCCATGGTCAAATACCGCGCTTCCTACAGCTTCTTAATGTTCTCCTCCATGACGGAGGAGGACACCCACTTGCCTTGAGAGCCGGCCATGGTCGAAGGAGTTGTCAAGGAGAGAAAATCTTGGAGTTTGGGTGCTGGAGCTCAGGGATGGAGAGGTAGAGATAATGAGGCATGGGGTGGAACAGATTGGTTCTATCCACTTATATGGACTGCGAATATCAAGCGTCCCCCCCTCGAGCCTTAAAACCCGCCTGTTCCCAAGGGGTCACACGAACCGCACGGTTAGGTTACCATAACTCATATTGATGAGAATCCCGTAATAAGGGGGCACAATCTCTGCTTTGACAAGATGGGAGGCCGAAAAACGGTCCGAAATAATAAAACGGCTGGACGTAACGTCTCATCCGTAAAGTCATCAGAAGAAAAAACTTATCTATATGTTTAAGGATTGTGACTATTGTGCAGAGCCGGATGTAGTGCTGGTGGTCAACTACTTTGGAGTGTTCGGAGGAGGAACCCGCCTTGCAATGCCGAAGACAATCTACGCGCTAGACACATCGTCATTGAAGACTGGTTCAGGGCCTACTGCGAGAGTCCTGGATTATGGGGTCCTCGGGTGTCCGGGCTTTTCCCTCTGTCGATCCACGTTCCACAGCTCCATCGCATCCAGTTAAGACGCTTGCCGAACCTACACTGAGTGTTGTGCCGCCCTCACTGCCCGCGTCGCCCAAATGGCCCCCATTGGCGGGCCTCCCCATCGTTCTCCATCACCTGCTGCCAACGCTGCCGCCGGCCACGTGGCGAGCAAGCAGCAAGCGTCAACACTGCACCCCTCTGTGCGGCGGGACGGCCGCATCGCCACCCCGCCGCTGACTCCGCCCGGCTCGTCGTCCCACGCTCATTGCGCGCCCACGGATGCGCAGGCCGCGTTTCTCATGGCACGCGAGCTCATGCGTTACTGCCCGGTCGATGACCTCTACGAAGACTGGCTGGACCGCATCACCGAGCTCGTCAGTGCCGCTGGGGGCTCTCCTGCACCATCCCTTTCGTTACCTCGCCCGCCTCCAGCCGCGGGGGACGTAGCTCACCTAGCGCCTCCATCGCCCCTGCATCAAGAGAGCGCCCTCGCGTAGAGATGCGTAGCTCATGGAGCGCCCCCGCCTCCTCCGCATGAAGACGATGTCCTCGCCCCCAGATGCGTGGTCCCGCGGCATGATCAGCCACATCGTGTGCCCGCGCACGAAGAAAGAAGCTGCCAGGAGGTCCCTCGACTGCAAGAAAACGCTCCTACACTCCCCGCACCACCACGTCAAGACCGCGCGCTGCTTGTCGTGGCGGTGCTTGGGTACCAAGACCGGATTCCACCGCCACATCGGGCTCCGGGGACCACAGCAGGGTGCCGAGACTTTACTCTCGAGCTACGCACCATCATTTGGCCAGGCAAGTTCAAGCCGGATCTGCCTCCGCACTACGAAGGCACCCCCGACCATGCGGAGTTCTAGCAGCTCTACGGGATGAGCATCGAGGCAGCCAACGGCGACGAGTAAGTCATGTGAACTGGTTTCCCATGGTTCTCAAGGATGGCGCTCGCTCATGGATCCTGAACCTTTCGGCGGGATCGATCTCCTGCTGGGGCGAGATGCGCGAGCGTTTTGTCGCTAACTTCCAGGGTACTCGCGACCACCTGCCAGTCGCAGGCGACATGCGGTGCATCAAGCAGCAGCCAGGGGAAAACCTGCAAAAGTACATCCAACACTTTAACAACATCAAGATGAAGGAGGAGCTTACCATCCACAAAGAGCTATGCTCACCCCTGGAGATGTTCAACATGGAGACCAAGTGCGCAAGAGTTGAGGAGGGGCGCCTCTCCCTCCTCGAGCTCCCTGCTGCTAAGGCGCAAGAGCTGAGGAGGGGCGCCACCCCAAAGGGAAGAAAGCCAAGGCCAACGACGTGTAGTGCAAGGGAGTAGCAGTGCTCGCGGCAGAGCCGGACACGAAGCGCGGCCGGGACCACACTGAGTCATCTAAGAGTAGCCGTCCATTCTGCGCCTTCCACAACATATATAGCCACAACACTAACGACTGCCAAGAGCTCAGAGCCATTTGAGATAGATGCTTCGGTTGGCTCCCCGAGCGCAACGACCGGGATTACGGCCGAGGAGGAGGATGAAGTGGGGGACGCTGGGACGGCCGTGGCCCCCGTCAGGAGTGGTGCGACCGGCCCCGCGAGGACCACTGGCAGGACCAGCCTCGCGAGGGCGCCTGGAGGGACCAGACTCATGAGAACCGTCCTTAGGGAAATGCTGGCCTCCCTCCGCTGCCGCCACCACCGAGGAGGAACGACGACCACCATCAGGATGAGGTGCTGGGGGCTTCTAGTAGCCGCGCGCTATCGCCTGCATCCTGGGGTGTGCTCAGGCCTCAGCTTCCCAGCGCATCTTCAAGCAGTTTGCTCATGAGGTGAACGCAGCCCTTCCTAGGCTCGAGGCCACGCACCCGCTTTGGTGGTCCAAGTGCGCCATCACCTTCAGCTCGGTGGACCAGCTCAAGTGTGCGACAACCACCGCCGTCCTTCTGATGCTTTGTTGACCCGTCATCAGCAACGTCCGAGTCACCAAGACCCTCATCGACGACGACGCAGGGCTCAATGCTCTATCTGTCGAGACATTCGATAGCCTCAAAGTGATATACGATCAGCTACAGCCTACCAAGCCTTTCTTAGGAGTAACCGACAGCTCCACCACCCCAATAGGGCAGGGCCACCTCCCTATCACCTTCGGCCAGCGTATCAACTACTGCACCGAGCTCATCGACTTCAACGATGCCCACATCCGTCTACCATACAACGCCATCCTTGGGTGTCCTACATTGGCCAAGTTTATGGCAGTGACCCACCACGGCTACAACGTCCTCAAGATGCCAGGGGGTGGATACATCATCATGGTCCCCTGCGAAGAAAGAGATGCGGTGTGCTCCCTTGAGCGTGCCTTCCAAGCCGCTGCAATCGAAGACCCCGACAACGAAGGCATCATGTACCCTCCCGAGGCCATCCCCATGAAGAGGAAACGGCTACTCCTCCCGGGGCCTCAGGAGAGCAGCGTCTCCAGCGGCACCACCTCAGGACCTGCGCCCACAGTTGGGCCGCCTCCCTCCCTCCCATAGGAAGGCACGCCCGGCGTCCTCCTCGGGCAAGGCTCGGTGGAGGGCCTCAGACCTAGCCAACATCACGAGGGAGGCACTCGGGCACCATGTGGAGGCTTGCTTCGCCGCACGTTTCCCTCGGGAGGGCACTGGGTGAGGAGCGCCCGGTGCTCAAAAGTTCTTCATCGAGGTGACCCAGGAGCTTCAACGGGCAATGGCCATATGTGGTGACCGCCACCCACCACCTAGCATAGCCCCCCATCCTCGCTAGGACGGCGGGCTGCACGTCAATGTCGACATTCAAGGGCTCAATAGGGACGCATCTCAGGAGCGCTTCTGGCCTTCGCGCATTGGTCGGTGTGAGGGTCCACCTCACAGCTACATTCGCATGCCATTTGGCTTGCCGAAAACGGCTGTCACCTTCCAGCGCCACCTGCGGAGCATCCTGGTGGCTCAGGAGGCCAGGCATCACGCTGTCCTCGTGGAGATGGCGACGGTCCTCAAGGAACCGCCTGAGCCCCTGGAGCCTCCTGAGGCTTTGGGCCCTGGCGGCTCGTGAGGAAAGATTCTTCGGCATGCATCATTGGCTACTCCAACACCACTCCAGCGCCGTAATCAGGTGACTCTTTTCAGTTCATTCAGTTGGGGGCGCCCCTCGAGCTGCATTATTCCCAACATGCACGGGTTTGTCCCTGCGATGCGTATCCTTTTGCATCTCTAGCTAACCCTGCTGGGGGCGCCCCTCGGGCCGCATCATCCCCATGGTGCTCGGGTCCGTCCCAATGGCATGTATCATTGTTGCATCTATCTGAGCTAACCTGCCTCTTTGCTTGAGTCAATTCATGATTATCAACTGCTTGTCTATTATCCATCGGGGCCACTCGCGCTGCCCATCGGCCCCCTTCTCATCCCGCAATGTGGGCTACCCATGCTGGCACGGTGCTTGTACTCGAGTCCGTGCCTCCAGCGCTGACATATCTGAGTGGTCGAGCTCTAGCTCACGGCATGCCCATCGCACGTCACCTCACCAGGGCCTCAGTGCCTTCACCTTCTTGTGGAACGACCAGTGGCAGACAGGCAAGCGTGGTTGCAACCTGTATTCCTCCTCGCGCTAACCTGCAGGAACCCTCGGAGGCTGATAGCGGACGACACCGCAGGCTCTTCCTTTTTTCACATAATTCGCTTGCATGTTAAAGGGGGGGGGGGCTCCTGAGCATCGCGACTCGGGAACTCCTACTGGCTCTCCATCCCTCACCCCCTGGCCTTGACCATGGCATCACGACCTGGCATACTTGTGCCGGCTGAGCTCACTCGAGGGCCGGGACCTGAGGACGTAGTGCACATAGAAGCATGTGAAAGGAGGGGGAGGCTCGCGTGAGCTCGACCCAGTTGACGCACGAAGCTGGCGCGGCATAAGGAATCAACTTTGGACCACTAAGATAAGTCTCACACCCGAATCAGCCATGTGCTACGACACATGATTCCCATTTCTTGCAGCCTTGCTATGGCAACACCGCCTTCCTTTCCTACCTTCAGGTAGTGGCTTGCACACTAAAGGGGACTTCTTGAGCATCGTGCCTCAGGAGCTCTTACTGGACCTCGGGCCGCTCACCTCCTAGCCTTGACCACAGCATCGCGTCCTGGCATACCAGCTGAGGGAGTCCTGGACTAAGGGGTCCTTGGGCGTCCGGCCTGTTATCCATGGGCCGGACTACTGGGCTGTGAAGACATGAAGGCCGAAGACTGCACTGTGTCCGGATTGGACTCTACTTGGCATGGAAGACAAGCTTCGCGATCAAAGATTCCTTCTTATGTAACCGACTCCATGTAAACCCTAGATCTCCTCGGTGTCTATATAAACCGAAGGGGATAGTCTGGCAAGGACACCACATATACTCATTACAATATGCATAGGCTAGACTTCTAGGGTTTAGTCATTACGATCTCGTGGTAGATCAACTCTTGTAATACTCATATTCATCAAGATAAATCAAGCAGGAAGTAGGGTATTACCTCCATAGAGAGGGCCCGAACATGGGTAAACATCGTGTCCCCTATCTCTTGTTACCATCGATCCTAGACACACAGTTCAGGACCCCCTACCCGAGATCTGCCGGTTTTGACACCGACATTGGTACTTTCATTGAGAGTTCCACTGTGTCGTCGACAAAGGGTTCGATGCCCCCCTCAATCGTCAATAATGACACTGCCCAAGGAGGAACCTTCTTCCCCGGACAGATCCTCGTATTCGGCGGCGTCGTACTGCGGGCCAACTCGCTTGGCCATCTGGAGCAGATTGACAGCTATGCCCCTGGCCATCTAGTCGGTTTCGGAAGCTTGAACTACACCGCGGATATCCGTGGAGACTTGATCTTCGAGGGACTTGAGCCCGTGGCGATTGCTCCCCCTTATCCCGATGAATGTGACTTAAACCTGTTATTGGATCACACCTAGGAGATGGTTCATGTGGCTGCAACGACCTTAGAGCCAAAGCAGATCGAGCCATCCGAGGCCTCAGAGTCTGCGGCATTGGAGCCGCACGTGGACTCGACGCCCTGCGATATTCTCTTTAACGGAACTTCGGACTCGTCTCCGGCTATAAGTTCCAGACTGTTTACACCCGCGGACACCGAGCTAGATCGGTTATCGATCTTCGAGCTCAGCACCGCTAACATGTTCCAGCACTCGCCTTTGTGTGATGTGCTAAAATCTTTAAAGAAATTTCCCTTGGAAAAGGACTCACGGCCGAACTATGTCTGGTTCGAGCTAGAGACGAATGATGAGGAATTTCGCTTCACACCCGCCACCCACTTCATAGCCACCGTCAATGACTTAACCGACGAGCTCGACTATGGCTCCAAGACATCGATGGTATGGACGACGATGCCGACAAGGAGCAAGGCCAAAACCCGCCATTTACTGGAAGTTGGACGGCCACCTCTTCATACGATATGTGCATGGTTGATACACCTAAAGGATCTGGCGATGACAAAGAAGAGCCGGATGCGAACAAAACCTCCAAGACACAGTCCAAGCGCCGGCGGCCCAAACGCCGCCCCAAGCCCTGCCCCTCAAAGGATGGCAACACTGGCATCGGAGAAAATAGTACTTCAGGCGACACCGAAAACAGTGAAGACCCCGCCGGGGCTACATTCGAATAGGAACACGAGAGCAGGCAAGACAACCCTGACAAACAGGCCAAAGAAGATGACCCGGAGGATGATAGTTACCGTCCGCCTTCCGGGGAGGAGACAAGCCTTGGCAATGAAGACTTCATCGTGCCTAAGGAACCTCTCGAGTAGGCGCGCTTCAACCTTCAGACATAGCCACTGCAAGGAGCCTGAAAAAGAAACAACATTAGCTTCAAGCTGAACAAGACCTGCTCGTCGACAGATGGACTGATGTCCTAACAGACGAGGAATACGGCCTCAACCTCCCGGCCAAGAGCTACCCGAAATGCAGACTGCTACCTCAATTCGATGAGGAGGCGCCGAATCATATATCTCCCTCGCGTAATGCGGATCGACCACCACATGGTCGGGACAAGGAGGCGGAACAGCCACCCCGCAGTCAAGATAAAGCGGCAACTCAGGACGAACAGCAGACCGCCCCACCACCCCACCAAAATAGGGACAGAAGTGTCCGGAGTCATACGTACGACCTCCGACAAACCCTGGATAGTAGAGCAGGACACACAAGATCGATCTACGGATCATGAGGACGTGCCTCGAGGCGCGACGATGGCTACTTATTCGGACGTGACAAACCTAACCACGCTCGAGCCGAATGCCATGGACGGAATCCTTCAGAGCTCCGCCACGATGTGGCCCGATATAGAGGCGCCGCACACCCACTCTGCTTCACAGATGAAGTACTGGATCATGAATTCCCCGAGGGGTTCAAGCCTGTCAATATCGAATCATACGACGGCACAACCTATCCTGCCACATCCACATCCACATGGCCCGAGGAGACGACCTCCACGCCATCAAATACCTCCCATTAAAAGTCAAAGGAACAGCTCGGCACTGGTTAAATAGCCTGCCTGAGAACTCAATCGGCAGCTGGGAGGACTTGGAAGAGGCTTTCCTCGACAATTTCCAAGGAACTTATGTCCGGCCACCAGAGATCATCCGACCAGTATCCGCCATGGCGGTACGGCTGCACTGGCCCTTGACCCAATCATCGACGGATTCCACCTAACAAGAGTCCTGATGGATGGTGGAAGCAGCCTCAGCCTGCTGTACCAGGATACAATATGGAATATGGGAATTAATCCCTCACGAATCAAACCCACAAAAACTACCTTTAAAGGAGTCATACCAGGTGTAGAGGCCCGCTGTACGGGCTCAATCACACTGGACGTGGTCTTTGGTTCTCCGGACAACTTCCGAAGTGAAGAGTTAATCTTCGATATTGTCCCCCTCCGCAGCGGCTACCATGCACTACTCGGACGAACCGCATTTGCTAGATTTAACACAGTGCCACACTATGCTTATCTCAAGCTCAAGATGCCCGGTCCACACGGCGTCATAATAGTCAATGGCAATACGGAACGCTCCCTCCAAACAGAGGAGCAGACCGCCGCCATAGCAGCTGAAGCATAGAGCGGCCTTCTCAAGCAGCATTAAAATCCAGCTGTCGAGCCCCTGGACACCATCAAGAGGGTCCGGAGTACACCGCAACAGGACATCGCGGCTCGTCAGGAGTTCGACTAGCAATTCGGCCTCCGTCCCAACCCCAATGAAGTAGTGGCATTCGTACCACGCGTACACAATTACGCACTCAAATTTCCATGGGCATCGACAGAGGCACGAGATAACCCGGGGTCTACAATTCGGCCGGACCGATCCCGGACACACATACTTTTACTTCTTTTTCTTGTTTCAGGCACCTTTTTCCACGGGCCTGATGTCAATTCCTTAGAAGGACTGAAATAGAATGGAGGCAAGCAAGACAGGTGTGTAGGGTAACCTTTATACGTTCTTCTTGACGGTATGCATACTTATTTCTCAGGACCCGTACGATGCGCCCTATTGATGTCGTCATGTTAAATGGCCAAATACTTCTCCCACCATCTGTACAAGATACGCCTTGACGTACCCATCCAGTTATAATAAAAATGGTTCGTGGCCCAGTTCCTGTGGTTTTCGCTTCTTACTTCGTTTTTATTTTGATCTACTTATTTGCTGCATCGACACTCTTTTACGTTTAATATTCGTAAGGGGCTACCTGTTGCCCCACAATACGGCAGCACATTCCTAACATTTCTTATATATGTTTGGCACCCCAAATTTAGCATTATATGCATTGGCTCCTAATCATGTCTTTGGTCAATAGTTAGGTTGCCCAGCTCCTGTGCTTGCTACCCTACGTTCCGCTCCATCGAATAGGGTAGTAAAGGGAGAACTGCTACGATTGTGCCCTGGCTTTGAGTAGACGAGCACCTTAGTAGAGAAAGCCGAAAACTGACTATCATGATGTGGCGAGGGCCGGTCAGCTACTCAAGGGTTACAAATTGTTGGAGATTTTTTCCGCATTACGCGAGAGATCGGCACTTCCCGATCATATGCTGACAGTACTCTGGATTAAACTAGGGGCTGCACCCATGCTTTATTATAAAACTCCTATGGCTAAGTGAGTACGTTAAAGATATAAAGTCTGATTGCCGTATTCATTGCGCTAAATAACTCCTTTAAGGACCATGTAATTGGATCAAGATTGTTTAGATTCCATCCCGAAGACCTCCGTACTATCTACGTGAAGGCAGAAGCCGACGACTGGCCAACCCTCAGATTACACACAACACGGCCGTACAGGAGGAAACAATTCAAAGCATAATAAAAATACTTTACAAAAACTGGCTTTGTTCCCATAATACAAGACAAAGGCAACATGAATACATTTATTCAAATACAATGTCCTGCGAACATTGCGCCGCTACAAGTCGAGACCCTTCTAAAACATCCTCAAAATATCGCTCGGGTGTGCGGTTCTCCTTGCCCTCCGGCGGCCCGCTGGCGACTTCAACAGTGTCCATCTTCGCCCACCACATCTTGCAGCGAGCAAAGGCCATACAGGCACCTTCAATACAGACGGAGTGCTTGATAACGTCCTGCCGAGGACGGGCGTTCACCATCCGCCTCACGAATCCGAAGTAGCTACTAGGCATAGCTTCGGCTGGCCACAGCCGAATTATCACAACCTTAATGGCTATTTCGGCCAACCTATTCTACTCCACCAGCTGTTTCAGCTGATCGGTGAAGGACACGGGATGCTCTAGTGCCGCATATTGCGAGCAGAAGAGCCTCTCCGAAGAACCCCCTCCTTCGGCTTGATAGAACTCACGACGTCTGATACACTGCATGGAAAATCCGCAAAAGCCCCTGGGGAATTCTGAACCCGGGTTAGTAAAAGGTACTGCTTCTCCACATACTTGCTTTGCATATTAAATGCCTTACCCGCTATGATCTTCTTGGCCTCCTAGATCTCCTGGTGGGCGGCCTGGGCCTTATTTCGTGCGGTCTCCATGGTCTGCCGAGCCTTGGTGTGTTCGGTCCCTCGAACCGACACATCACGGCCCAAGGCCTTGCATTTTTTCACCACATCCTGCAGCTCCTGGTGGACTTCTTTGACCCGGGCCTTTACCTTTTACGGGCGGCTTGCTGCTGGACAGCTTGCTCCTCGGCCTCGCCCAGGGCCTTCCTGAGGGCCTCGGCCTCGGTCGCAACTTCTGCACATATCACAATACTGCTGTCAATATACGGCGCTTATCCTTTCCCAAACATATAGCAAGTCATTCCTCACCTTGCTTCTCCTGGAGCCGAACCTTAACCTCGCCGAGCTCGTTCTCGGTCCGCTCCAGCCTCCGCTTCAGCTCGGAGACCTCGGTAGCATGCGAGGTCGCGGCCAACGGGGACGCCTGTTTATTGATACATATTTAGTTAGCTTCTTATAATTAAGGATTGATCCCCTGTCCGGTTCTCCTTGCCGAACACTGGACAACATCTCAGGGGCTACGAAATATACGTGGTTTTTCACTTTTCTTACCTCGAAACCTGTTAACAGGCTGCTACAAGCTTCATTCAGTCCGCTGTTGGTGGACTAAACCTTCTTGATCACCGCACCCATAATGATACGCTACTCGTCCACGATGGAGGCGCTTCATAGCGCCCCCATCAGGTCATCTGGCGCTCCTAGATGGACATGAGCCACCGGTGGAAGCGAAGCACCCCCCTCCTTCAAAAGGGGCTGCTCGCCTGATCCCGGAGCCAAATGGGTGTCCGGAATCGTATTCGGCTAAGGGCCAAACTAGATACGGCCCTCTTCGCCAGTCTCCATGGGGACTGACTCCCCCATGTGTCCGGAAGTGGAGGTCCCGCCTTGTGGCGCCTCCCAGACAACGTCCTGGGCTCCTCCCTTCGGAGCGGTCCTCCGAGATAACCCTTCGGTGTTGTCCCTGGCCCCGGGGGTGTAAGCAGGTGGTGGCGACATGCTCACCATCTTCGACGGAGCCAACGAACCTCCAGATGAGGATCACTGGATAAGGTCATGGGTTGGACTGCAATAGTGTGGATTAACGATGTTAGAATAATGAAAAGAAAGGGCTGGATGTGCACATAAACAAGCCATGTCACTTATGATGCGACCTGGGGCCTAGTACGGGGACAACATTCCAGACTACTGTCAACGTCCCACGCGGTGTCAACCGCTGGGGCGCCCTTACCCTTTTTGGGGGCTTGCGCCTCCAGATATGTCGAGGCTACCCTCTTCTTTTTCTCCTCTGGAGGAGGGTTGTTTTCCTCCTCCTCCTCTTCCTCATCCTTGTCCTCAGGGATAGAGGAATGGGCCTCGTCATCTTCGGATGCCGCGTCCGAAGTGCCCTTGCGACGGGGGCCACTCTTGGCCCCCTTGGCTTTCTTCTTAGCCTTCTTCTCCGGCGCCGTATATGGCACCGGTGCCAGCATCCTCGCCAAGTGTGGGATGACTGGTTCTTCGGGCAACGGAGCCGGACACAGGATCCGCTTTGCCCTCTCCACCCAGTCATGAGAGAGCAATACTAAGATCTCGGACATCATCCTCGAAACATTTAAGTTGGGAATACGTCAAAAGTAACATACCTCGCTGGCGGGGCGGTTACAATTGTGACCACGGTCTGAGTCCGTGGCCGGTGGCATCTCGTTGCCCTTAAAGAGAAACTTCCAAGCCCCTCCATGAGAAGTGTCGAAGAGCCTTTTCAAGGTCTGGTGCTTCATCGAATTAAACTCCCATAAAGGGTGGCTTCGGCGCTGGCACGGATGAATCCGGCAGATTAGCATCACCTGGATAATGTCAACGAGCTTGACGTCCTTGGTCACCATGATTTGAATGCGCGTCTGCAGCACCATCATCTCGTCAGGTGAACACCAGTCCTGACTCTTGTCGAGCCAGGAGGTGAGTCGCATGGGAGCGCTGGGGCGGAATTCGGCAGCTGCGGCCCAGGTGGCGCCGCGTGGTTCTGTGATGTAGAACCATTGCTTCTGCGATTCCTTTACTGTCTCCACAAAGGTGCCTTTGGGCCAGGAGATGTTAGATAGCTTCCTCACCATGGACCCTCCGCACTCCGCGTGCTGGCCATCCACCACCTTCGGCTTCACCTTGAAGACTTTGAGCCCCAACCCGAAGTGGGGATGGATGCGGAGAAAGGCCTTGCACACGACGATAAACGCCGAGATGTTGAGGAAGGAATTCAGGGACAGATCATGGAAATCTATCCCGTAGTAGTACATTAGCCCGCGGACGAAAGGGTGGAGTGGAAACCCTAGCCTGTGGAGGAAATGGGGGATTAATACTACCCTGTCTGTGGGCTCCTGCATGGGGACGACTTGTCCCTCGGCTGGCAGACGATGGGCGATCTCCTTCGCCACATATCCGGCCGCCCGGAGCTTAGTAATGTCCTCCTCCTTGACGGAGGAGACCATCCACTTGCCCTGACCACCAGATCCGGACATGGTTGCTTGAGTAGAGAGGAGATGAGAACTTGGGCGTTGGAGCTTGAGATCGGAAAGGTGGAGACAGAGAGAGAGCGTGAGGAGAGGAAGAGGGAATCCTTATCCCCTTATAAAGGCAGCAAATATTAAAACGCCTCCTCACTCGCCTTGGGATTCGCCTGTTCCCTAGGACTTTATAAACGACACGATTGAGTTACCCATGCCCGCATTAATGAGAATCCAACAATAAGGGGGCACAATCTCTGTTTCGACAAGACATGCCAGTAGCAACCGCGTCTCGAAGCGTGGGATGGCAGAAGAAAAATGGTTCGAAATTATAACCGGACAGACATGATGTCGTGTTGGAAAAAAGTTTTCAACAGATTAGATTTGTGCAAATATTATATTCTCTCTATGGTTGTGTATGGTGTACGTAACAGGTCAGGATACCATCATTGCATCCGAAGACTATTTTGGAGTTCGGAAAAAGGGGAACCCGCCTTACAGTGCCAAAGACAATCAGCGCATCGGACTCCTCGTCATTTGAAAGCCAGGTTTAGGAGCTACTGAGGGAGTCCTGGACTAAGGGGTCCTCGGGCGTCCGGCCTGCTATCCATGGGCCGGACTGATGGGTTGTGAAGACGTGAAGGGCAAAGACTGCACCGTGTCTGGATTGGACTCTACTTGGCGTGGAAGGCAAGCTTGGCACCCAAAGATTCCTTCTTATGTAACCGACTCCATGTAAACCCTACATCCCCTTGGTGTCTATATAAACCGAAGGGGATAGTCCGGAAAGGACACCACATATACTCATTACCATATGCATAGGCTAGACTTCTAGGGTTTAGTCATTATGATCTCATGGTAGATCAACTCTTGTAACACTCATATTCATCAAGATCAATGAAGCATGAAGTAGGGTATTACCTCCATAGGGAGGGCCCGAACCTGGGTAAACATCGTGTCCCGTGTCTCCTGTTACCATCGATCCTAGACGCATAGTTCGGGACCCCCTACCCGAGATCCGCCGGTTTTGACACCGACACTAGCGACGTCTGCAGCCTGCCTGGGGACCGAGACCTGTTGGCGTAGAGCACTAGGCTACCGCGAGGATGGAAAGGGGGGACTGGGCCGAAGCAAGATACACAGTCATATATCTTCATAATAATGAAAATATTAACAAAAGACACTACAGACCCTCCGCCCGTGCCGAACTGCTCCCTCTCCAGCGGCGGGTTGCTGATGCTGAGTCCCTGGCGGAGCAAAGCAGGCAGGAAGTTCTCCCCTGGCAGGCGTTACTGTGTGAGCATGCTCCGATGCTCCGGGCCCTCAGGGTAAGGGCCAACCAGGCACTGGGTGCCATCTGTGATGAACACGCCCCTCACCCCCACGCAGAGGACTATGTCGGCCATCTTTCCTTCTTCACCGACATCATGACGCGCCTGGAGGACCGGGCCAGGAGGGCTCGCAAACTTATGGACGAAAAGAGTCGAGGCATCTTTGGACGTGCATTCTCTCGCGTCTTCAGCCATCTTCAGAATGCCGACCCCAACTTCGACTTCGACGACGCCATCGCCCCAGTGCCCGGAGCTATCTGGGACAACCTGGCTTGCTGGGTGGATGATAACATGGATGCTGTGGTTAGAGGTTTCACTTCTGACGAAGATGTAGTGGTGGTCGTGGTGGATGACGGCGACGTGGTCAATGATTGTGAAAACGACGCTAGCAACGACGCCTGTAGCATGTCCGGGAGTGATTCAGAAGATGTTGCGAGCGACATGTCCGATTGACACCGCGCTCCTTGTTCTAAACTACGCGCAAAAGCTTGGGCATGGCCCCCGAAGATGTAAGTGCATTTTGGGGAGGGGGAGCCCCTCATGTAATCAGACTATTGTTTTATTCCCTCAGCTAGACTTAAGGCATGCTTTTGTGAGTTCTCAAGTTCCTCCGTGAGGTTGCTGTAGTAACTTACCGCAGTCCAAGCGGGCCTTACACTGGCATTGTAGTTGTCGATTTGTAGTTCTCCTGAGGAGAGTCCTCCGCGGGCTTGCGAGGTTTCTGGTTTTTGAGGAGCCCGCTGGTCCGCCCGAGAGGGCCTTGCGAGAGGCGAGCGTTAGATCACGATGAGATGCGCGTGCATACCACACCTAGCCCTCGCTCGTGAGGCACTCGTAAGGGAGGGCAGTATGCGCTCACCTCGAAACAAGGCATGGAGCCAGAAAACTCAAGAAATAAACATGAGCGAGAAAAGATGCCCCCACGCTTTGCCAATGAAATTATGGCTGTGATTTCAAATCCAAAAGGTGGCAAATCGAGCTACAGAAAAGGGGTTGAAAGCAAATGGCTGCGTTCGGCACCTAGCTAGTCTTCTTGTCTTCTCACCAGCGCATAGCCTGGTGCTTTCACTGGCCGTGAGCATAGTCATTGGGGGACAGTGTCGATGGCCAACACTAAGCATGGTGCTTCCACTAGGACGTGGGCGGGAGACCCCGAGGGCCAAGGGCGTCTCTCCGGAGACTCCGGGGCATGTACAACCCCACTCATTATTATGTGAGAGTATCATGGGCGGAGACCTTCACAGGAACGAGCCTTCCTTCATATCACTAGATGAGGGCCCCGCTTTGCACCACCCTGAGCATGGGGCGTCCGGAAACCAGGACGATGCGAAGGGGAAAAGGGGACGCTAGCGGCGCCCTCGGTGACCACGGGGCCTCTGCCGGGGGGAGGGCTCACCGGCGCCTCCCCAGCAGAGGACATACCTCCGGGCGATGCCTTACCTCGCGCGACATGAGTGAGGGCCTTGCTCTGGACCCCTTCCATGCAATCCCAAGTGCGCCGCCCCTGACTGGAGTGAGGTTGCCGCACTGGGGTTGCCGTCCGCCGCTGCAGCCTGGTCCACCTGCGACCCATGGTTAGCGTAAGCCTCCTCCCGAGATATCAGTGGTACCACGCAGTGGCTGTCGTTGGCGGGGTCGGTGAGGCTCCTGGGTGGCTCACGAAAGGCCTCGGCTTCCACCATCTCTTCTTCCCAGCCCAGCTCAAGGAACGTGCAGGGGTCATCCTCTAGTGTATAGTCCTGATCCACCATGCGGGGCACATAGGCTTCCTGAGCTACCTCTCCGGAACCTCCGCCGAGGCGCCCTATGCCACACGCCGCTGGGACCAGTGCGCCTCCCTGGTGGCTGTAGGGTGGCGCTCCCATGAGGAGCAACGCCCGCACCTACACCACCCGGGGGAGGCAAGGGCATGACCGGATGTCCGGCACCGCTGGTCGTGCTGGCGCTGGCAAGCCCTCAAGGTACACCTAGGAGCACGCGGGCGCGACGAGGCCCGTCATGTGACCTGGACACAACTTGAGATGTAAGTAGGGAGCATAAAGGTGGTGTACCCCTGGCTGCAGGATCCAACAGCTCGGTGACACATTCCAGCAATGCGTCGTGGCCGCTCTCCATCAGCCAGCACCGCAGCAGCTCCCGCGCCACTACGAGCGCGGATCGCATGTTCCCGTCGGGTGTGTGGCGCCATCGCTGCTGTGTAGCTTGAGGATCTTGCGACGGCCCACGCACGCCGCGGTATGAGGGTGGAAGGCGTCGATCCGCGCCGCCCGCGTCCCGCGGCATTCGGCGGTGTGCGGGCCGTCTAGAGCGCGGAGTTGAGGCCTCCTTGGGCGGACGGTGCCGCCCTGACGGGTCAAGCAGCCCACTGGTCGGCGTTGGTGCTCGGGTCGCCGGACATCGAAACCGCTGGGTGTTGGCGGATCAACTGGCGGAAGAGAGGCTTCGGCTCACCCCTACCTGGCGCGCCAAATGTCGGATTATGGGTTTCGGCTAACCCGTGAGGTTCGAACTCTGGAATGCGCATGAAGATCCCTCTCCCCCTAGCTCACGCTCTCGCTAAGATCTCAAAACCTAGCTCGCCGAACCTGAGGAAGAAGTGACACAAGAGTTTATACTGTTTTGGGCCACCGTTGTGGTGTAATACCCTACTCAAGTGTGGTGTGGTGTATTACCTTGTAGGCTGAGGATGAACTAGTACAAGGGATGAACAGCCTCCTGAGGAGAGGTGTTCTCGAGCTCGGTGAGCTTGTATGGTGTTCTTGGTGGAATGGATCTAGTCCAAGATGAGATGCCTCCCTACGGCGGTGGCTAGTCCTATATATAGAGGCCCAGGTCCTCTCCCCATATATTAGGCGGATAGGGATCCCACAACGGCCAATTTGAAGGGGGACAACCAGTACAAGTGATCCTGACAAAAGGTGGTCTTCACCTGCCAAAGGCTCTGGTGGTGACGCCGTCATGGGCTCCACGGTGACCTCTGTCCTGCTGGTCTTGGTCTCGTTGCACCGATATGGAAACCTTTGCCTGATGCCTCGGGACTCCTGGCCTGCGCTTGCTCATACGTCTCCATCGTATCTACTTCTCCAAACACTTTTGCCCTTGTTTTGGACTTTAACTTGCATCATTTGAATGGCACTAACCCGGATTGACGTAGTTTTCAGCAGAATTGCCATGGTGTTATTTTTGTGCAGAAATAAAAGTTCTCAGAATGAGCTGAAAATCGACGAAGATTATTTTTGCAATATATAAAAAATACTGGAAGAAGAATCCACGTCAGGGGGCCCACACCCTGTCCATGAGGGTGGGGCGTGCCACCCTACCTCATGGGCCCCCTGACGCTCCACCGACCTCAACTCCAACTCCATATATTCGTCGGGGAGAAAAAAATCAGAGAGAAGGATTCATCGCAATTTACGATATGGAGCCGCCGCCAAGCCCTAAACTCTCTCGGGAGGGCTGATCTGGAGTCCGTTCGGGGCTCCTGAGAGGGGATTCCATCGCTATCGTCATCATCACCCTTCCTCCATCACCAATTTCATGATGCTCACCGCCGTGCGTGAGTAATTCCATCGTAGGCTTGCTGAACGGTGATGTGTCGGATGAGATTTATCATGTAATCGAGTTAGTTTTGTTAGGGTTTGATCCTAGTATCCATTTTGTTCTGAGATTGATGTTGCTATGAATTTGCTATGCTTAATGCTTGTCACTAGGGACCAGTTCCATGATTTCATATCTGAACCTATTATGTTTTCATGAATATATGTGAGTTCTTGATCCTATCTTGCAAGTCGATTGTCACCTATTATGTGTTATGATCCGTTAACCCCGAAGTGACAATAATCGGGACCATTACCGTTTATGACCGTAGTTTGAGGAGTTCATGTATTCACCATGTGTTAATGCTTTGGTCCGGTACTCTATTAAAAGGAGGCCTTAATATTCCTTAGTTTCCAATAGGACCCAGCTGCCACGGCAGGGTAGAACAAAAGATGTTGTGCAAGTTATTTTCCATAAGCACGTATGACTATATTCGGAATACATGCCTACATTACATTGATGAACTGGAGCTAGTTCTGTGTCACCCTATGCTATAACTGTTGCATCATCGATCGCATCTGACATAATTCTCCATCACCGATCCAATTCCTACGAGCTTTTCATATATTATTCTTTGCTTATTTATTTTTCAGTTGCTACTGTTACAATCACTACAAAATCCAGAAATATTACTTTTGCTACCGTTACCACTACTATCATATTACTTTGCTACTAAATCCTTTGCTGTAGATATTAAGTTTCTAGGTGTGGTTGAATTGACAACTCAGCTGCTAATACTTGAGAATATTCTTTGCCTCCCCTTGTGTCGAATCAATAAATTTGGGTTGAATACTCTCCCCTCGAAAACTGTTGCGATCCCCTATACTTGTGGGTTATCAAGACTATTTTCTGGCGCTGTTGCTGGGGAGCATAGCTCTATTCTTTGAGTCACTTGGGATTTATATCTACTTATCATTATGAAGAACATGAAAGATTAAAGAACCCAGATTTTTCCCTCAACTACAAGGGGAGGTATGGAACTGCCATCTAGTTCAGCACGTGTTTCACCTTCTGTTTTGAGTAAACTTGCGACACCTACACATGCTATTGATTCCGATAGGTTGCATGTTATTGATGATGCCACTTCTGCTTTGCATGATACTTATGATAAAACTACTTCTATGCTTGATACTATTGTGCCACTAGGTGAATTTCTTGATGAACAACTTGCTAGGGCTAGAGAGAATGAACTTATTGTACCTGATAATATTGATGAAAGTGATGATGAAGATTCTCCCCCTAGATATGAATTGCCTGTTGTTCCTGAGGGTTATGTTATGGATGAAGAAACTGCTAGAGACTTCTTAACTTGCAATGATAGATCCGATCTTAAGAAATTATTAGCTAAGCTTAAAGAAAAGTCTTTGAATGTTGGAATGAAATATGACCCTGCTTTTGCTACTTCACCTATCTTTATTACTAATAAGGATTATGATTTCTCTATCGATCCAGAGTTAATTACTTTGGTTGAATCTGATCCTTTTTATGCCTATGAATCTGAAACTGTTGTGGCAAATCTTACTAAATTAAATGATATAGCCACCCTGTTTACTCATGATGAGAAAACTTGCTATTACTTTATCCTTGAGTTGTTTCCGTTCTCATTAAAGGGTGATGCCAAACCATGGTTTAATTCTCTTGACCCTAGTTGTGTGCGTAGTCCCCAGGATATGATTTATTACTTCTCTGATAAATATTTCCCCGCTCATAAGAAACAAGCTGCTTTAAGGGAAATATATAATTTTGTGCAAATTGAAGAAGAGACTCTCTCACAAGCTTGGGGGAGGCTTCTCCGATTACTTAATGCTTTGCCTAATCATCCTCTCAAGAAAAATGAAATACTTGATATATTTTATAATGGACTAACCGATGCTTCTAGAGATTACTTGGATAGTTGTGCTAGTTCTGTTTTCAAGGGAAGAACTATTGATCAAGCTGAATTGTTATTGAATAATATGTCGACTAATGAAAATAATTGTAGACTTCCTGAACCAACTCCTAACCCACCTCCGAAGAAAAGGGGTATTCTATTTCTCAGTCCTGAAGATATGCAAGAGGCAAAGAAATCTATGAAAGAAAAAGGTATTAAAACGGAAGATGTTAAGAATTTACCACTAATTGAAGAAATACATGGTCTTAATTTGCCGCATGTTGAAGAAATACATGGTCTTGATAACCCGACATAGGTAGTAAAGGTAAATTCTCTCTATATATTCGATAAATGTGAAATCCCATTTACTATGTTTGCTAGCCCATGCTTGGATGAGGTTGATGACTTTATGGTTAAACAAGAAAGCTTCAATGCTTATGTTGGTACACAATTGAAACACAATGCTGATATGCTTGAACACTTGGGTGATTATACGGCTAATGTTAAAGGTGAACTTAAACTTATTAGTAAACATGCTTCTATGGTTACCACTCAAGTAGAACAAGTGCTTAAAGCTCAGAATGAATTGATCAATGAATTAAATAATAAGACGAATGATAATGTTGTTAGAGTTATGACTAGAGGTGGTAAAATGACTCAGGAACATTTGTATCCTGAGGGCCATCCTAAGAAAATTGAGCAAGATTCTCAGAGAATTAATATTTATGTAGCTAGTCCTTCTAAAAGGAAGAAAAAGAAAAATGATAGGACTTTGCATGCTTCTAGTGAATCTGTTATTGACACAGCTGAGAATACGAATGATATTTCTATTTCTAATGCTGAAACACAATCTGCTAATGAACATGAACCTAATGATAACATTAATGATGATGTTCATGTTGATGCTCAACCTAGTAATGATAATGATGTAGAGATTGAACCTACTGTTGATCTTGATAACTCACAATCAAAGAATCAATGTTATGACAAGAGAGACTTAGTTGCTAGGAAGCATGGTAAAGAAAGAGAACCATGGGTTCAGAAACCCATGCCTTTTCCTCCTCAACCATCTAAGAAAAAGGACGACGAGGGTTTTGAGCGCTTTGCTGAAATGATTAGAACTATCTTTTTGTGTATGCGTTTGACTGATATACTTAAAATGAACCCTTATGCTAAATACATGAAAGATATTGTTACTAATAGAAGAAAGATTCCGGAAGCTGAAATTTCCACCATGCTTGCTAATTATACTTTTAAGGGTGGAATACCAAAGAAACATGGAGATCCAGGAGTACCAACTATACCATGCTCCATCAAAAGAAACTATGTTAAAACTACTTTATGTGATCTTGGAGCCGGTGTTAGTGGTATGCCTCTCTCTTTATATCGTAGGCTTGATTTGTATAAGTTGACACCTATTGAAATATCTTTGCAAATGGCTGACAAATCAACTGCTATACCTGTCGGTATTTGTGAGGATGTGCCTATTGTCGTTGCAAACGATACTATTTTAACGGACTTTGTTATTCTTGATATTCCCGAGGACGATAGTATGTCTATTATTCTTGGTTGACCCTTTTTGAATACTGCAGGGGCTGTTATTAATTGCAACAAAGGCAATGCCACTTTTCATGTTAATGGTAATGAGCATACGGTACACTTTTCGAGGAAACAACCTCAAGTTCACAGTATCAATTCTATTGGAAAATTTTCAACAATTACTATTGGAGGTTTTGAATTTCCTCTTCCTACTGTCAAGAAGAAATATGATATTCTTATTGTTGGGGATGTGCATATCCCCGTTGAGGTAACCTAGTGTTATTCGAAATTTCTCTAGTTTCATGTTATTCAAAATGAGTTTGTCAACAAGACCTGATCAACCTTGTCAGTGGATTCCTTTTGATGAGCACAAGATGGATGAATTTAGAAAACACAACTCTCTGTACCCTCTTTTTACTTTCTGTTATTTAAATAAAGCAAAATAGTATTTTTTTCTGTCTGTTTTCTGAATTATCCATGCAATAAAAAATACCTCGAAAATAAAAGTTCTCCAAATGCCCTGAAATTTAAATATGATTTTTTCTAGAATATTTGAGAATATCTGGCACTAAGAACACAGCAGGGGGAGCAGCCACGTGCCCACGAGGGTGGAGGGCGCGCCCACCCACCCTGGGCGCGCCCCCTGCCTCGTGGACCCCACGCGGGTCCCCTCCACTTATTCCAGCCACCACACACTCCTTCTTCCTCCCAAAAACATCACTAGCCAGCTCAAACCCGAGTTCTTGGTCATCTTGTTACCATTTTCGATCTCCTTGCTCAAAGCTCCATTCACAAAACTGCTTTGGGGGATTGTTCTTTGGATGTGACTCCTACAATGGTCCAATTCGGTTTTTCTCTAGTGCTTTATTCATTGCAATATTTTCATGCTTAGGTGACCTTGTTCTTGAGCTTGCATGTCAAATTTATATGGTCAAAAGTGGTTTTAATGCATGATATAGCCTCTAGATACTTGTAGGAGTAGTTTTATCAGTTTTGTTGAGTTTGGTTCACTTTTGTTTTTGAGTTAGTAAAAATTTCAGAAATTTTTCAGAGGAAGAAATATGTTTAGGAAAATGTACCAAGGTGGTTCTTCAAGGAAGCAAGGACCTAGGCCCACAATACGCGAGCTGGACAATGAACTACCAAGGGATGCTCAAGTGCGACCTTGTGAATGGCCATCAGAGGACTTCATGGTTCGAGCAGGAATCAAGGAGGAATTTGAAGCATATGTGCATACCGCCGATCTTGAGAGCTTTGTGGCAGATAAGTGCCATTAGTACCTCTATTTGACTGATTCATTTGTGAGAAGGTTTAAATTTACATCATCACGCAATTCTTAAACTGTCCTATTTGATCTCTGTGATAAATCTTATACCATGGACTTAGAAGATTTTAATACTGCTTGTAAACTCTCACAGTGGGGTAATGTTAGCGAACCTCACAAATCTGAATATAAAGACTTTCTTGCTAATATAACTGTAGGGGGGTCTAGGGAAATCACGCAAGCTACCATGGGGAGCATTCATTTTCCTGCCATACATTATTTTGCTCTCTTCATAGGTAGATGCATTAACGGTAAGGATGAGGCATGTCACATGTGGGTTCCTGATCTTAGTATTCTCAAGAGTGCTGTATTAGGAGATAGACAATATAACTTGGGGGCCATTGTTGCACGTAGGTTGCATAATAATAGTTTTGATGGAGATTTCTTTGGTGGAATTTATGCAACCCGTTTAGCTGCTTTTCTTGAGATACCCATTCGTGGAGATGATATTGAGTTGCCTCCTGCTTATTTAGATTATAATGCCATGATTCGTCATTAGTTTGTTGAGAGGAACAATCAGTTCCTCTAGTACCGACTAATCTTCGACAGACGACGAACCTATCATGTCGCTCTCCCTGCTCCTGCTTTCTTTGACTTTCAGGCAAAAGGAAGGATATGATATAACCAGGGAGGAGGCGACCAAGTACTAGAGGAGGGCGGAGGCAACTTGCCTCCAAGTTGTGGCTCATCAGGCAATTGCCGCTGCATCTCAGTACGACCCCTACTACAACTTTGATCCATGGTCATAGACCAACTTAGGCCAAAAGCCTAAGCTTGGGGGAGTACATATCTCTCACTGACATTACATTCATGTTCACACACTCATGCCAGTTGTCGGTGCTCATACTTTTTCATTGTATCATCCATGCTAGTTTATTTTCTTTTTACGCCTTCTTCTGGTGTGTTTGAAAAACCTTAAGAAAAAAACAAAAAAATTAGTTGTAGCTTTTAGCTAGTTTACATTCCATGCCTGTAGTTGTAGAAATTAAAAGGAAAACCCAAAAAGATTTCTCGTTCTTCTTTTTCTTGTTGGGAGCTTTCCCGTGTAAATAGTTTTGTTTCTTTTCTTTCCTTCGGGCATCGAGAGGAGAAGACCATAATGAAAATGTTGAGTGGCTCTCATATGCATTATTGTTGATCTAACAAAGAGCCAATATTACCTTGTCTTCTCTCTTGAATTGAGTGCTTGCAGATTCCAGCTTAGTCCAATGCACATGCACCATTATTATTATCCACACTATTCAGTCGTGGAATTGAATGGCAATAATGATGATTATATGATGAACTTATTGAGATGAGGAAAGCTGGTACGAACTCGACCTCTCTTGTTTTTGTAGATATGATTGGTCCATCATTCCTGATTCAGCCTATTATGAAAGAAACATGTTTGCAATGACAATTAGAGATTGTAGTTGCTTATGCCATGCTTAATTAGCTAGGATTTTATAATGGTTTACCTTGCGTGCCAACATGCTACTAAAATGGTTGTGATGTGGTATGATAGGGTCGTATCCTATTTTGAACGATTCGACTGTCTTGACTTGGCACATGTTCACGCATGTAGTTGAAACAAAATCAACATAAGGGATTGGATGCACAAGCAGTATTCCCGCTTAGTAGGTGAAGGCTAGCAAAAGACTGGGAAGAGACCAACTAGAGAGCGACAACAGCCATGTACATGCATTAAAATTAATAAACATTGGATGCAAGCATGAGTAGGATATAATCTACCATGAACATAAATATCGTGAAGGCTACGTTGATTTTGTTTCAACTACATGCGTGAACATGTGCCAAGTCAAGTCACTTAAATCATTCAAAGGAGGATACCACCCCATCATACCACATTATAATCATCTCAATAGCATGTTGGCACACAAGGTAAATCATTATAACTCATAGCTAATCAAGCATGGCACAAGCAACTATGATCCCTAGTTGTCATGGCAAACATGTTTATTCATAATAAGCTGAATCAAGAACGAGGGACTCATCATATTTACAAAAACAAAAGAGGTCGAGTTCATACCAGCTTTTCTCATCTCAGTCAGTCCATCATATATCATCATAATTGCCTTTCACTTGCACGGCCGAATGGTGTGAATAATAATAAGAGTGCACGTGCATTGGACTAAGCTGGAATCTGCGAGCATTCAATAAACAGGAGAAGGCAAGGCAATATGGGCTCTTGGTTAAATCAACAATAATGCATATAAGAGCCACTTCAACAATTTAATTATGGTCTTCTCCTACTGACCCCCAAATAAAAGAAAAGAAATAAAACTATTTACACGGGAAAGCTCCCAACAAGCAAAAGAAGAACGGGAAATATTTTTGGGTTTTCTTTCTAATTATTACTACTACATCAGAAAAATAAACTACTACTAATTTTTTGGTTTTTCTTAAGGTTTAACAAACACACAAGAATAAAACAGGAAAAAGAAAATAAACTAGCATGGATATTACAGTGAAAGAGTATGAGCACCGACATCTAGCAATGAGTGTGTGTGAACATAAATGTAATTTCGGTGAGAAATACGTACTCCCCCAAGCTTAGGCTTTTGGCCTAAGTTGATCTATGGCCATGGCTGGCCTGGCGGATATCCATAATAATAGTTGTTGGGGTCGTACTGTGATGAGGAGGAATAGTTGGGATCATACTGTGATGAAGAAGAAGACTCTGACTGCCACTGGCTGACAGTCATCTCTGGATCCCAAGAATAAACAGATTGTTGTGGAAGCTCATCTTGTGGTTCCTGTTCTGGGGCTGGTGCAGGATTCTTGTAAGCTTGGACGACAGCCCACGTAACGAGCTAGGTTCCTACAAAATTGAACAAAGAAGTAGCAGGCAGGATAATAGTCTCAGGATGATGTTTGTTAAAGAACAATTGATACTTAAGCTCTCCTGCCCTATTCTTAACAATAAAATCATGTGCCACCATACTATTATGATCTAGATAAACACGGGGCAACATCTTTTATTCCTTCTCAGCATGCCTAATAGGTATGTTAAAATGTGCTGCTAGGCGTGTGGCATAGATGCCTCCAAAGATGGGACCCTTAGTACGGTTCATACTTAACCGTCTAGCAAAAATACCGCCCATACTAAAAGTGTTATCACTGTATAAACCGTGGTGCAGAATAATTATATCAGCGATACTAAGGTTTCAACTGTTTCTGCGTCCAATTAAACAATGACTAGCAAATAATGCAAAGTAATGTAAAACAGGAAAATGTATGCTAGTGATTCGTGCATCGGAAACCTTTATAGTTTCTCCTACAGTGATAGTATCAATAAACCCAGCCACATCATCATGATGTTGTTCTTCTATCTTGCCCTCAAAAGGGATTAAACAAATCCTACAGAAATCATAAAGTGACATCTCCTTATGCTCATCATATAAATGAAACTCCACCGTAGGTGGTGAGTTCGTAGAATGAAAATGAAAGTTTTGCACAAAGGTATTTGTGAGTAAGAGATACTGATTGCATTAGTCGTGGAGGAAAGCGGTGAGGCCTGCATTGTGAGCCAATTCATGAAAATCTTCATAGATACCTGCTGCTCTCAAGAAATCTTCAGAAGGCCATTCACACACCCAAATATCCGCGGTGCGCCGCAAATTATACTTAGGCTTCGGTGCCTTTTCCTTCGAGCTTTGGCCCGACGAGCCCCTCAAAAATCTCCTCATTATTTTTCTGAAACAATCTGAAATTTTTAGTAACTTCAAACAAAAATGAACCAACTTCAATAATATTGATAGCAACTACTCCTACAAGTGCCTAGAGCCTAAATCAAGCATTAGAACTACTTGGAACCATATAAATTTGACATGCAAGCTCAAGAACATGGTCACCTATGCAGCACAAATTTGCAAAGAATAGAGCACTAGAACAAAAATTAATTAGACCAATGGAGGAGCCACATACCAAGGAACAATCTCCCCAAACAGTTTTGCGAGAGGTGCTTTGAGCAAGGAGATCGAAAATCACAGCAAAAGTGGCTGGAACTCGTGCTTGAGTTGGTTTTTCGGGTTTGTGTGAGATAGAGGAAGAAGATGGGTGCAGGGATAAGTGGAAGAGGGCCACCATGGGCCCATTAGGCAGGGGGTGCGCCCTAGGGGGGCGCCCACCACCCTCGTGGTCGGGTGGCAGCTCCTCCCAAGGTAATTTTTGCATAGTAAATCCTCAAATATTCCCGAAAAATCATATTAAATTGGCATGGCATTCTGAGGACTTTTATTTTCGGGATCTTTTTATATTGCACAGATAAGTCAGGAAACAGACAGAAAATACTATTTTTACTTTATTTAATATAAATACCAGAAAGTAAAAGTGGGGTACAGAAGTTTGTGCTTCTAGTTTCATCCATCTCATGCTCATAAAAAAGAATCCACTAACAAGGTTGATCAAGTCTTGTTAACAAACTCATTCCGATAATCATGAAACCGGAGAAATTTCAAATAGCACTAGGTTACCTCAACGGGGATATGCACATCCCCAATAATAAGTATATCATATTTCTTCTTGAGAGTTGGTAGAGGAAATTTAAAACCTCCAAATATAATCGATGGAATTTTTCCAATAGAATTGATACTATGAACTTGAGGTTGTTTCCTCGGAAAGTGTATCGTATGCTCATTACCATTAACATGAAAAGTGACATTGCCTTTGTTGCAATCAATAATAGCCCCTGCAGTATTAAGAAAAGGTCTTCCAAGAATAATAGACATACTATCATCCTCGGGAATATCAAGAATAACAAAGTCCGTTAAAATAGTAATGTTTGCAACCACAACAGGCACATCCTCACAAATACCAACAGGTATAGCAGTTGATTTATCAGCCATTTCAAAGATATTTCGGTAGGTGTCAGCTTATTCAAGTCAAGTCTACGATATAAAGAGAGAGGCATAACACTAACACCGGCTCCAAGATAACATAAACTAGTTTTAATATAATTTCTTTTAATGGAGCAAGGTATAGTAGGTACTCCAGGGTCTCCAAGTTTCTTTGGAATTCCACCCTTAAAAGTATAATTAGCAAGCATGGTGGAAATTTCAGCTTCTGGTATCTTTCTTTTATTAGTAATGATATCCTTCATATATTTAGCATAAGGATTTGTTTTGAGCACATCAGTTAATCTCATACGCAAAAAGATAGTCCTAATCATTTCAGCAAAGAGCTCAAAATCCTCATCATTCTTTTTCTTGGATGGTTTCGGAGGAAAGGGCATGGGTTTCTGAACCCAAGGTTCCCTTTCTTTACCATGTTTCCTAGCAACAAAGTCTCTTTTATCATAACATTGATTCTTTGATTGTGGGTTATCAAGATCAATAGCAGGTTCAATTTCTACGTCATTATCATTACTAGGTTGAGCACCATCATGAACATCATTATTAATATTTTTATTTGGTTCATGTTCATTACCAGATTGTGTTTCAGCATCAGACATAGAAATATCATTTGGATTATCAGGTGGTTCAGCAATAGGTTCACTAGAAGTTTGCACAATTCTATCACTTTTCTTCTTCTTCTTTTTAGAAGAACTAGGAACATCAATATTATTTCTTTGAGAATCTTGCTCGATTCTCTTAGGGTGGCCTTCAGGATACAAAGGTTCCTAAGTCATTCTACAAGTTCTAGTAGCCACTCTAACAACATAATCATTTTTCTTACTATTCATTTCATCAAGCACTTCTTTTTGAGCTTTAAGCACTTGTTCTACTTGAGTGGTAACCATAGAAGCATGTTTGCTAACAAGTTTAATTTCACATTTAATATTAGCCAAATAATCACCCAAGAGTCTAATCATATAAGCATTTTCTTTTAATTGTCTACCAAAATAAGCATTGAAGTCGTCTTGCTTAAACATAAAGTTATCAAACTCATCCAAGCACTGACTAGCAATTTTAGTAGGAGGGACTTCAGCTTTATCATATCTATAGAGAGAATTTACCTTTACTACCTGTGTCGGGATATCGGGATCAGGAGGTTCTTCAGTAAATAAAGAATTAAGATCATATGTTTCTTCAACAGGCGGTGAATGAAGACCATGTATTTCTTCAATAGGAGGTAAATTCTTAACGTCTTCAGCTTTAATACCTTTTTCTTTCATAGATTTCTTTGCCTCTTGCATATCTTCGGGACTAAGAAATAAAACACCTCTCTTCTTCGGAGTTGTTTTAAGAATAGGTTCAGTAATTGGAGTAGGAGATGGCTCAGGAGCTGGCTCAGGAGGTGCCCAATTATTTTCATTTGTCAACATATTATTCAATAGAATTTCAGCTTCATCCGTTGTTCTTTCCCTAAAAAGAGAACCATCACAACTATCCAGGTAATCTCTGGATGCATCGGTTAGTCCATTATAAAAGATATCAAGTATTTCGGGTTTCTTAAGAGGATGATAAGGCAAAGCATTAAGTAACTTGAGAAGCCTCCCCCAAGCTTGTGGGAGACTCTCTTCTTTAATTTGCACGAAGTTGTATATTTCCCTCAAAGCAGCTTGTTTCTTATGAGCAGGGAAATATTTAGCAGAGAAGTAATAAATCATATCCTGGGGACTACTCACACAACCAGGATCAAAAGAATTGAACCATATCTTAGCATCACCCTTTAATGAGAACGGAAATATTTCCAGTATATAAAAGTAACGCGATCTCTCATCATTAGTGAACAGGGCAGCTATATCATTTAATTTAGTAAGATGTGCCACAACAGCTTCAAAATCATAGCCATAAAATGGATCAGATTCAGCCAAAGTAATTATATCAGGATCAACAGAGAATTCATAATCCTTATCAGGAACACAAATAGGTGAAGTAGGAAAATCAGGGTTGGGTTTCATTTTATCTCTAAGTGATTCTTTGTTCCATTTAATTAATAACCTCTTAAGCTCATATCTATCTCTGCAGGCTAAAATAGCGGCAGAAGATTCAATATCAAAAAGATAGCCCTCAGGAATAACATGCATATTTTCATCATCTCTATCATCATCGTATTCAGATTCAATAATTTCTTTTTCTCTAGCCCTAGCAATTTGTTCATCAAGAAATTCAGTAAGGGGCACAGTAGTATCAGGCATAGAAGCAGTTTCATCATAAGTATCATGCATAGCAGAAGTGGCATCATCAATAACATGCGACATATCAGAACGAATAGCAGAAGCGGATGTAGGTGTCGCTAACTTACTCATAACAGAAGGTGAATCAAGTGCAGAGCTAGATGGCAGTTCCTTACCTCCCCTCGTAGTTGAGGGATATATCTTGGTTTTTGGATCTATTAAGTTCTTCATAGTGTCCAGCAGATATAAATCCCACGTGACTCAAAGAATAGAGCTATGCTCCCCGGCAACGGTGCCAGAAATTGGTCTTGATAACCCACAAGTATAGGGGATCGCAACAGCTTTCGAGGGTAGAGTATTCAACCTAAATTTATTGATTCGACACAAGGGGAGTCAAAGAATATTCTCAAGTATTAGCAGCTGAGTTGTCAATTCAACCACACCTGGAAACTTAGTATCTGCAGCAAAGTGTTTAGTAGCAAAGCAATGTGATAATGGTGGTAGCGGCAACAAAAGTTAAGACAGCAAAAGTAATGTTTTTGGTATTTTGTAGTGATTGTAATAGTAGCAGCGGGAAAGTAAATAAGCGAGAACCAGTATATGGAAAACTCGTAGGCACCGGACCAGTGATGGATAATTATGCCGGATGCGGTTCATCATGTAACAGTCATAACA
This sequence comes from Triticum dicoccoides, assembly GCF_002162155.2. Classification (NCBI taxonomy): domain Eukaryota; kingdom Viridiplantae; phylum Streptophyta; class Magnoliopsida; order Poales; family Poaceae; genus Triticum; species Triticum dicoccoides. The sequence continues at coordinate 359,520,209 of NC_041390.1, read as the reverse complement.
TAGGGTGACATAGAACTACCTCCAATTCATCATTGTAATGTAGGCATGTATTCCGTATATAGTTATACGTGCTTATGGAAAAGAACTTGCATGACATCTTTTGTCCTACCCTCCCGTTGCAGCGGAGTCCTATTGGAAACTAAGGGATATTAAGGCCTCCTTTTAATCGAGAACCGGAACAAAGCATTAGCACAAAGTGAATACATGAACTCCTCAAACTATGGTCATCACCGGGAGTGGTCCCGATTATTGTCACTTCGGGGTTGCCGGATCATAACACATAGTAGGTGACTATAGACTTGCAAGATAGGACCAAGAACTCACGTATATTCATGAAAACATAATAGGTTCAGATCTGAAATCATGGCACTCGGGCCCTAGTGACAAGCATTAAGCATAGCAAAGTCATACAACAGCAATCTCAGAACATAATGGATACTAGGGATAAAACCCTAACAAAACTAACTCGATTACATGATAAATCTCATCCAACCCATCACCGCCCAGCAAGCCTATGATGGAATTACTCACGCACGACGGTGAGCATCATGAAATTGGTGATGGAGGATGGTTGATGATGATGACAGCGACGAATCCCCCTCTCCGGAGCCCCGAACGGACTCCAGATTAGCCCTCCCGAGAGGTTTTAGGGCTTGGCGGCGGCTCCATATCGTAAAACGCGATGATTTCTTCTCCCTGATTTTTTGCTCTCCGAAAGTAAATATATAGAGTTGGAGTTGGCGTCGGAGGGCACCCAGGGGGCCCACGAGGTAGGGGGCGCCCTAGGGGGGTGGCGCCCCCCACCCTCATGAGAAGGGTGTGGGCCCCCTGGTCTTCATCTTTGGCGAGGATTTTTTATTGTTTTTCTAAGATGTTCTGTGGAGTTTCAGGTCATTCCAAGAATATTTGTTTTCTGCACATAAAACAACACCATGGCAATTCTGCTGAAAACAGCATCAGTACGGGTTAGTTTCATTTAAATCATGCAAGTTAGAATCTAAAACAAGGGCAATTCTCCTTTGTATCTACTTTTCCAAACACGTTTGCCCTTGTTTTGGACAGTAACTTGCATTATTTGAATGGAACTAACCCGGACTGATGCTGTTTTCAGCAGAATTGCCATGGTGTTATTTTTGTGCAGAAATAAAAGTTCTCGGAATGACCTGAAAATCAATGGAGATTATTTTTGGAATATATAAAAATACTAGAAGAAGTATCCACGTCAGGGGGCCCACACCATGTCCACGAGGGTGGGGGCGCGCCTACCCCCTGGGTGCGCCCCCTGCCTCGTGGGCCCCCTGACGCTCCACCGACCTCAACTCCAACTCCATATATTAGTGTTTAGGGAGAAAAAACAAAGAGTAGGATTCATCGTGTTTTACAATGCGGAGCCGCCGCCAAGCCCTAAAATCACTCGGGAGGGCTAATCTGGAGTCCGTTCGGGGCTACGGAGAGGGGAATCTGTCGCCATCGTCATCATCAACCTTCCTCGATCACCAATTTCACTACAAAAAAATACACTTCCGTGATGATATGTGTTTGTCACAGTAGTTCGCGTTTTCTGTCATGCATGTACATCCATGACAAATTTATGACAGAATCAAGATAGTCATACCTGTGCTGTCGTAGATGTGTTCCATGACATTACCAAAATTATCATCACGGAAGTGTCCACTTCCATGATGATATATCGCGCGTTACAGAAGTGCTTTCGTCAAGGGTGACCGACACATGGCATCCACCGTAACGGAACACCGTTAAGCTATCGGGTCGGGTTTTGGATCCGATAACCTGTTAACAGCCCCAACAAATGGGGATTTTCCACGTGTAAAATCATCATTGGCTGGAGGAAACACGTGTCGGCTCATCGTTGGGACAGATGTCAACCATTCATTGGACGGAAGGCGCCTGTGATACGTCGACACGTGGCACGGCCCAACAGAGGCCCATTCCTGTGAAAAGGCCGGCCCGTTTGACTTGGTCAAAAGCTGGCGGGCCGGCCCATGGAAAGCCTGTTAACAGTCTGTTCGAATATAGCCCATTTACAGCCCGCTAACCCAAGGCCCATTACGCCCTATCCGAATTAGGCCCAGTAGCGTCATCTGGGCCATCCAATATGATTCCAGCCAGTTTTCACTTCTGCCCATGTATGGCCCATGACGTCTTTCGGCCCATATGAGGCCCTATGTAACTCTTGGCCTACTAACGGCCCATGGTGAAACTGGCCCGCAATGAACAGTGTATCACTTTACACCCATTAACGGCCCGTGGAGAAACTGGCCCATAATGAATAGTGTATCACTTTATACCCATTAACGACCCGTTATTCCATTGGGCCGTTTCCAGGCCATGTTATCTTTTGGCCTGCTCAGAGCCCATTTATTCTTGAGCTCATTTCTAGCATTCGTTTACTTACGGCCCGTGTCGGGGGAAACTGACCCACGAACACTTATGGGGCCGGTGGACCGGGCCCCTTTCGGTTCGGCGGGGGCGGAGGTCGCACGAAGAGCAGATCGAGGCAAAGCACACGAGCGGTTTACCCAGCTTCGGAGCTCTCCGGAGAAATAATACTCCTACTGCTGCTTGTCTGGCTATGTTATCTTGTGTTCTTGCTCTCGAGAGAGAACGTGTGTCTTTCTGGTTTACAAATGAGTCGAAGTCCTCGAAAACTCCGAACCTTCCAACCCTCTCACCCCCTCTACGTTGCGCATGGGCCTCCTTTTATATGCTAAAGGGGTCACCGACAGGTGGCAACGCAGAGGAGGGTAAAAACATAAAAAGCAAGGTAGGTGATACAGTTGCTTGTACAGTGCACCCTACCTAACTCTGACGGCAGGGGACAAGGGCATTAAATGCCCGTCTGAGTCGCCCGAACAGTGCAGAAAAGGACCGTTAGGGGTGCCACCGTTCGCCACGATGGCGATCTTGTCAGCTTCGCATGCCACTGCGCACCGCTGGCTGCACAGCCTCCCACCACGCGCGCCCGGAGAGACCCCCAGAGCGAAACTTTAGTGGATGCGCTGGAGCGTGGGCGCAGAGTGGCCGCCTGCCGCCGCAAGCGCCTTGCCGCTGCTACTATCTTGTCGGGCCCGGAGGCTTGTCGCTCACCGGGCTTCGAAGTACCTTGGTCAGTCTTCCTGGCAAGCTCCTCTTGCCGGGGCCTTGTCGCCTTGTCGGAGCGCGTGGCGCGTCGCGGCAAGTTCCTTGGTGCGCCTTGATTGGCCTTCCCGGCCAGCTCCTCTTGCCGGGGTCTTGTCTCCTTAGCTTATATACTTTGTTCTTGGATGGCTCCAAGGGAACCTTGGAGGGTCTTGGCGTTCGCCCGGCAAGCCTTGCCGCGGGGTGCTGCAACTGCCCGTGCACAAGTTCGGGGTACTAGGGTACCCCTATTCTAGTACACCGACAGGAGCCCCCGGGCCTGGGCCAGACACGGTGCCGAGCGTTGTTGGGCCAGGCCCAAGACAGGGCACGGGCACACGCGGGCTGGGCTACACCAAATCTCGCTCCATATCCACCGCGCTCCCCCATAACGGCACGCGTTGAATGCGGCATCGTGGGGGAGATCGTGGGTGGTTGTTTATTAGGAAGGGCGAAACGTCCGCCCCGTCCCTCTTTATAAGCAGAGGAAACAGGGGCAGTTCGTTCCCCCTCGCTGGTTGCTGCTACTCCTTCTTCACAAACTCCGCAGCTCCCCCCTTCTCCTTGAAGCCGAGAGAGCAGCGCTCCGCCCCTCCCATTGTCACCAGCATCTCCACGCCGTCAACCTCCCTCACCACCTCCGCGATGGGCCCGAAAGCCGACAAGGGAAAGGGTGTGAAGTCGGCCGAGGCGCAGCGGCTCGCGGCACTGCGGAAGGAGCGGGCGATCTTCACCCCCTAGCTCGGCGTGCAGGAGCTGAGGGAGTACTTCTACCTCTTTTGGGCGACGGAGACGCGTGCGCATCCGCGCACGAGGGTACTCCCGGCTACCGCTTTGAAGCTGGCTCCAAATGGGTACCCGTTCTTCCCACTGTTCTTCTATTGCGGGCTCTGCCCGCGTTTCTCGGAGTTCTTCTGTGATATTATGAACACATATGGCTTCCGCCTCCTTGACTTCACCCCCAATGCTGTCCTGACCATGGCAGTTTTCGCACACTTGTGCGAAAACTTTGTCGGAGTCCACCCTAGTGTTGCCCTTTTCCGCCACTACTTCATTCCTCGGGTAGAGAGAGGAGAGCCGCTTGCCGGAGGGATTGCCTGGGTCTCGAGAGTCGGCAAGAAGGAGGTGTACTTGGATGGTGAGCTCCGCAGCAAGTGGGAGGAGTGGAGAGCGGAGTGGTGCTGGATCGTCGAGGAGAATCCACAGCCCTTCACCACCGTGCGCCAAACTCCAATAGTGCGCGGCAATGACTGGAGCAACGTGGCCCCGGAAGACGAGAGGCTGAAGATCGCCATCACTAGGATTCTTCGCCTCAGGCTTGCCGGGCTCACTGTAGGTGCTGTCGAGGGAGATTTCCTCCGCCGCCGCATTGCCCCCCTACAGGAGAGGGGGAGGCCCGCCTGGGAGTTCAAGAACTCGGCGGACATCATGAGACTGCGGCCGGGCCTCAACTACAACTTCACCGTCTTGGAGTTGGACGCAATGCTCTTGGAATTATTCGAACGCGACCCCCAGCACCCATTCACACTGCCGAGGGGCATAGTTCCTTTGTGCAATAACTCTTCGCTTGACCGGATCCGCGCCATGATGCCATTGTGCGATTCACACGGCATCGTCCCAACTTGGCAAGAGTCTGTGGATGACATTGTGCGAGCGTTCTTCGACACCTTGGAAGAAGTGCCGGTCCGCGCTAACGAGCAGAAAAGCCTCACCCGTGACACCACCGACGAGGAGCTGCAGCTCATCGCCACTAGGGCGGAAGAGGCTACGGCTGCAGCTGCCGCTGGCGCATTCGGGTTCACCGTGGAGGAGGCGGAGGCTGCAGAGGCGGCAAACCTTGCCGAATGCGCGGAGTTCATGGGTGAAGAGGAGCCTGCCGGTTCCGAAGCCGAGTCGAGCGAGGCCGGCGAGGAGGAGGCTGAGCCTTCAGAGAGCTTGCCGCAGGCAGAGCCCCCGGCCCCGCCAAGGAGGCGCCTTCGCAGGGCCAGGGACGCAGCGGGGCGGCAACCGGCTCCACAGCCACCGAGCCGCACGGCGCGCTCTACAGCGGCAAGCAATGTTGCCGCGGGAGCGCCTCATGCAACAGCGGCAACTGGAGCGGGATCTTCCCGGGCCACCGCCACTGCCCCCGCCAAGCAGGCAAGGGATCCTATCCTCCACCTCGCCGCACAGGAGGAGGGCCGGACTTCGATCTTTCCGCGCTCAGCTCCGACGAGGAGGAAGAAGAGTAAGTTTCTTTGGTGCTCTTGTAGTTCTTCAATCTTGCTGTTTATATCTTGTCTCTGACTTGCTCCAATTTGGACTCTTTTCTTTTCAGAACACTGGCCCAGAGAGCGGCGAAGAGGGCCAAGGCCGCGGTGATCGTCATCGAAGATGACCCCACCTTGTCGATAGGGGGTGGGTCCGAGATCACCTTAACGGACCCGGCAATCACTCCTCAAAGCAGCCCCCAGCGTAAGTTCATAGTTTAACCTTCTGCTGCCGGGCGCGCTTGAGTGCTTTTTCCTTTGTTGATATCTTGCTTGTTGACTTGTGCAGGAGCAGAGCAGCCGCATCAGGAGCGCCCGGAGGCCGGTCCCGAAGTGCCACCTGCTTCGATTGCGCCGCCAAGGGAGTAGTCCCCGGCAAGGGAGCGCTCTCCGGCAAGGGGGGACTCTCCGGCAAGGGACGACACTGCTGATCCTGCGGCGACCGAGGCCGCAACTGAAGACCTTGGCGCAGGTAATCCACTTGCCCAGAAACTTTCCCTTGGGTTCTGCTTCTTCCGTTTTTCCTTTCTTGGATTTTTGATTGATTTTCCTCCCCTCTTCGTTCTTCAGACCCATCTTCGGCTGAGCCAATGGACACTGAGGGCGCCGGCGAGGAAAGTGTCGGTGCTGATGTGACCGCCGGCGAGGAGGCCGCCGGGGCTGCTGCTGCGGAAGCCGGCGAGGGGTCGGGTGATCGCACTGACGACCCTGAGGCCGCAGGAGCGCCGGGCGCTGCACCGACCGCCGAACCCTCTGCCACTTCTGCGCAGCGGGGCTCCGAGGAGCCCCAGCCCGGCGCCTACTTGCAGGACGGTGACAACATCTTCATCAAGCTACCCTGGGCGTCGAGCTCTAGGGCGCCAGTCGAGGGGGAAGCTTTTGACGGGGAGGTGCTCGCCTCTGCTGGACTGTCATTGGTTGATGCGCCCGGCAGCAGCAGCGGCGAGCCTGAGGAGGAGGAGCTGCTGTGGAAGCTGCTGTCACTCTACCGCACCCGGCAAGCCAAGCTGGCTTCCCGGGAAGCACTTGTCGCGAAGGCGGGAGTGGACATGGAGAAGCGCGCGGAGGAGCTCCGGGGCCAAAATCAAGAAGCTCTCCGGTCTCTGGCGCAGGAGCGGGAGCGAGTCGACGAGGAGCGCACGGCCTTTCTTCTCGAGAAGGCCGAGGCTGAGGAAGAACAAAGGCTGGCCGCCGAGAAGTAGTCCGCGCGGGAAGGCGAGGTAGTGCAGCGGAAGGCCCACCTCGACAGCTACGAGGAGGAGCTTGCCGAGCTTGAGCGAGCACTTGGTAGGGCGCTCAAGGAGGCAAAGGACGCCACGGCAACTGCAGAGGCCGCCAAGAAAGAGCTAGAGGAGAAGGTGGCGCAGCTGGAGGCCGACAATGGGAAGAGCAGCGAGGAGGTTGCCGCGCTCAAGCGTGAGCGCGAGAAGGATGCTGCCGCCCACGGTGAGCTGCAAGGCCTTCTCGCTGAGAGGGGCAAGGAGCTCAGCGCCGCCAAGGATTCCAAAGCAGACCTGGAGCTGAAGCTGGCCACGCTGACGCAGACGCTGGAGGCCGCCAAGGAGCGGGAGAAGACCTTGGCGGAGAAAGTTAAGGCTAACGCAGCGCTGCTGGAGAGCATTGCAGTTACCCAGAACTCGTTCAGAGACACAGTGGAGCACTGGACTGAGGGTCTGGTGAACACTGCCACCGTCATCAACGAGGAGCTGGCGCAGCTGGGGATGGAGGACTTTGGGTATCCTTCCGACGAGAGCCTTCAACCCAGCGCCAAGCTCAGCCTATTCTTCAAGGGCGTGGCGACGGCACTCCAGCGGCTCCGGGAGAGGATCCCGAAGCAGCTGGCCGACGAGTCGCGCAAAATCTGCGCCGGGGTTCTCCAGAAGGTGCTGATGAAGGTAGCCTTCCGCAATCCAGGCCTCAGCTTCACCAACGTCCTCCGGTCCTTGCCGCCTGACGCCGATCTGGACGCACTCAAGGCCCTTGTCACACCCATTGTGGACAAGGTGGGCGAAATCAAGAGAGTCGAGAGCGGGCGCGTAGATTAGGCCGCCCATTTCTTCTTTTCCATTGTCGCTGCTAATCATGTTATGAAAACAGTCTGTTAGAGCTGCGACAAGTTATCTTTGTAATATAACTTTATTTCTGTTATCAATTGCAATGTTATTTCCTCTACTAGATTCCTTCCTTTGTATGTTATTACCCTACGCTTCTAGGGAACTTGTCGGTGCAGGCGCCCGAGCCGCGAGCGCTGAATGCGGAACTTCAGCAGCCTGCTGGCGGCGCCGCTTCCGACAAGAAACCTTGTCGCCACTAGATGCAGCACGCTTAAGCTGTTGAGCGACTCGAAACAAAGTAAGGGCGCAACTAGCCACGAGTTGGTTCCTCCGCGCACAGGTTTTCCATACAAAGCAGGGTCGTTCGAGGAAGATAACTCAAAAATTTAAAAAGTGATTGCTCAAACTTTGGCAACTTAGCTTTTCTGTCGTTTGCTTCCCGGCAAGGCAAAACTTTTGCTTTGAACGACGCCTGGTCCATACCACAATCGTCTCCTTCCCCCCGGCAAACATGTGTGCGAGGGAACCTTCTTTTCCTTTAAAAGAAAAAGAAAGAAGAGAAAATAATAATATGGAGCTCTTCGGCTCGTTACTGCTTACCGGATGTAGGTGCTGCACAAAGTGTCAGATAATCGCATGCAAGAAAGGAACTAAAGCATGAAATGGACAAGCTGTGCGGAGCACATGGGTTTTTACTTATGCACGGGATCTGTGCCCGGCTTTGTACAAAGGATTACATGCAACAACGGCAAGACTTGTACAAAAGGTGGTTGCCGGAACGGGTTCCGGCAACCGCTCCTTATGGGAAAAACTTATTAAGATGCTCTATGTTCTAGGAGTTGCTCACCGGAATGCCATCTTCGGTCTCAAGGAGGACAGCGCCAGGCCTTGTGACTCGTCTCACCCGATAAGGGCCTTCCCACTTCGGCGTCAACTTGTTGGAATTCTTGGCGGACTGAACGCGCCGAAGAACAAGGTCACCTTCCTCGAAGCTTCTGGCTTTAACTTTGCGGCTATGATAGCGACGCAAAGCTTGCTGGAATCGAGCAGCTCGTACAACAGCCTGAAGACGATCTTCCTCAAGGAGCAGCGCGTCGTCTTGGCGCAGCTGTTCTTGCTCAAGCTCATCATAAGCGAGCACTCGAGGTGATCCGTATACGAGTTCCGTGGGGAGAACTGCCTCTGCTCCATAGACTAGAGCGAAAGGTGTCTGGCCAGTGGCTCGATTTGGCGTCGTTCTGATCGACCAAAGAACCACCGGCAGCTCCTCGATCCAGTTCCTTCCGCACCTGTGCAGCCTGTCGAAAGTTCTGGTCTTGAGCCCACGCAGCACTTCAGCATTTTCCCTCTCTGCTTGACCGTTACTTGTCGAATGAGCAACAGAAGCGAAGCAGACCTTGGCGCCAAGGTCTTGGACGTACTGCATGAAGGTGCGACTCATGAATTGCGTGCCGTTGTCGGTGATGATCCTGTTAGGGATCCCGAAACGGCAAACAATCGACCTGAAGAACTTGACTGCTAACTGTGCTGTCACCTTCCTCACTGGCTGCACTTCCGGCCACTTTGTGAACTTGTCGATTGCGACGTACAAGTATTCAAAGCCCCCGACAGCTCGGGGGAAGGGGCCGAGGATATCGAGCCCCCAGACCGAAAATGGCCAGGATAAAGGGATCGTCTGGAGAGCTTGAGCTGGCTGGTGTATCTGTTTGGAGTGGAACTGGCACGCTTCACACTTGGTTACTTGTGCAGTTGCATCCTGGAGGGCTGTCGGCCAAAAGAAACCTTGCCGGAAAGCTTTGCCGGCAAGTGCTCTTGCGCCAATGTGGTGGCCACATACGCCTCCATGTATCTCTGCCAACAGCTTTTGTCCATCTTCCCGGCGAATACACTTCAATTTCACACCGTTGAGTCTTCTTCTGTACATTATGCTATCGACAAACTAGTACATACTTGACTGCCGGGCTACTCTTTCCGCTTCTTCTTGCTCTTCGGGAAGTTCTCCTGTCTGAAGGAAATGGACAATCTGCTGTGCCCATGCTGGAGCTTGCGGCTCGACAACAAGGACTAAAGGCACATCTGCTGCTGCGGGGACATCCGCTTCTACGGCAAGGACTCGCGGCCCTGCCGGAGCTTGATGTTCCCCGGCAAGCTCGCCGGAGCAAAACTTGTCGGGAGCGTCTGCTTCAACGGAACAAACCATAAGGCTTGCCGGAGCAGACTGCCCCTCAGCATCCTTGGTGTTGATTTTGGGGACTCTCTTGGCGGCGGCTTCGGGGAGCTCTGTCGGAAAGTAGTCACCAGAAATCAACTTCCTCTTCTTGCTTCGTCCAGTTGATGGTGTTACGGATGGTTGAGTCAACTTAAGCACAAAGATCCCTGGTTCCACAGGTAACTTTAGTGCGGCGCACTTTGACAGGCCATCAGCAATATCATTCTGAGCTCTTGGGATATGCTCCATTTGTAGGCCGTCAAAGTGCTCTTCTAGCTTCCTCACTTCATCGACATAAGCTTCCATCAACGGACTCTGGTAGTTCTTGTTTACTTGTCGGACGACAAGCTGTGAGTCACCCCTGACAATGAGCTTCTTGATCCCAAGGTCTGATGCGATTCTGAGACCAGCAAGCAATCCTTCATACTCTGCAGTATTGTTGGTTGCTTGCTCTTTGGGAAAGTGCATCTGGACTACGTACTTGAGGTGCTCTCCGGTGGGTGCGACAAGCAGCACACCTGCACCGGCGCCTTGCAGCGAGAAGGCACCATCAAAGTACATCAACCACTCTTTGCTTGCCTCTTTGACGGGGATGCTTGTTTCTAGAATTTCTTCATCTGGGGTTGGCGTCCACTCTGCTATGAACTCTGCCAATGCTCTGCTTTGGATAGTTGAGGTGCTCTCAAACTTGAGACCAAAGCTTGATAGTTCCAGCACCCACTCGACAATCCTGCCCGTTGCTTCTGGATTTTGCAGTATCCTCTTCAGCGGAAAGCGAGTGACGACTGTGATCTCATGTGCTTGGAAGTAATGGCGCAGCTTTCTCGAGGCCATGAGGAGGCCGAAAAGCAACTTCTGCACACCAGAGTACCTTGACCTAGCCCCCTGCAGAAGGGAACTGACAAAGTAAACTGGGCGCTGCACCATTCTTTTCTACATCTTGTCGTGCTCCTGCGCAGATCCATCGTTGTCGGGACCAGAGCTTGTCGGCGAAGCCCCCTGCTTGTCGCTGGATGCATCTGCCATGGTTGCCGGCTCATCATCTACCTCTCTCTCCGCCACTAACGCAGCACTAACCACTTGATTGGTTGCCGCTATATACAGGAGCAACTTCTCTTGCGGCTTAGGTGCGACAAGTGTTGGAGTGGAGGACAGGTATCTCTTCAAGTCTTGCAGCGCAGCCTCCACTTCCGGAGTCCATTTCATTGGACCTGCCTTCTTCAAAATTTTGAAAAATGGCAGGGCGCGTTCAGCAGATCTAGAGATAAACCTGCTGAGAGCAGCCACGCAACCGGCAAGTCTTCGTACATCCTTGACGCGCTTTGGTGCTTCGATTTTCTCAATGGCCTTGATCCTGTCGGGATTGGCTTCAATTCCCCGCTGAGACACGAAGAACCCGAGAAGCTTGCCAGAGGGGACTCCAAACACACACTTCTCGGGGTTGAGCTTGAGGTTGATCTTGCGCAGGTTTGCAAATGTTTCGTCTAAATCTTGAATCAGGGTCGCCTTGTTCTTTCTCTTGACCACTATGTCATCCATGTAAGCTTCCACATTTCTGTGTATTTGTGGCTCAAAAGCATGGTGGACTACCCTTGCGAATGTTGATCCAGCATTCTTCAAACCGAAAGGCATCCATACGAAGCAGTACGTGCCACACGGGGTGATAAATGCGGTTTTCTCTTCATCTTCTTCTGCCATGAAGATCTGATGGTATCCTGAGTATGCATCAAGAAATGAAAGCAAATCACATCCGGCTGTGGAGTCAACAATCTGGTCAATACACGGCAAGGGAAATGGGTCTTTGGGACAAGCTTTATTAACATCAGTGAAGTCAATACAAAATCTCCATTTCCCGTTAGCCTTGCGCACAACAATAGGATTGGCCAACCACGTGGGATGGAGTACTCCTCTGACAAGGCCTGCTGCTTCCAACTTCTTGATTTCTTCTGCGATGAATTCTTGGCGCTCTACTGCCTGCTTCCTGACTCTCTACTTGACGGGCCGCGCATGAGAACAGACGGCAAGGTGGTGCTCAATCACTTTCCTGGGAACACCGGGGATATCAGACGGTTGCCACGCAAACACGTCGACATTCGCCCGCAGGAAAGCAACGAGCGCGCTTTCCTATTTGGGGTCAAGAGTGGCGCTGATGGTGAAAGTACCACCAGTGCCATCCTCCTTGGCGGACACCTTCTTAGTCTCAGGTGGAGCTGCCATTGCCTTCTTACACTTGCCGGTGGAGCTCGATGGTGCGTCCTCGACGGTAGCGCAGCACTCCGAAGAGGTGCGCTTGCCGGAGTGGGCATCAGAGCTCTTGCCGGACTTGGTCTTCTTCTTCCCCCCGGGAGTTCCAGCGGCAAGGGTCTGGTGTTCTGCTGCGGCTGCTGCTTCTCGGTAGATCTTGTCGACCCAGATAAGAGCATCCTTCTTGTCACCAGGGACAGAGATGACGCTTATTGGGCCTGGCATTTTCAGTATGTTATACGCATAGTGAGAGGCTGCCATGAACTTGGCGAGTGCTGGACAGCCAAGGATTCCATTGTAAGGTAATGGAAAGTCGGCAACGTCAAATGTGACCCTCTCAGTCTTGAAGTTCAGCTCGCTGCCAAATGTTACCGGCAACGTGATCTTTCCCTTTGGCTTGCTCCTTCCCGGGTTGATTCCTTGAAATGTACCGGTCTCTTCGAGCTCGCTGTCAGGGATCTGGAGTTTCTGGAGCACCGCGGAGGAGATCAGGTTCAAGCCGGCCCCGCCGTCAACTAGCATCTTTGTGACCTTGAGGTTGCGGATTGTTGGTGAAACCAACATCGGCAAACACCCGACCACAATTATGCGATCAGGGTGGTCCTCAATATCAAAGATGATAGGCGTGCTGGACCATTTCAGAGGCTTGCGTGACTCGATGGGTGGTTCTGCTGCATTAACTTCTCGCACCCACTGCTTGAGCTAGCGGTGTGAGGCATGCAGAGAAGCACCACCGTCAACGCACAGGACCTCTGTGGCTTTCTGGAACTCCTGCTCATCAGTCTCCTCATCATCCATATCTTCATCGTTGCCGTCATCTTCATCCTTGTCGCGGCCGCGAGGAGGTCTGTCTCCTTGCCGCTGCTTGGCCTTGCCGCGGCGTCCTCCTCGAACGGGACATTTCTTGCCGGATCCACCAGCTCCTTCCTGGGCCTTCTCCTTGTCGCGCCGCTCGTATTCAGCTTTTTGTTGCTCAACAAGCTGCTCGACTTTTTTACAGTTCTGGAGATCATGGCCCTTGGTGCGGTGAATCTTGCAATACAGCTTGTTGGTGCCGTCCTACTTGTCGGCGACCGCCACCTCCGCGGCAACCTCCTTGCCGGAGTCACCAGCTTTGGCCTCCTTGGCGCTGCCACCGTTGCCGGACTGCTCAACAACTAGCACCTCTTTACCTTTCCTCCTTCTGTTGTTCCGCCGCCGGTTTTTCCTTGTCGGGGCAGCATCTTCACTGTCAGATCCTCCCGCTCCTATATTTTCTCTGGGGAGTCTCCTCCCTTCCTCAGCACACGCACACTTGTCGGCCAGTGCATATAACTCACTAACATCTCTGATCTTGCACATCGCCATTTCCTCCCGCATCCTGCGGTTCCGCACGTTCCGATGGAACATGCTGATCACCGCGGTAGGGTGGACGTCTAGGATGTTGTGCTGCACGCTGCTGAATCTCTGAATGTACTTGCGCAGGGGCTCTCCTTCCTTCTGGGCGAGCAAATGAAGATCACTCTCCTGGCCATGAGGCTTGTGTCCGCCGGTGAAGGCGCCGACAAACTGATGGCACAGATCAGCCCAAGAGGATATGGAGTTGTCCGGCAAGTGCATGAGCCAGGATCTGACGTTGGGCTTGAGCACCAGCGGGAAGTAGTTGGCAAGGATCTTGTCATCTCGTCCCCCGGCAGCTTGTACCGCAATGGTGTAGATGTTGAGGAACTCTGACGGATGCGTCTTGCCGTCGTACTTCTCCGGTACGTCTGGCTTGAAGTTCTTTGTGCTGGGCCACTGGACTTGCCGCAGCTCATGAGTGAACGCAGGGCAACCTACCGCGTACGGCAGATCACCTGGTTCCCCTGGCGCATGCATGTCAACAGAGGGCCCAGCGCGCTTGTCGGATTGACGTCGCGCTTCTCTTTGGCGCTCGATGCGGGTTCGAGCGTCTTCTTGTTGTCGATCATGAAGAACTTGGCGCTAATCGCGACGAGCTCGTGGATCCGATGATGCAGTGGAGTTGCTGTCGAGGTGGATCCGGCGAGTCGGCGATCTTGGCCTTCGGGGCGGTGATTGCATGGTAGTTGCACCTCCACCCGTTTCGTCGCCACCGGCTCGCGCCTGGCAACCCTGTCGCGGCGGCGACGCGCTCGGCTGCCGTGGAGTGTCGCCGTTGGCGTAGCCGATGAGACTCTGAATGGTAGCCCTCCATTCGTCGATCTTGTCCGACGTTGGAGGGTAATCTAGAAGAAGTTGAGCTCGCGCCAAAGCTTCTGCTGGAGTGGTGGGTGGCAGTGGCGGATGGCGCGAGGAGCGGGACGTGCTCGAACTTCTAACTATGTTAGAAGGAGCAGTATCCCGTCCAGGCGACCGTGCCCCGCTCGTGCCAGCCTGCCGGCGTGCATGTTGGTCTTGAACGTCCCGAGATCCACCAGCTTGATCTTGGCCCAGCGGACGTATGTCACTGCGAACACCATGATGCTGTTGGTCCCGCGCCTCCTGAGACGGGCGAGGTGCGCATACGGACGCCGAGGTCTGTGCTGCCTTGTGCTTGGACTTGGCAGCACTGTGAGCACCCTCATCGACGGCTGTTCTCCCGCCGGCGTCCACTCCACCACCCGTTTGCTCCAACGGTGGCGGAAACGACGTGGACGGAGCGGCTGCCGCCGAAGTCTATTTCTTCGGTGGCATGTTGATGAAGGGAACGAAGATCTAGCTCGTGTGAACACCGGATCAGGTTCACACAATCTCAACGCCCCCCTACCTGGCGCGCCAAAGATGTCGGGGGAAACTGACCCACGAACACCTATGGGGCCGGCGGACCGGGCCCCTTTCGGTTCAGCGGGGGGCGGAGGTCGCACGAAGAGCATATCGAGGCAAAGCACACGAGCGGTTTACCCAGCTTTGGAGCTCTCCGGAGAGATAATACTCCTACTGCTGCTTGTCTGGCTATGTTATCTTGTGTTCTTGCTCTCGAGAGAGAACGTGTGTCTTTCTGGTTTACAAATGAGTCGAAGTCCTCAAAAACTCCGAACCTTCCAACCCTCTCACCCCCTCTACGTTGCGCATGGGCCTCCTTTTATACGCTAAAGGGGTCACCGACAGGTGGCAACGTAGAGGAGGGTAAAAACGTAAAAAGCGAGGTAGGTGATACAGTTGCTTGTACAGTGCACCCTACCTAACTCTGGCGGCAGGGGACAAGGGCATTAAATGCCCGTCTGAGTCGCCCGAACAGTGCAGAAAAGGACCGTTAGGGGTGCCACCGTTCGCCACGATGGCGATCTTGTCAGCTTCGCATGCCACTGCGCACCGCTGGCTGCACAGCCTCCCGCCACGCACGCCCGGAGAGGCCCCCAGAGCGACACGTTAGTGGATGCGCTGGAGCGTGGGCGCAGAGTGGCCGCCTGCCGCGGCAAGCGCCTTGCCGCTGCTGCTATCTTGTCGGGCCCGGAGGCTTGTCGCTCACCGGGCTTCGAAGTACCTTGGTCAGTCTTCCCGGCAAGCTCCTCTTGCCGGGGCCTTGTCGCCTTGTCGGAGCGCGTGGCGCATCGCGGCAAGTTCCTTGGTGCGCCTTGATTGGCCTTCCTGGCAAGCTCCTCTTGCCGGGGTCTTGTCTCCTTAGCTTATATACTTTGTTCTTGGATGGCTCCAAGGGAACCTTGGAGGGTCTTGGCGTTCGCCCGGCAAGCCTTGCCGCGGGGTGCTGCAACTGCCCGTGCACAAGTTCGGGGTACTAGGGTACCCCTATTCTAGTACACCGACAGCCCGTTACTGTCATATTCTGCTTGCGGGCCAAATTCAGCCCATGGTTATAGTCGGCCCGTTTGTGGTCCGTTAATACGTTGGGCCGATTTCATAGCATCATCAAATACGGCCTATTAACGATGGCCCGTTATGGTCGGACCATGAACGGACGATTCCAACCCTAGCCCATTTACAGACATAATGCGGTCTATTTGGCCCATGTTTGGCCAATCGATTATACGGCCCCATATAAGGCCCATTGATAATACGGCCCGCAGAAGGCCCATTGTTTCTACGGCCCGTAGAAGGCCCACTATTTCTACGACCAGTAGGAGGCCCAGTGTCACTACAATAAATATTAGCCCATGGTTATTGTGGCCTAGTTTAAAAAAATAGGTTATTACAGCTACTAGCTAACCGCGGAAAAAGAACTGCAATGACTACAAGCGAACAAATAAACAAGACAACAAGGAAATAAATAAGCAATCAACTAACGCTAGGCTATCACGGCTATTACACATATTACATCCACGGGGCATCAAAGTTCGCCACCAGTGCAAATATAGGGAACAAAGCAGCATATCATATACAATGGTTGTCAAAGTTGGCGACCAGCGCAAATAAACACCGCAACAAAACAAATCCATAACTGAAACCACTTCAGAAGATCTCAAGAAACAATATCCTGGGTACCCATAATGCTGGCAAGATGTTTAGCAAGATTATTAACTTCCTCTTGTTTGGCGCTTAAATCCTCCAGCGCTTGCTGTTGCACCGGAAAATATGCATCTGAATTCTGCAGGCAGCGAGTTCGAAGAGCTTGTGCCAGCAGTAGTGGCCAGTAACTCGAACACTACATCAAGACAGGACTTTTGGGTTCCCTCACTGTCGTCAAGATAGTTTTTATCAGCTTTCTTGGAGACCAACAGGGATGTCTCACTATCTTGAACCTTATCTGCATTACTTCCTTTACCATTGGATAACACAGTACTGTTCTCCAATATTTTGTCCGCATTCTAAAAGAGAAACAAGCAGACACATCACATGTTTACCATGTTGTATATGAAACTCATTTTGGTAAATGGGTTCAGTAGTAAAGTGGACAGGATAACAACATGAAACAAACATATATCTATGTACCATTGTCACTTTATGGTCTATATCATTCTAGTTTTTGTTGCCAAATCAAGATAGAGACACAGTTCAAATAATATTTGTTCAAGACAAAGCAGAATAGACATAATATAAGTGTGGGTAACTATAGAGCAATAACAACACTTGTAATGTGCATGACATGAGAACATAACTGTTTATTCAATTGAAACTGAAATCAACATAGAGCAGGTTACAACAGCAAACCAGTTAAAGAAACAGGTTTAAAACATACCTGTTGCACCATTGGAGTTTCAATTCCATCCTTCAAATTTGAAAATAGTTGGTATGAGTAAATACAGTCATGCAAGAGCAAAGGAGTATGAACCATAGCTAGATAACCTGACCTGAGAACAAATTTTCTTATCCTTTAGGCGTTGAGTTGCGATTCGGAGTGGTGATCCTCGTGCTTTGGGCACTGCAGTTCCCTTACTAACTGCTCGTGTTTGGGTGCTCTATGGTGGAGACGGTGATGTGTCAACTGGAACTGGGTTACTATCTGCCGGGGTTGGGGTTAGAAGGGGTGTAGCTGGTTCTCTGTCCAACTGGGTAGGGGTACAATCTGCGAGAGTCTGGGTTATGTGTGGTGGATCTGGTCCTTGGGCAAGTACTACCGTGGTTTTATCTGCATCAACTGGTAGCACTATCTTTTCCGAAGACCATGTTGTTACTCCCTTAGATACTGCCATCACGCTCTCCAATTCAAATGGCTGATAAACAAGAAAAGTAATTGAAAGTATAGACATTGTATGATAGACAGGTGCAATGGATAGTGGGGAATAAAAGAGGGCATGCAATAATTCATATTTATGTTGTCTAACCAAACAGGATAGCATGACACAATTTCACATACATGATGGCTAACTAAACAGGATAGCATGACATAATTTCACATTATGATGGCTAACTAAAAAAGATGGAAAGACATAGTTCAAAATATGAGACTATGTAAACAGGATGACATGACATAACTATATAATATGTTTATTAAATAGGTTGGCATGCCATAATTCACATACATTCACGGATAGAATGCCATAATTCAAAATATGATGACTGTAAACACTAAACATGATGAGATGATACAACTATATGATGTCTTTATTAAATGGGTTGCCATGCCATAATTTAGATAGATGATGTGTATGTACTATGTAAACATGATGGCATGATATAATTCAAATATATGATTTATATAGTAAGCAAATAAGCAGATGGCTATCCATATATGATGTAAAAACTAAGCAATGCAAGACAACATGCATGACATGGTTAATATAACCCTGCCAAGTTTGAGCATAGACCTCAGGGGGAAAATAGGACTAGTCATCAGTCTCTGAATCCTCCTCCGAGGAGCTCTCTGTAACCAGCAAGATGTTTGCTTCAGCAGGTAGCATTGTCTTCTCTGAATACCTTGTTTTCACTCCAGATACTTCCATGACCGCTTCAAATGGCTGATGCACAGGAAGAGTAGTTGAATATACAAACGTTGTCGACAAATGGAACACGTAATACAAAAAAATGATAGCATGATATAATTCACATACATGATGATTGGCTAAACAGCATGGCATTGCATAATTCACATATATAATGCCTTTGCAACAAGATAGCATTGTATAATTCACATATATAATGTCTTGCAACAAGATGGCAATGCATAATTCACATATATGGTAATTAGACACTGAACAGGTGGCATTCACACAAAGCGTGTCTAAACTAATCAAATGACATAGCAATGCGAGACACCATACGCATGATATGTGCAACATAACCCTGCCAAGTTAGAGCATACACCTCGGGGACGGGGATAGGACTTGTCATCTGTCTCTGAATCCTCCTCTGAGGAGCTATCCGTAACCAACGAGATATGCACTTCGTCAGATAACATAGTCTTCTTTGAAGACCTTGTTTTCACTCCAGAATTTGCCATCACCGTGTCAAATGGCTGATGCACACGAAGAGTAGTTGAATTTAATAACATTGTTGACAAATGTAATATGTAACGAAAAAAAGGATGGCCTGATATAATTTACATATAAGATGACTGGCTAAGAAGGATGGCATTGCAAAATTCACATATATGATGCCTGGCTAAACAAGATGGCGTAGCATAATTCACATAAATGATGAATAAACTAAACAGATGGAATTTGCACAAAGGATGTCTAAACTAAGCAGATGACATATTTGATGTATAAAGTAAGCAATGCTAGACACCATATGCATGATATAACCAACATCAGCATGCCAAGATAGAGCGAAGACCTCAGGGGGTAAATAGGAGTTGTCTTCTCCTTCTGAATCCCCCTCAGAAAAGATATCTTCCTCTCGATTACAATCCGAAATGCGTGGAGGGGGGCTGCCTTTGCGTCTACCATGGAGCGATGTCTGCATGAAATTTTATTGCCATGCAAGGCTCGTCTCTTTTGCTGTACATGTTCAGTTCCATTCTTTACAATAACTGTCATGCATAGGAATAAAACATAGTGAGATTATGTAAGGAGTGCATGCAGAAATCCAGAGTGATGGTAGCAACCTGTGGATAGACCCCAAACCAATAATAGCAGGCAGATAATGGCTTTAGTTAAAAAATACAGATAATGGATTCTTTACAATTTGTTTCCCACCCAACATGAAACTCATAGTAGACACCGGAGATTAACCAGATAGTAGATAGATACTATTGATAGCAGCCCCGATATGTACCCCACAACCATTTAAAAACTCAAGTTTGACCATTAGTTTGGAGCTGACTCAGAGTGTAATCAGTGAAGAGGACGATAAAGTAGCATGTAATATTAAGCGATGCATAATGTAAACAGACACGAAAGAGTGCGACCTCTCTTGCGGACCCGTGTAGTCCTCGAGGTAATCTGCTCGGTTGATGATGGTAGTGCAGTTTTCATGGCTGCCAGTGGCGGGGAAGAAGATCTGAGGCGGCGAAAGACAGTCTGGAGGCCGGATCCCTGCTGTGCTGGACCCTTCTGTCATTGGAGCAGCTGAGCTGGGGTGGACAACGGCGCAGTAGGAGCGGGACAAACCACGCAAGATTTTCTTTGACAACTATCTATAAGAGAAGTTATTCTGTAAGGGCTCGTTTGAATTGGAGGATTCCAACAATGCAGGGATAGGAAATAGGCAGGAATAGGATAGGAATGCACATGCAATACAGAGAATTTAAAAACACAAGATTTCTGCCAATCTAGGTGTTTGATTCACAACAATTGGAAGATCACAGGATGCAAAGAAGCATGGTGAGATTAAGTCAAACCACAAGAAAATGTACGGTTATAATGCTATTATGCTACTATGTCTTAGTCTTGTGCTTCATGAATACGAATTTGAATAGGAGGACAAGTGAAAATTAAAATTTCTAGATTTTTTCTTTCAAGGAGACACTAAAGGAACAAATCAGTGTGCTCAGTGGACAATATATATAACATGTAGAGTAAAAATGAGATGCAACAAGTGCACAACCTCTTTGGTGAAGCCATGTCGATCTCAGCGTGATTGGGTTGGCCGGCGAGGATACTCTGGCTGACTTGGCTATCGGAGGAGGGGAAGAAGATCTTAGGCGTCTGGAGATGGAGCCCGAGGTACTACTCTGCTGTGATGGAGGGTTTCATGATTGGAGCAGCTCCGGTGAGTTTACCAACGCCGAGGCTGAAGCGGGACAAGAGAGACAACGAACAACGTTAACCTGAGTGGAATTCTAATAGCATCTCCAATACATGACGTAAAATACATAAACACAAAGTGCTAGATGTAAAATACATCAGCCGCTCATCTCTGAACTTAACTGTCGAAACTGAATTTAACTGTCGAAACTGAACTTAACTGTCGAAACTGAACTTAACTGTTGAAACTGAATTTTGCTGTCGAAACTAAAAGCACTAGCAAGGTGAGGCCACACGTCGGTCGAATGACTTTTTCATCTATGGTCAGTCGATTTTGCAGCCATTGGATACGAAATCAAGGTCCTGTGGTTCATCTTCAACCTCCACCCCCTGAGCCGGCCAAACAGCAGCCCTACGCCGCCCACGGCCGGCGGTGCGCCGCCCCGCCCGCCCCGAAAACACTCCCCGCCACCGGTCTGCCGCTGCCCCGGCCATCCCTCTAGCCCCCCCCCCTTCCGAGCTTTTCTCCGGCGATCCCCACGCCACCGCCCCGCCAACGCCCCGCCACCGCCGGCGACCACCGCCCCCATCCTGAACCCTAAGATAGATAGTGGGGTACCTCTTCGGCGAGCCCCCCCTCCCCGCTGTGGCTGGTTCTTCCTTCACCCCGGCGGCATCGGAGTGAAGTGTAACTAAATCGGAGCAGCATCGCAAGCAAGAGCAAGAGCGAGAGCAACAGCGCAAGCAAGAGCAATAGCAAGAGCAGACCAGGCAGGGGACCAAGAGCAAGAGCAGAGCAGCAGCGCGAGTGAGAGCTAAAGCAGTAGCAGGTCCTACTGATGTGGATGTCACCGCCGAGGGAGCAAAGCCGTGGAGGAAGTGGCCGACGACACCACCGTGGATGGAGCCGCGCCGTGTCAGCTCGGGACCGAGCGCCGGCAGCACCGTGAGATCGAATCAAGAAGAAAATGCGGCGATTAGTGTACAACCTCTTTGGTGCCGCCGATTAGGCCGCAGCTTCATCCGAGGAAACGGTGTTGATGATGATCTTCCGGTGGTGCAGGTGAAGACGGCGGAGTGGGAATGGAGGTGGTGCAAAAAACGAGGGGAACGTCGAGTCAGCTCCTTGGAGGTGGAGGACGGGGTGGCTGAACCGGCGCGACGATGAGATCGACGACGGATCCTCATCCGGTACGGTGGATGAGGGACATCGAGGTGTTGATGTGGACGACGTAGTCGGGGAAGAGGCTCCGGCTGGGTGGCGGACGGAGCAGGGTGTGGGGTTTCATCGCGGGTTTTCGCGGCCTCGGTGTACGAATGGGTGGGCGGATGGGATGGCAGTGGGGAACCTTGGCTTAGAGATGCGCTTGTCCAAAATGTGGGGTAAGTTACGAAAGTACCCCCACCGATTTGAGGTGGTTCTTTTGGTTCAGGGGTACCACGGGCATTTCACGTGTCAGGATTTCACAGGAGGTGGGAGTTTTCGCGCGTGTTGTAATTTCGTAATAGCAAGGCGCGGGTTGAGATGGAGGGAGTTGTCCGAGTACAATGAGACATAGATATATCTTAAATATTTCGGGCTAACAAGGCGCGGGTTGAAATTTCCGGAAAAGCCTAACGTGTATTGTACCAAATCAATGCGCCCTACAAATGTCATTCAAAACTTTGAATTCATGTTATGTTGAATTAAAATATTTCGCTACGTGTATAATGCATGCAAGCTACTACTCAAATGAACATTTTAGTGCATTCCAAACGTATATACTACCGCTTCAATATGAACTAAATTTGAATTCGTTTCTCTATTTGAATAAGATCTAAAGTAATGATTGTTGTGAAGTCAAAGCATTTGAATCCGTTTCTCTGTTTTAATAAGATCTACAATCATCATTATTGTCAAGTTAAACCATCATTTGTGTATTATCTTCACAGCACACCACATGATTAGTCTCGAGTTACATATGAACTATGTGTACTATATGAACTCGAACTAGATTTTTTGAATCCACTTTATTTTGATTTAAAATCACATTACATTTCTAGCTCTAGCTAGATCTTCATAATCTAAACCATGTCTCATATTTATAATGTGTTTATCACATTATGTATGGTTCCCCGCCCCCTACGCCTACAAGTATTTAGATGTGAGTTGCAAACACCACACACTACCACAAATTCAAATAAAATGTGAGAATGTTCCATATGTAGTATTGTTTAGATTGTTCGATATTTAGTTGTAAGCTGCAAACGCCACACATTATCACAAATTCAAATAAAATGTGAGATTGTTTGATGTATAGTACGGTTTAGATTGTTCGGCATTTAGCTGTGAGTTGCAAATGCCATGCATTATCACATTATGGTATAATATGTGCACATGACGTGTATCACCGCTATATTCATGCATGCAATGTTTAAAACATTATGATCTCCTATTCAAATATATGAATCCGCTTTCATTTCGAATTATGATCTTTGTTAGTCTCTTACACCCACACAATCATCTAACCTTTGTAGCTACCACTAACTTTCTTCCGTGCATGCACACGCCCTCCTCTCCCTCCCCCTCCCCCGACATTCTATCCACCGGGCACATTCATTTTTTTCTTTAGGTCATTCTCCCAGAGTCTCCACAACTCCTTTCCAACACACACCGATCGATAAACCTCTCAAGTGATGTCTTCCTACAACATACAAACACACCTTCAATCTCCTCCTTTATGTGTCCTTGCCTCGTGTCTCTCATACGGTCAAACACACGTGTAAACTCTTGCCCCTCTTTTGATCGCTCTCACACCGCTCTCACAACCGCACACTCCTCCACCTATCTAGCTAGTAGTTGGGCCTCTCGCACCACCTCCTAGCTCCATTCTCTCTGTCTATCCGTCTCGCTGGGCCTTATTTGCCTCTAACAAATGGACGTACACTGACCGATCTCTCGCTATATATATAGCTAGCTAGGTCCTTATAACTCGTTTTTACCCACACGTCAATCGATCTACCTCATTAGTTGTGTCTCTCCCTTCCTTCGACAAACAACAATTGATCTACCGATCTAGTTAGGTTTACTTACCAAACACATGGTTCCCCTTCATCATCCATGGATGCGTCCCGATAGATCTATCACGCATAGGCACACACAGAAACACATCCCCACTCTTATTGATAACATTGCAGTTCTACCCTCAGTTTGTCTAGTAGGCCTCTCCCACCATCTTGAAGAAGCAACTCCATCACCCATCCAGCACTCTACCCCTCTCCCTCCCTCTCCCTCCCTCTCTCTCTCCTCTCTCTCTCTTTCCCATCATATTTCCCGTCCTTCAGTTATGTATGGATATCGACCGATCTCCCTCAAGACATAGTTGGATCTCTCCTTCTCAACACATATACGAGTCGTTCTACCTCTATAGTTAGGCCTCTGCCTACCCCTCCCACCACCCCCTCCTCCCCACACACACTGATACATCGAGCGCTCTAGTCATGTCTCGCTGCCACACACAAACTTGACGTGTGCCCTCTAACGTTCCGGTAGGCCAGTCGCCCTATATCTTTTACTTGTACACACACACACAATCTCGATGGCTCTCTTCATCGATCTCGCACCCACCCACTTGATCCTCTCTTCGACTCTATCGATAGCTATGACCCCTCCCTCTCTTCTCGTGGATTGCCCGACCCTCTATGAATGATATGGATAGGCCTCCATTTCACACACATTGCATGCAAAAATTTGTTTGAGATGTCATCGACACATATTCCCCAAATAATTCACGAAATCAAACCCCCACCCCACCCCCACCACAAAACAAAAAACACTCACGAACGCGGTTTGTATCTCTCACACACCCCCACGTAGGTGGGGGACGTCAACAAAGATAAGAGGTGCATGCACGGTGCATGTACTCCCGTCTCTTTCCCAACCACACCCGCACGGGTACACGGTGGAGCTCATTTCTGTACGAAAAAGGCAACCCACGTGGTAATTTGGCACGTCTACTGGTTGTCCACTTGGTGGAGGGAGGATCGTCTACCACGGGTGACCAAACAAATTGCGACTTGACGTGTTATGTTAAAAAAAGAGGCAAACCATGTGGGGCCTACCTTCGAGGCAAGGCTCTATACACTAGAGTACTTTTGATGTGTCCCGTCAACTCGTAGAACAAGGAGAAGCTTGCTTAGTACGCCGTCTCCCCCACCCACGGGCGCGGTGGCTCGCAGGATGAGGTGAAGCTTGCTTACTACGCCTTACACCCGCTCCCTCGCACATGCGCGCGGTGGCTCGCAGGACGAGGAGAAAAATTTACTACTACCTCCGTTTACTCCTCGCCCCTACTACCTTGGTTATAGAGATTATATCATATTGTTTGGAATATATATGTCCTTTAGTAGATTTCAATATGAACTACTAGTACATACTCCAAACACTGATGTATATAGACGTATTTTAGAGTGCAGATTCACTCATTTTGCTCCATATGTAGCACTCTCCATCGCCCCTCGACCCTCGCCCATGTGGTGAACGTGCAGCAATTCATTCGGTCTCGTATAGCCAGACCGATATATACTGCACTACCATTATTGCTCGACTTCCCGAAGAGGCAAAGAGCCAATCGCAAGGTTAATATTTTGGAGATGCCAAGTGCAAGGTTATAGGAGAACGAGTAGTAGGTGCCGCGTCATTTATAAATAAAGTTTTTTTCTTCAGTGTCACGTATGCAATATGATAGGTTAATATCGAGAGAAAAGGAAACCTCTCCACTATATACATAGTTAGGACAGGCCAGCCTACACGGTTGCTTGTTGGGGTTGCTCTCTTCACACTCTCTCACACAAAACGACTGTGGCCACATCTCTAACATCCCGGCGGATCACGTCCGCTTGGGGAAGGGGTGGATGCTTAGTGTAGATGTGGTGGCCGTCGCCGACGGCGAAAACCCACTGTCGGCACGTCCCGATCGGGGGTCCCCGCCATTCTCTCTCACAAATCCGGTGAGGTTGCCTTCATCCCTTGCTCACTGCCGCGACGTGGGCAGTTGCCGCCTCCCGCCGCCCTCCTCAAGGTTGAGCTACGTCCCTCAGGTACAACTCCCTTTACAACCAGGTTGCACCACTGCTCCAGCTGCCCACATCACTCCCTGTGGATATTTCTCTACTTCTTTGCCCCGCACATACCTCTACTGGCTTCTATGTACTGTATTTGTGACGAGTTTATGCCTCATCAACTAGTCCCAGTAATCTTATTCAAATCACGCTTGTTCAATTTCTTTGCCACAACGATGCTCATCTCGATTTTGGTGAAACTGCACAAAATGATCCGATGGTCAAAAGGTTGCAAACTTCATTTATTAGGAAGCTCGAACGTTGCCAACAAATTGAAGCCTGGTCAGGGTTCACGGTTCAAGGTCTAGGGACTGCATTGATCATTTTTTTCTTTAGCTGCCTCTGTTCCAAAATAAGTGTCAACTTTAGTAGTAGTACAACTTTGTACTAAAGTTTGCACAAAGTTGAGGAACTTATTTTGGAATGGAGGGAGTACATATTTGCTATGATCTGTCAATCATTGAGATGCAATAGCATGCATGTTAGTCTCCTTTGTATTTGATGAAATGTTGCAACGAGCAACCTTGGATGCAAGATACATGTAACAGAAGCTGGAAGCTTCATAGCATTGTACAAATTTATCTCGCTGATAAATTATAGTACGTACTATACTAGTACTTCCTCCGTTCCTAAATATAAGTCTTTGTAGAGATTTCACCATGAACCACATGCGGATGTATATAGATGCATTTTAAGTGTAGATTCATTCATTTTGTTCCGTATGTAGTGGAATCTCTACAAAGACTTATATCTACTAGTAATAGCTAGCCCCCACTACTAGGAATTCTCTATCCTCTCCTTGAGCCACGTAATCAAAATTGATGTAGCCATTAGATGAAGTAAATTAGTCCATAATAGCCGTCTGATCTTGACGTTGAGAGGCTCCGCACTAAGCCACATGCAAGCATGCAGAAATACTGTGCCACATGCATGTGAGTGGGTTTTAAATCACATCAATATGTCTGCATGCAAGCATGCACCGGTAGCATGCATGTAAGTGAGCTTTTAAGTCCCATTAACATGTCAAAAAGAAAAATATAATCCCATTATGCAGTAGGAGTTGGGCTACCACATTTGTCATGCGGTTCTAGAGTTTTTTTGTTCTATGAAATCGATAATTTTGCGTAGAGAGATATACCGCTGTTCCGCGCCAATGTGTGGGGACTCATCTAGTAATATTTAGGAACGGAGGGAGTACTATGTAAAGAGTTAGGTGTCGCACGGTGATAGTGTGAGGTGGGCCATGTAATCACTGAGCCTGCGTGTTTTCACTGCTCTTGCACGCCTCGGCTGTAAGAATGGAGAAAATTGTAATCTAGTAGTAGTATACCTCCTTTCACTGAAAGCGTGGGACATCCAGCAGTCCTACCACCTCAGTAATAAAGACCAATGAGCCGTCAAATCACATAGACCCAGCAGTAGGTATGGCAATGGGGACAATCCCCTATGGGGATACCTACAATATCCCCATCCCCATCTATTCCCTACCATCCCATCCCCATCCCCGTTTACATGTATGGGGATGAAATTTTCCCATACCCATGCCCCACTGGGGAACGGGGCCCCATTAGGGACCCCATCGCCATAAACAAATACTCATATACATAATATGACACCCTATAATCAACATACATACATGGTGTTGTCCTTGTCCTGCTAATGCCTATCTAGGTCGTATTGACTGCTTGGTCATGGTGGTAGCTGAGGTGAGGATGTGACATAGGTTTAACATTTTTCAGAGCTTTTTTTTTTGTTTTCGCAAGTTTGTTTGTGAATATTTTAAGGTTGACCGCGGTACCACAGTTACTAACCGGATCCCCAATGGGTATTGGGTCTGGGGAATAGGATATCGTCCCCATCCCCGTTGTACCCTATGGGGAATAAAATAGTTTGGTAAATATCCCCATGGGGATGTTTTTCACCCATCCCCACCCCC
The DNA here is from genome assembly GCF_002162155.2 of Triticum dicoccoides. Classification (NCBI taxonomy): domain Eukaryota; kingdom Viridiplantae; phylum Streptophyta; class Magnoliopsida; order Poales; family Poaceae; genus Triticum; species Triticum dicoccoides. The sequence goes on along the minus strand of NC_041390.1, from coordinate 359,492,778 downwards.
TAATAGATGAAATCCCCACGGGTTTGGCGGGTATGGGTCCCTGTTGCCATCCCTACCGAGCAGTAAGTTGGATGGACGAAGAAACCATCACTCTTGCGCTAGTGAGAGATTGCGTCCGCTCTGCCCGGGCATGAATGCGGCACCGTTTCGGGCCGGAAGCGTGCATGAGCAATGGAGGGTCTTTGGGTGGGCCAGGCTGGTCAGGAGCGGGCGTGGCAGCTGTCCGCATGTCCCTACCGGACACGCCCGGAAACGAGAGGATGCACCGACTCTCGCGGCTAAAATCATACACTACACAACATCTCTCTATAAGAGTAGGTCGATCTGTCGCTCTCTCTAACACACACACACACACACACCTTGGTCCCATTGCACCTTCTAACGTGACTTATTACACCTAGACGGAGGGAGTAGTAAGTATACTTGATACGGTGGCACACTAACTTAAGTCGAATACAAGTGCCCAAAATTTGTGTGCATGTTATAATAAAGATTCACTTAAAATAGTACGTGAGCGAACAGAGGGATCAATTGGACAGTGTTCCCGAGCAGTAGCGAGATGTGTGAGGTAAGATACACCGCTAGCGCTTTTATTTTTTCTTATTAATTTGTTTGTTTCACCCTCTGACTAGTGGGACCCAACGTACTACGTGGAGAGAGGTAAGGTGACTAAGGTTGCATTATTTCTTCACCACTGTGGATAGTCTTACCACCAAAGCCACATGACACGATTATGATTGAAATCCCAATGACTCCCACACACAAAAAAAAACATGACATGCTTGTCACACGAATGTAGGAATGCATAAAAGGTTATTTCCCTCTCGTTGAACATAATGGGACGGTTGTGTAGCTGGTGTTCGCTCATCAAACTTGAGGTCTCGGATTCGATAACTACACTTGAGCATAATTTGTGCCAGGAGGATTCTTTGACTGGTCAAAATGTTTTCTAGGGTTGCACACTTCACACTCTCTCTCTCCAGTATATATATACACGCTGGAGCCTCAACGCTTGTAGTTGCTCTCTTCACACTCTCTCGCCCTCTCCCGCTGGAGCCTCAGCGCTTGTAGTTTCTCTCTTCACACTCTCTCACCCTCGCTTTGTCAGGCCTGTTGGGCTGCAAATCTTTCAAGACGAGGAGAGCTTTCATTCGGCTGGCCGAGAAAATGGCCCATCGGTAATGAGAAATGGGTTGTACATTTTTAAAACACATCAAACCAACAATTAGTTTCAAATATCTTTTTTTTCATTTCAAGAATTTAAATTACATTAATTTTCATGCGTGGAGAATTTGTTGGATTTTATATTGATATACATTTATTTTTAAAATCAGTTTGAATGTGAGTCAAAATTTCGGGATTAAAAACAGTTCGGACCGCATCAAAATATGCAAAATTTCGTATAATTTTTAACCGTTGCCACAATATGGGCTCTAATGCTAACAAAAAGAATATGGGATCCAAAAAAAACCTTAAGAATTAGCAAATGGGTTGTAAATTATTAGAAATAATGGCAGATGGGTTGTATGCTGTTTTCCAAAGATTTGAGGCTTTCCTAAAAAAAGGTTGACGCACAAGCACTGAGTATTGGATGTCCATCCAACGGCCATCGTGCTTCTTCAATCTCTGATCTTCCTGCTCCAGCCGCTCAAACAAGCACAAGCACTGAGTATTGGAGGACTGCCTGCTCCCTCCTCCTCGTGGCCGGCTGTGCTACCGTGCAGGCCCCAACGCCCGACCGTACTCCCATCGCTGGCCTAGCCATCCCTCTACTCACCCACACATGTTGTTATTCTCTGGCGACGGCAGACGAACAAGTAAACCCTCGTACAGTCGTACTCCCCTCCGCGTGGGAAACAACTACCGAGTCTTCCCTCCCTCCGTGTCATCCCCTTCCTAGGCCTCGCCGTCGTCCACCCCCCTGGTGCTCTCGGCGTGGCATGGTCAATGTGGTCAAGGAACGACTACCATCGGACATGGACTGTATGCGGAGAGGCTGACAGCTGGGTCCACGGCCGCATCAAGGAAGTGCCTCCTTATTACGCGGAAAATAATGATTCCTCCACCTGACAGCTGGGACCCACCGGACGAGCCACTGTATTTCGCGAAAAAAAATTCCCCCTGACTGCTGGGACCCACCAGCTACATCTTCGCACACAATGAAGTGCGTCCGGGCAAAAAAAATGATTCGCCCCCTGACTGCTGGGACCCACTAGCTACATCTTCATAGGCAAGGAAGTGCCTAACAGTCGGGACCCACCTGGTCGAAGCGTACGTAGTGTTGTCATTCTGTTCGCGAACGTGTACGTACATACTGGTCGATGTAGAGGCGCGCACGTGTCGTAGTAGAGGCGCGCACGTAGCATGTACACGTACGTACATCAGCGAGGGTGCAAGAATGAAAATATGGCCATGTATGTGTACATACGGGCGGGGTCTCCAAACTCGCGCATACGTACGGCCAGGGCTCATGTACATGGCTGGGTCGGAACGGAGAAACAGCATCGTCGTCGTGTTCATGGGGAGGCAACGGAATGCGTCGTGTTCATGTGGAGGCAACGGAATGCGTCGTGTTCATGGGGAGGCAACGGAACGCGTGGGATCCCACCAACTGGGTCACAATGGAATGCGTGATCGTGTTCATCGGGAGGGCTTGGACGGAACAGGCGATGGAAATGAGGCCTGGCGTATTGCAAAACGGAGGAAACGGCCTTGTGTTCGACCGGCCATGTTCAAAACAGGATCCTCTTCATCGGGAGGGGTCTGGCGTACCGCAAAACGGAGGAAACATACCTCCTACAGTCGAAATGGGGGTCCTATTGATTGGGAGGGGTGTGGCGTACTGCAAAACGGACGAAACGGACTTGTGTTGGAGCGCTACGGTCGAAACAGGGGTCCTGTTCATCGGGAGGGGTGTGGCGTACCGCAAAACGGGACTCCATGGGATACTGTTCATCTCCACCGTCGACCCCCTCCAGCCTCCATGAGCTATTGTTCATCCACCGTCGACCACCTCCAGCCTCCACCTGCGACTGTTTATCCACGGGCTCCTGTTCATCCAGCCTCCACCGCACGCTACTCCACCGGCTACTGTTCAACCAGCCCTCTCCACGGGCTCCTGTTCAACCACCCCTCCACGGGCTACTGTTCATCCTGCCCTCCACCATCTACTGTTCATCCTGCCCTCCACGGGGTGGTCCTGTTAATCCATCCCTCCATGGGGTAATGTTCATCCAGCCCCAACCGGCTCGATCGATCAGGATCCTGTTCATCCAGAGGCAACACCACGGGGTCCTGTTCATCCACCCCCA